>NC_041382.1:291177542-291345703 GCF_002162155.2 Triticum dicoccoides | reverse complement strand
GGGCGCCGGGGCGGCGGAGGCTCGCGGGATCGGAGGCGAGGAGGCGCGGGCGCGCGGGTCGGGTGGGCCCCGCGTGGGCCTGGCGGGCTGGCGGCGGTGGAGGCTCCGGGGTGCCACGTGGTGGCCTCCAATTGGTGCGGGTGCGGCGGCAATTTTCATCTGGTGAGATCCGGACATGTCCGGCGGCGGAGAGGGGCTAGGCCAGGGTTTCATCTGCGCGAAAAATCCGGGAGGGACACATATTTATAGGTAGGAGGAGTTTGGAGTGTCCAAATCAGGTGTAGTTTTCGACAACGCGATCGTGATCCGACGGTGGAGTACATGGAAGGATTTTGGATGGGTTATTGGGCTGTTTTGGAGGGGTGTTGGGCTGCAACACACACGAGGCCTTTACGGTTCCCCGGTTAACCGTTGGAGTATCAAACGGACTCCAAATGGCACGAAACTTATCAGGCAGTCTACCCGTGTTGTACCAAGGCCGCTTGGCAAATATCGGTCCATTCCGAGAATGTTTAACACCCGTTCACGAAAAGAGGCAAAAAGGGACGTCGGTGGACATAGGAGTGCCGGATTGCAAAACGGACAATGGGGAAAATGCTCGGATGCATGAGACGAACACGTATGCAAATGAGATGCACATGATGGCATGATATGAAATGCATGACATGAACAAAATGCAAAACAAAGACAAGAACCCAACCACGAATCTCATAACTTAAATCCGGAAATGGCAAGTGTTGGAGTACAAATATGGTAAGTTAAATCCGGGGTGTTACAATACTCGACCACTACGAAAGGATCTCGTCCCGAGATCTAGGACTGAAAGAACTCCGGATACTCGGAACGGAGGTGGTCCTCGCATTCCGGCATGAATGTCAGATCCATAAGGTTCAAAATAAAAGTTTAATATTGACATAAAAACAATAATACTTCAAGAATACTAATAAGGCAATTATGTCTTCTCAAGATAACATGGCCAAAGAAAGTTATCCCTACAAAATCACATCACACAAAGTATAAAATCATGCACAACCCCGATGACAAGCCAGGCAATTTTTTCGTAATTTTGATGTTCTCAAACCTTTTCAACTTTCAAGCAACACATGAGCATGAGCCATGGACATATCACTATAGGTGGAATATAATATGGTGGCTGTGGAGAAGACAAAAAGAAGGAGATAGTCTCACATCAAATAGGCGTATCAATGGGCTATGGAGATGCCCATCAATAGATATCAATGTGAGTGAGTGATTGCCATGCAACGCATGCACTAGAGCTATAAGTGTATGAAAGCTCAAAAAGAAACTAAGTGGTTGTGCATCCAACTTGCTTGCTCATTGTAAGTGCATCTAGTGCCCCTTAGTGATTTTGGTGTATTGAAGACTTATAGGTTAAGGGACTAATGCATGTGTGAGTGTACACAGGTCTATAAGTCTATGAGGAGTTTGATATTTACAGGAAAAGTCGACCCCTAAAAATGAACATCTTCGACTGAAGATTTTGGTATTTCTGAAGACTTTCATGAAGACTTTGAAAGTGAAGAAATTGGTGTGTCCGTGAAGACTTGATATCCATGCGAGGAATATGAAGCTTGAAGACTTTCATTTTCATAGTTTTGTTTTTCTCTTTCTTGAGTCATAGGAAACACCGTACTGTTAAAGGGGGTCGAGGAAATACTAATGAAAAATTTCCATGTGATGCTCAACTCAAAATCCTACACCTACCAATCCCTTCGAGTGAAGCCATTGGAAATCTCATAAAGTTCAGCCAATTTCTTCAGTGATAGAGACAAAGTTCTTTTGGTCTCTGAGGAATTTGTCCTGACTGAGGAGTTAGGAATTCGCCAGTGCGGATTGGCTACACAGTGAGGAACATGATAGCCCTGAGGATTCTACTACTCAAAATTCCGATCGTTGTTGTGCTATGCGCCAGCTATCCCAAAATATCTATCCACCTAACGGTCATATCATTGAAGGGCATTTATGTCATATCATGTCGGGTTGCTCCCTAGGCTATAAATAGCCGCCCCCTACAACCACTAGCTGGTTGGCTGCTCCGAGAGAAACTGACACTTGTCATTTGAGAGCAACCCATCCTCTGAGTACTTTGAGCTTACATCATCAAGTGAGGAAAAACCAAAAACCCAAAACCCAAACACCTACAAACCCCAAGTGATTGAGCATCACAGAAGAGATTGATCCTGAGTGGATCCGACACTTGTTACCTTTGAAGACTGTGCTTCTTCCAGACGGTTAGGCGTCATGGTCTAGAGCATCCAAGAGGAATTGTGGATCGCCGAGTGACCAAGTCTGTGAAGGTTTGGAAGTGGCCTCAAGACTTACCACGAGTGATTGGACGAGGTCTGTGTGACCTTAGTTCAAGGAGAATATGGTGAGGACTGGGTATCTTGGACTAAGTGTCCTTGACTAGGTGTCCAGGACTGTGTGTCCTCGAGTTTAAATACTCAGCCGCTCCAACCAGACGTACAACTGAGACAACAGTTGGAACTGGTCTACCAAATCATTGTCTTCACCGATCTTACTGGTTCTATTTCCTCAACTCTTTCATTTCCTCATAACTGTGTTGTATGTTGTTCATATCTGTGTTTGAAGAGTTTGACTAAAGACTTTCTCAATTTCCTCAGTTCAATTTCTTCAGTCTGTTTGTCTTCATCCTATGTTATCCTGTGATTACACTTCCTGTACTTTGTGCCTATCTTCATTTCATCATGATGACTATGCTTGTATTCTGTTATGTTTACTTTTGAGTACTTATTCCGCTGCTAGTAGTTCTTCGCTAAGGAATTTCCTCACCAGCAAATTCCTCAGTGAAGAATTTCATAAAAATCGCCTATTCACCCCCCTCTAGTCGATATAATGCACTTTCAATTGGTATCAGAGCAAGGTACTCCCTTGTTCTGTGTGATTTTGGTTTAACCACCTGGAGTTTTAGTTATGTCGACCGCAGGTATGATCAAGGTCTCTGCTGGGTGTCCTACCTTCGATGGGACGGACTACCCCTACTGGAAGAATAAGATGCGAATGCATCTTGAAGAAATTCATAACGATCTCTGGTATGTTGTGGAAAATGGTGTTCCCTCAGTCACACCTTCTCTGAATGCTGCCGATGTGAAGAGATTCAAGCAACTCGACTCTCAAGCAAAGAATATCATATGTGGCCATCTGAGGAAAGGACAGTATGGCAGAGTGAGTGCTTTGGAAACAGCGAAGCTTATCTAGGACAGGTTGTCCAAAGTGAATGAAGGAGTCTCAACTCAGCGTGACTCTCGAGTTGATGTTCTTCGCAATCTCTTCAACCGCTTCAAAAGACTCAAAAATGAAAATGTTCAACAAACCTTCGATCGCCTCACTGACATCTCAAATGAGCTTCAAGCACTTGGTACCACTGACATCACCGACCATGAGGTGGTGAAGAAATTGCAGAGATCGCTTGATTCCTCATTTGACACTCTGGCATTGATGATACTAGAACGTGCTGATTACAAGTCACTTGATCCCGCGGATATTCTCGAGAGGCTAAATACTCATGAGTTCCGACTTGATGAAAAGAGAGATCTCTATGGTTCAAGCTATGGCAGAACACGTGCACTGAAGGCCAAGGCAATATATGAGTCCGAAGATGAAGACTCTGGTAGCAGCCTTGGTGATCCTGAAGAACTGAGCCATGATCTGGCTCTGCTCGTGAAGAAGTTCCAAAAGTTCTCAAGACATGGTCGCCTTGGAAGATCCTCAAGGAGCAATGATTCCTCATCCAGTTACTGCAAGAAGAGGCTCTGTCACAAATGCAAGAAACCTGGACATTTCATTCAAGATTGTCCTCAGTGGGAAAAGGAATCAAAGAAGAAGAAATACAAGGATTACAGTTCTAATGATGTGAAGAAGAAGAAGAAATCCACAAAATCCTCATCATCAAAATCCTCCAAGCCTTCATATCACAAGAAGAGCATCTCCAAGAAGGCCAGGGCATTCATTGGCAAGGAAATGGACTCTGAGGCTGAATCTGAAGAAAATGAGGAAGATGAGCCATCTGAGGAGTCCGAATCCAGAGTGGCGAGCCTTGCTCTCGCTACTGCATTCGTCAGCAAGTCTATCTTCAACACTTAAGAAAATGACCTCACCAACAAGGCTGATGAAGGCGATGATGACTACAGTCGCACCTATTGCTTCATGGCAAAGGGTGCCAAGGTACTCAAATATACCTCCTCCGAATCAAGTGAGAATGAATCTGATGAAAACCTTAAGCCCAGCTATTCTAAACTTGCTAAGATTGCTATAAAACAACAAAGGGCTTTAGAAAAGGTTCAAAACATGCTAAATAAAAGTGATGATATGTTGGGTGAAGAAATGGATCGCACTAAAACTTTGACTAAAAATCTTCAGAGACTTCAGTCCAAGCTTGACAATCTTCAAAGCCATCATAACACTCTCTTATTGGATCATGAGAAGCTTGCTTATGAATTTCTTCAAAGAAAGCAAGACCTTGAGAAGCTAAGAGTGAGTTATGAAGATCTTCAGAAGGAGCACAATTCATTATTTGCTCAACAAATCAGCGCATCTCAGGAAGAATTCGTTCCTCCATGCTTGAAGTGCATTGAACGTGAATCTGCTAATTCTTCACCTGAATTTTCAAATGCTGCTTATGTTTCAAATTTTTCACATGCCTCTGCTATCACTAATTCCTCATCTGAGGACATTGCTAGTATCACTGACAATGCAGGGCTGAAGGAATTATACACGACAGGCATGTACAAAAGCCTCAAAGGGCATCAGGCTCTTTGTGATGTGCTTAAAAAGCAGATCCTCAACAGGAACCCTAGGAAAGAGGGTATCGCCTTTGAGAGGAAACTCAATGCTGATGGTACATATTGTAAGCCTGAGCAGTACCCCAAAACTACATGGGTTGCTGCAAAGGGACCTCCAGTTGATCCATCTAACTTATCTGGATTTGCATGTGAATCTCCTCATTCTGATGATGAGTCAATTGACTCCAACTATAAGCTATTCAAAAATCAGAATGGTGAAGTATTTGCTAGATATATTGGCACTAACTGCAGGAACGACTCCCGTATGAAGAAAATCTGGGTTCCCAAAAGATGTTTTGAAATTCTTCAGGTGAATGTAATCATGACACCACCTGTGAAGAATAGGAACCCCAGATCAAATTCCTCATACGGATCAAAGTCCTCATATGAACATCATCGTGCTAACCCGTCTGTTTCGCAGGGAAGATCTAAGGATTATGGATATGTGCATTATTCTTCAAATCATTATGTCCATAAGTCCTCGAAGAATTTCTCTGATTACTCTTATGCTTACTCTAACCCCTCTTATGTGAAACGAAATGGACTGGCTTCTATGCCATCCTTCTCGTATGGAGCTCGCAGAACGATGAACTCTTTGCCACCCCATTTAGATGTGGGTGGTGAAGAAAAAGAATTAATCTCTTCTGCAGGGTCAGGTCTCCAGACGCACATAATTGTCTGAAGAATTTGCTGGAGACCTGAGCATGCCTGAAAGGACGCAGGCTAACCATGAAGAAATGAACTTTCATTTCTCACGTCCTCATATTGCTTTATCAGTTCTTTTACTTGATGAAATTGATCTGATGAATTGATGTCATATTCTTTACTGATGAAGTATATGAGTTTGTAAGCTGCACTAATTCATCTGCAGGATGATCAACCCAAAGCCACTGAGTGGGTCCTTGATAGTGGATGTACAAACCACATGACTGGTGACAAGAATCTATTGATGGATGCTCCATTATCTTCGTCGCATCTGAAGCATATCATCTTTGCTGACAAAGGCAAAAGTCAGGTATTGGGTCTAGGTAAGGTTGTGATTACAAAGGATCGACACATGGACAAAGTCATGCTTGTTGAGTCCTTAGGATACAACCTTATGTCTGTCTCAATGCTTTGTGATCTTGATATGGTTGTTGTCTTCGGCAAGTACCGTTGTGTTGTGGTTATGGAAGCTGACAATTCCAAAGTCTTCGAAGGCTTTAGGAGAGGAGACCTGTATATTGTTGATTTCTCTACAGGACCACAACCAGCCGTGTGCTTACTTGCAAAAGCTTCAGAAGGCTGGCTCTAGCATCGACGACTTGGTCATGCAGGCATGAGGAATTTGCACACGCTTGCGAAGAAAAAGCATGTCATTGGCATCAAGAATGTCAAATTCCTCAAGGATCACCTATGCGGAGCCTGTGAAGCTGGGAAGATGACCAAGGCCAAGCATCCAGCGAAGACTATCATGACCACCACTCGCCCATTTGAATTGCTTCACATAGATCTCTTTGGTCCTAATCAGTATTCTGCTATTTCAAATGAAGCATCTCAATATGGCTTTGTTATTGTTGATGATTATTCTAGCTACACATGGGTACACCTTGTTACTTACAAACATGAAGTGTAGGAAGTCTTCAAACGATTCTCCTTGAGGGCTTCAACCAACTTTGGTGTGAAGATCAAGCACATCAGAAGTGACAATGGCACTGAGTTCAAGAATTCTGGTCTCGATGATTATCTTGATGAACTTGGTATTACTCATGAGCTATCTGCTCCTTACACTCCTCAACAGAACAGCGTCATGGAGCACAAGAACAGGACTCTTGCTGAGATGGCTCGCACTATGCTTGATGAATACAAAACGCCTCGTCGTTTCTGGACTGAGGCAATTGATACTGCGTGCCACATCATCAACAGAGTATATCTTCACAAATTCTTCAAAAAGACTGCCTATGAACTCCTCACTGATAAGAAACCCAATGTAAGTTATTTTAAAGTCTTTGGTGCCAAATGTTGGATTAGAGATCCTCATCACAACTCAAAATTTGCACCGAAAGCACATGAAGGTTTTATGCTTGGTTACGGAAAGGACTCGCACACCTACAGAGTCTTCAACAACGTTCTTCACAAAGTTGTTGAAACTGTAGATGTGCGGTTCGATGAAACTAATGGCTCGCAAAGAGAGCACCTACCTACTGTGATAGATGAACCAGCACCTGAGGAAACTATCAAGTTCAACACTATTGAGGATGTCATTCCTACTGAAGAATTCATTCCAGAACATGAAGAACGTCGAGCTAATGCACCTAAAGAAAATGCTGAACAAAACGCTGATCAAACTCTTCAACGACAACTAGCTCATCCTCGCATTGCAAAAGAAGTGCAAGTTGAAAAGATCATCAATGACATCAAAGCGCCAGGTCCTCTCACATGCTCAAAAGCTTCACATTTGTCTAACTTTTGTGGGCAGTATGCTTTTTTCTCTATTACAGAGCCCACTAAGGTAGATGAAGCATTTCTGGAGCCTGAGTGGATTCAGGCCATGCAAGAAGAATTACATCAGTTTAAGCTCAGCAATGTCTGGGAACTGGTCAAACGTCCAGATCCTCGTAAGCACAATATCATCGGCACAAAGTGGATCTAACGCAACAAGCAAGATGAAAATGGCCTTGTGGTGAGGAATAATGCACGGCTTGTAGCTCAAGGCTACACACAGGTTGAAGGAATTGATTTCGATGAAACTTTTGCACCTGTTGCTAGACTTGTGGCTATTCGCATATTACTTGCTTATGCTAACCATCATGATATCACTCTGTATCAAATGGATGTGAAAAGTGCATTCCTCAATGGTAAGTTTGAGGAAGAAGTATATGTTGCTCAACCCCCAGGTTTTGAAGATCCAAAGAATCATGACAAAGTCTTCAGACTCAACAAGGCCCTTTATGGCCTCAAGTAGGCCCCATGGGCTTGGTATGATACCTTGAAGGAACTCTTCATGAAGAAAGGCTTCAAACCCGGTTCACTCGACCCTAATCTTTTCACTAAATCTTATGATGGTGAATTGTTTGTGTGCCAAGTATGTGTTGATGATATTATCTTTGGCTGTACTGACCAACGTTATAGTGATGAATTTGCCTATATGATGAGTGAAGAATATCAAATGTCTAGTATGGCAGAGTTGAAATTCTTCTTAGGTCTTCAAATTCGTCAACAACACAATGGCATATTCATATCCCAAGAGAAATACCTCAAGGATGTACTGAGGAAATTTGGCATGCAAGATTGCAAAGGCGTCAAAATTCCTATGCCCACAAATGGCCATCTGTGCACTGATGAAAATGGTATTGACTTTGATCATAAGGTATACCGCTCCATGATAGGTTCCTTATTATACTTATGTGCATCTAGGACAGATATAATGCTTAGTGTTTGCATGTGTGCCCCATTTCAAGCTGCACCGAAGGAATCACACCATAAGGCTGTGAAGCATATTCTTCGATATCTAGCTCACACACCAACACTTGGTTTATGGTACCCCAAGGGCTCGGCTTTTGATCTTGTTGGATATTCTGACTCTGACTATGCTGGTGATCGTGTGGATCGCAAGTCAACATCTGGTACATGTCATTTCCTCGGACGATCTCTGGTCTATTGGTCCTCGAAGAAATAGAACTACGTATCACTATCTACTGCTGAAGCTGAGTACATTGCCGCTAGTTCTTGCTGTGCCCAATTGCTATGGATGAAGCAAACTCTCAAGGACTACGGCGTCAACATGAAGAATGTGCCTCTCTTCTGTGACAATGAGAGTGCCATCAAGATTGCTCACAACCCATTTCAGCACTCGAAGACAAAGCACATTCAGATTTGTCATCATTTTCTTCATGATCATGTGTTGAAGGGCGACATTTCAATTGAGCATGTGAAGACTGAAGAATAGCTATCTGATATCTTCACAAAGCCCTTGGATGAGAAGAGATTTAGCAAGTTGCGGTGTGAGCTAAATATCCTAGAATCTTCGAATGTTCTTTGAAAAGGACACTCATCCTAACACTTATGCAAAATTGATGACTTAGATGTGCAACACATGTAGAAACGTTTTACTTCAATCAATGAAGAATAACACTCTTAGTGTGAAGAAATTAACGAAGAATTTGATTCTCAGAACCCTACGATAATTGTACGCGGTGTCTGAAATAATCATTCTTATATGGTGGGTCACGCCACCACCAAAAGTTGAAATTCCTCAAATTATTCATATTCTTCAACTTTGCATAGTCTTCACTGGTTCCGTCGTTTTTCTTCATTGGCTATATATATATATGAGTTTATGTCCTCTACAACATTCACTTATTACTATTTCTTCAAGTTGGTTTTTCTGCTAAGTGAATGTGATCGGACCCTTCCCATCTATGCTATACTCAACTTCACTATGTCCTTGTCAGCTGAAGAAATTGCGAACAGAACTTTAAAACCTATCTTATTGAAATTTTCGGTTTTGCCGCTCAAACCGTTCCGCATCCCTCGATACACTTATCCACTCACCCACGATCTAACACGATCTCCACCTCTCACTACGTGGGTGACACATTTCATGCGAATGAGAAGGGTCAGGGGCATGTTCGTCCAATTTCTTCGGGCGAGCAGTTTTTCACCGTGGCTACAAATACCCCTCCTTCCCTTCCTCACTTCTTTTACTCCGCTCGACCTCTCTCTCCAGCTCGAGCTTCTCAAACCCTAGCGCCATCGCTACTTCATTGCCGCCGGTGAGGAAGAGATTCACTGCCTCGGCCTCGTCGCCGACGTACTCACGCCGACCGCAGACATCTTCACTCCGCCGCCGCCGTAGCCGTCTTCCTCCGCCAACTTAGGGCATGGAAGATCTGCACAGACGAACTTCACATCTCCTCACTCCAGTTCGTCGTGTTCTTCGTCCAGGGTAAATAAAAGTTACTTTTACTACCCTCGTTGATTCGAGTGATTATCTACAAAATCTTCAAAAGTGTTTTTCTTCATATCTTCACACACTGAACACCTCACAAGTCATCCTTTCTTGATTCGTTTCTCTAAGCATCATTTTTCTTCAAGATTCCTCAATTGTGTGGATCTTCGATCTATACAACTCTGGAACCTAAGACAAAGAACGCTTAGTGAAAATCTTCAAGACTCATCTGGTCAAATTCCTCAAACCTGTTCATTTTGAAAAACCTTCTGAGAACGCATATGACCTCTCCAAATTCCTCGCAACTATACTCTGTTCACAGGTACACATGTCATCTGTTGAATCACTAGGTTCTCATCAATTTAACTCATTTGCAGCGTTCCTCGAAGAAAAGTTGCATACTTTTTCAGAGAATTCGATTGTTCAAATTCCTCAACTGAAGAAAATGGCTGATGGTAAAAGGCCATAGAAGGGAGGAAAGAGGCCTGAGGTAAATATAACATTTGAGATCCCTGATGACATATATGCTGGGTACTGTACACCTACTGAGGAAACCAAGAATAAGCGCAAAGTGCGCAAACAGAGGATAGAGAGGAGATGGGCAAGAGAATGGAGGGAGTACAGATATGTCACTCCTAAGTATATGAAGAAATTCGCACTCAATCCTCCATGCCCAAGAGCTCCATTGGCACCTAGCCAAATTGCTGATCCCACCAGCCTCAAGCGAGGAGAGGACTATCCTGATGAATGGGCCAAGCGCCAAGGCAAGTTGGCTAAGCAAGCCAAAGAAGCAGTGAGGAAATTCAATGAAGACTTTGCCGCTGCTGCTGCCTCTGCTGAGGCCTTTGCTGTCAAGCCAAAGCAGGCTATGTCGAAGAAGCATGCGCGCAAGCCAAGTGCTTCATCAGCAATGCCCTCATGGCCAGAATCATCAAAGCCCTCACGGCCAATTCCTCCTGCTGCTCCTGTTCCTCCAAAGTCCCTAGCTCCTCTGCCAAAGCCTTCAGCTGTTCCGACCAAATCCTCAGCACCTGTGCATCTCGCTTCATTCCAAAGGACTACCAGCATCTCCATTGCCTCAGGTGTCTCAGCTAGTTCCTCAGCTGCACCAAGTTCCTTAGCTGGCCCCTCACTGCTGAAGACAAAGGCCACTGCTGGACGAGGTCCACGCCCAAGTTCTCAAAAGAAGCAAGTCGCTTTCAAGTTCCGTCCGATGAAGACGAAGCTGATGATGATGAACTTGCAGAAATCATCAGAGACCGGCAAGTCAGGGCCGCTAGAGCCAAAGGATCAGAGGTGGCACTACTTTTGGATCCCAAGCTGATCCTCAACTACATTGATGATTGGCACAAGGACCCCAACACTCCCTTGCCTGACTTCAAGCTGACTCCTGGCCAGAGTCACATGCTGACCCACTTTATTCAAGAAGAGAAGTGGAAATATGAGAAGGCCGGGCAGATCAAGAAAGCACAGTACAAGAAGGAGAAATTTCTGAAGAACAACGCTATCACTATGACAACTGATGAACTTTTAAAATCCAATCTAAAATCAAAACCCTCAGCGATGACTTCAAAGCCTACTATGCTGATTGGCAAGGAGCCAAAGTTATATTTGTAAAGATAACTGAACAGTTCACTTCAAATGTTGTTGCCCCAATGCAACAGGAAATTCCTCAGGCTGAAGCATCTGCTCAGCCAACTGAAGATCATGCCAGCACCGCTGATGACAATCAGGCTGCTGAAGAAAATGTGAGTTCCAGGGCTGATGACTGCATTCCAGCCACTAAATAAATTTCCAGGGCACCCACTAGTGGTCCGCCTAAAGAAACTGAAGAACTCAGGGCAACTGCATCAGTTGTTCCTGAAGAAAATCAACCAGATTCCTCTGCTCCTCCTGCGCCGACACCAACTCCGATCCTTCCATCTGCATCAGATGTGAAGAAGACCAAGGCTGCAGAGCGTGCTGCAGTGAATAAAAGGAAAGCATCAGCTGCTTCAGATTCTTCAGCTCCGAAGAAAATGAAGCCTATGACAAGTTCATTTGCACATCCTATTGATGCTATTCCCATCTCAACCAGGCCATCAAAGGACCTTGTTCCTTTTGATGAAGAATATGTGATCCCTAGTGGATCTGATGAAGAAACTCATTCTTCTGCTTCATCTGAACCATTGGATGAATATGTGATCCCCAGTGGATCTGATGAAGAAACTCATATGCGATCCCTTCAACACCTATCATCTCCTCGCCTATGCCCCAGTTCACAGCTGAAGAGGATGGCGTTAAAGAAATGGAAGATGAAGATGTGGACACTGGTTGCTCCACACCCGTAATCAGTGATGAATTCTGGGAAAGTCAGCATCCAAACTCTCCAATGTTCACCCCTCTACAGAAAATTCCTCAGTCCCCCCCACAAACTGTTCACATGGGCTCTGAAGAAACTCATCCCACTGCATCTTTCCATGAGGAAATTCCAGCCACTAGCGCTGAAGAAATTGCTACTGCTGAACAACCACCTACGCAGACTGCCACTAAGGAGGAACCAGAAATTCCTTAGCCTGAAGAACCTGCGATTGAGATTCCTGAGGTCGTGATGCAACTCACTAACACTCCTCTGCCAAGAAACTACTACTGCTGAACAACCACCTACGCAGACTGCCACTGAGGAGGAACCAGAAATTCCTCAGCTTGAAGAACCTGCGATTAAGATTCCTGAGGTCGTGATGCAACTCACTGACACTCCTCTGCCAAAGCCAAAGGTTCCATTTTCACGCAAGCAAAAGTTCAAGGCTGATGATTTCTTCGGCGAGCACGTATTCTTCGAAGATTACAACCCATATGACTCTGCTCGCATTAGGAAGAGGCATTTCTGGACCGCTAGTCAAGCCAATTTCTATTCCTCAGTGTTGTTCAACAAGGAGAAGATTTTCTACCATGAGCATATTCCTCACGTGGATATGGAATCTCTGTCATGCTTCGCACCAGTCCTTAGTGTTCTTCATGACGCTGGGCTGCTAAACTTTTGCTCTGACATCTGCGATTGGAATGAAGAACTGATTCTTCAATTCTATGCAACGCTGCACATCAGCGGAGATGCTGAAGATGTGAATTCATGGGTGCTGGACTAGATGTCTGAAAACACTCACTACACTGCACGAGCCTCTGAATTGTTTTGTGCTCTACCACTCAGTACTCCCCTTGAAAAAGCTCACTGCATCTACAGTGAACCTGAGCTCACACATCATTACATGCAGGTGCTGATGAAGCCTTTGAAACCAGGTCAGGCACCAAGAACCAAATTCCTCATGAAGGAATTGTTGTACGTGCCCAGAACTGTCTATCATATTCTTACGAGGACAATCCGTCCTATCAAAGGCCATGACTCATCTGATGAGGAAATTGTTGGCGTCATGAAGAATCTAGTATTCAGCATCGTTCATGGCATTCCTATCAATTATCACGATTTCTTCATGAGGACTATGGCCAATGTTGCACTGTCTCCGTGTGAGCTGAAGCCTTATGCACCTTGGATCATGAGATTCCTCAGGACAAGGTCTTCACTCAACTACAAAGCTGATTTCCAGAATCATCTCAGCTACTAGCCCCCAATTGAAGTCCTCAAGCAGACATATTCCTTAGTTGATGGAAAGGGCAAGGCACCAGCTGTAATTGATGAATGCATTCGTCCATTGGATGGTCAGTTTCGCAAAGCTGCATCTTATTCCACCAATGATGACTCTGCCACACATGACTCTGCAAATGCACCCAAGTTCACTCCTCAAGCCACTGCTTCGTGCGTGATGACTGACCGTGAACTTCTGCTTAGTCTTCACCAGAAGGTGGATCGAAATCACAAATGGGTTAAGCGTCAGTTTGGTTCACTTCTCCACAACATGAATGCCACACACAATGCAGTGAAGAAAAACCACTACTACCTCCATCAAGTCTTTGGTTGCACCTGGGCAATCCTGTCACATCTGTATGGTGAAGAAGATCTGAAGAACATGGATCTTATTGAAGATTTTGACTGGTCTGCACCTCCACCGAAGAAATTCAAGAAGGTCAAGCTTCCTTCTCTGGTGGCCAGCTCATATTCTTCATCGCACGAGACTGATGAACAAGAAGATTTGGACGACACTACGGCAGGCCCTACATCAACCAACGACCCCAACAACGCTGGCGCTCCTTCATCAACATGATTATCTTCAGGGGCGTTAGTCCTTATTTTCGATCCTTTTGGTCATTCGATGACAAAGGGGGAGAAACATGAGTTAGTCTTCAAGCGGGTCTACTATATGGGCGTTTTTTTTCTTTGCTAAGTTACAACTCTCGTTCTTCTGAAACTTTTTTGGATCGAGTTGTAATCTTAAACCCGATGGTGCTCTGATACTTTTGATGCACTGTGCTTTGATACTCTTGATGCACTATTCTGCATGCTTATTCCTCGTTAATATTATTGCACGCATGCTGAATTTCATCAGGCACCATATTTCATCATGCATTTCAAATTCTTCATATTATATGTTAAATGCGTGTATGAATTAGAAGATATAGGGGGAGATCTCCATGATTCAATTCTTCAAGTGTGCATTGCTTCAAAAGCAAATTCCTCACTATGCACATCTTCAGGGGGATTTCTTCTATATCTTGCAATCAAATTCCAGAATATCAGTATTTACACTTCATATGTTTATCCCCGTTGAAAAATTAACCTATATTGTCATCAATCACCAAAAAGGGGGAGATTGTAAGTGCATCTAGTGCCCCTTAGTGATTTTGGTGTATTGAAGACTTATAGGTTAAGGTGTGTTAGAGTCTTGACATGGATGTATGGGAGGCATGATATAGCAGGTGGTAGGTATCGTGGCATAGCAAAAGAGCGAACAACTAGCAAGCAAAGATAGAAGTGATTTCGAGGGAATGGTCATCTTGCCTGCAAAGTTCTTCGAGTTGATGAAAGCTTGATCCTCGGAAGCGTACTCAACGGGTTCCTCGATCACATATTCGTCTCCCGGCTCTACCCAAAGCAAGAACACAAACAAAAGGGCCAACAATGAATCACGGTGCAATGCACAATCAACATGATGCAAAACATGACATGCGGGATGTGATATGTAATGCATATGCGTGCTGCGGAAGGAAAAGATTGATCAAGGCATCAACTTGGCAAACCAAGTGCGCCGCTAGAAAGATGAGTTGATTTTGGTCGAAATCGATATAAAGATCACCGGAATCGGATGCACGGTTTGCAAATGACAAGCAAAAGAATAATGGCACAATTCTGCGATTAACAACACGATGCCATCTAGAATGCAACAAGAAACTAAGCTTCTGCACCTCAACATAGCAACAAAGCACATTTCGGTGATCTACTCAAGATGCTTGACAAAAGATGAACACTGAGCCATTGCTAAAACACACTAGAACAAGTTCAAACAAGCATGGCAAAAGTGCAAAAGATATCAGCTTCACAGACTTGGTGAAAATATCAACATGCCAGGAATTAACATCAGGAAGCAATGTTTAGAGCAAGCAAACAACATGCTACAGGATTAGATCATAGCAATACAAGGCATGGAATGAATCTACTCAAAGCATAGAACAAAAGTACCTTACTACCATAAGCCAAAAAGGATCAGAAGATATGATGGCACCCATGTAAACATAGCAAGTTTCGTTAACAGATTCAGACTTAGCAGAAAACTGAGCATGGCAAAACAGAGTAATGAAGGCCTCTTTGCAAGCTCGATTCACTGACCACAAGGCATTGCATGACAATATAAGCATAGCAATAGCAAGCAGACATGTTTATAAAGCTAACCAATGCAAGAGCAAGTTCATAGCATGCATGGATCAACTACGACAACCATGGCAAAATTTATTAACATGTAAACAATATGCCAGGAACATTTTATAGCAAAAGTAGAGCAAGATTAGGTCATGCTAGGGCACTCCATAATTGCAAACAGGGGCATGGCTGGATAGAGCATAACCATATGTCCAAATCATCCTTACTGACGATACTCAAACAAAGCATGTATCTCTCTGTAGCAACATGAATAAATGGCTTAAAAATAACAAAAGAGCAATGACTTAGTGAAATTCTAAGTCCCTGAAATCGGCAATATCATGAGAGGTACTTTGCATGCTTGTGCTAGTCACCACAAATATCACAAAAATACATGGCATACACCCTTGTAAAGATGGCATGGCATATCCCAAAACACATGTAGAGCTCATGCCCATATCCAGCACACAACAAATGTAGCAAAAATGACAAATGCTCATAATCTGCTAAGAATCAGCACCTAACAATTTATAGCACTCTTGCATCAACGATTTGGGCATCAAGATAGACTCAAACAAGCATGTCACAATGGAACAAAATGAAGAACACATCCTAATGAACATTTTGATATATAGCACGCACAAAATGGAGCAGTATGCAACAAGTAATGGCATGATGAACAGGGCCTGAAAATATTGCAGAAACGGGACTTGGAGAATATTTGGACCTCCGGATATAAGTTCTAGGGTTTGCACGTCCTTCGACGATGACCGGGGAGCTTGCCAGAGTAGGAGGTCGCGGTGGTCGGAGAAGAGGGAGGCGGTGGTCGCCGAAGTAGCGCCTCGCCGGATCCGGGGACGGGGAGGCCGGATCCGGCCGGAGGAGAGGCTGGTGGGGACGAGGCGGCGCGGGCCGGTGCTGCGAGCTCGCGGGATCGGCGGGGACGGCGGCGCAGGCCGCGGCGGTCGGCGGCGAAGGGGCGCCGGGGCGGCGGAGGCTCGCGGGATCGGCGGCGAGGAGGCGCGGCGCGCGGGCCGGGAGGGCCCCGTGCGGCCCTGGCGGGCTGGCGGCGGTGGAGGCTCCGGGGTGCCACATGGCGGCCTCCAATTGGTGCGGGTGTGGCGGCATTTTTCGTGTGGTGAGATCCGGACGTGTCCGGCGGCGGAGAGGGGCTAGGCCAGGGTTTCATCTGCGCGAAAAATCCGGGAGGGGCACATATTTATAGGTAGGAGGAGTTTGGAGTGTCCAAATGAGATGTAGTTTTCGACCACGCGATCGTGATCCGATGGCGGAGGACATGGAAGGGTTTTGGATGGGTTATTGGGCCGTTTTGGAGGGGTGTTGGGCTGCAACACACACGAGGCCTTTACGGTTCCCCGGTTAACTGTTGGAGTATCAAACGGACTCCAAATGGCACGAAACTTATCAGGCAGTCTACCGGTGTTGTACCAAGGCCGCTTGTCAAATCTCGGTCCATTCCGAGAATGTTTAACACCCATTCACGAAAAGAGGCAAAAAGGGACACCGGTGGACGTAGGAGTGCCGGATTGCAAAACGGACAATGGGGAAAATGCTCGGATGCATGAGATGAACACGTATTAAAATGAGATGCACATGATGGCATGATATGAAATGCATGACATGAACAAAATGCAAAACAAAGACAAGAACCCAACCACGAATCTCATAACTTAAAGCCGAAAATGGCAAGTGTTGGAGTACAAATATGGTAACTTACATCCGGGGTGTTACAACACTCCACCACTACGAAAGGATCTCGTCCCGAGATCTAGGACTGAAAGAACTCCGGATACTCGGAACGGAGGTGGTCCTCACATTCCGGCATGAATGTCAGATCCATAAGGTTCAAAATAAAAGTTTAATATTGACATAAAAACAATAATACTTCAAGAATACTAATAAGGCAATTATGTCTTCTCAAGATAACATGGCCAAAGAAAGTTATCCCTACAAAATCACATCACACAAAGTATAAAATCATGCACAACCCCGATGACAAGCCAGGCAATTTTTTCTTAATTTTGATGTTCTCAAACCTTTTCAACTTTCAAGCAACACATGAGCATGAGCCATGGACATAGCACTATAGGTGGAATATAATATGGTGGCTGTGGAGAAGCCAAAAAGAAGGAGATAGTCTCACATCAAATAGGCGTATCAATGTGCTATGGAGATGCCCATCAATAGATATCAATGTGAGTGAGTGATTGCCATGCAACGCATGCACTAGAGCTATGTGTATGAAAGCTCAAAAAGAAACTAAGTGGTTGTGCATCCAACTTGCTTGCTCATTGTAAGTGCATCTAGTGTCCCTTAGTGATTTTGGTGTATTGAAGACTTATAGGTTAAGGGACTAATGCGTGTGTGAGTGTACACAGGTCTATAAGTCTATGAGGAGTTTGATATTTATAGGAAAAGTCGACCCCTAAAAATGAACATCTTCGACTGAAGATTTTGGTATTTCTGAAGACTTTCATGAAGACTTTGAAAGTGAAGAAATTGGTGTGTCCATGAAGACTTGATATCCATGCGAGGAATATGAAGCTTGAAGACTTTCGTTTTCATAGTTTTGTTTTTCTCTTTCTTGAGTCATAGGAAACACCGTACTGTTAAAGGGGGTCGAGGAAATACTAATGAAAAATTTCCATGTGATGCTCAACTCAAAATCCTACACCTACCAATCCCTTCGAGTGAAGCCATTGGAAATCTCATAAAGTTCAGCCAATTTCTTCAGTGATAGAGACAAAGTTCTTTTGGTCTCTGAGGAATTTGTCCTGACTGAGGAGTTAGGAATTCGCCAGTGCGGATTGGCTACACAGTGAGGAACATGATAGCCCTGAGGATTCTACTACTCAAAATTCTGATCGTTGCTGTGCTATGCGCCAGCTATCCCAAAATATCTATCCACCTAACAGTCATATCATTGAAGGGCATTTATGTCTTATCATGTCGGGTTGCTCCCTAGGCTATAAATAGCCGCCCCCTACAACCACTAGCTGGTTGGCTGCTCCGAGAGAAACTGACACTTGTCATTGGAGAGCAACCCATCCTCCGAGGACTTTGAGCGAAAATCATCAAGTGAGGAAAAACCAAAAACCCAAAACCCAAACACCTACAAACCCCAAGTGATTGAGCATCACTGAAGAGATTGATCCTGAGTGGATACGACACTTGTTACCTTTGAAGACTGTGCTTCTTCCAGACGGTTAGGCGCCATGGTCTAGAGCATCCAAGAGGAATTGTGGATCGCCGAGTGACCAAGTTTGTGAAGGTTTGGAAGTCGCCTGAAGACTTACCACGAGTGATTGGACGAGGTCTGTGTGACCTTAGTTCAAGGAGAATACGGTGAGGACTGGGTGTCTTGGACTAAGTGTCCTTGATTGGGTGTCCGGGACTGTGTGTCCTCGAGTTTAAATACTCAGCCGCTCCAACCAGACGTACAACTGAGACAACAGTTGGAACTGATCTTCCAAATCATTGTATTCACCGAGCTTACTAGTTCTATTTCCTCAACTCTTTCATTTCCTCATAATTGTGTTGTATGTTGTTCATATCTGTGTTTGAAGACTTTGACTGAAGACTTTCTCAATTTCCTCAGTTCAATTTCTTCAGTCTGTTTGTCTTCATCCTGTGTTATCCTGTGATTACACTTCCTGTACTCTGTGCCTGTCTTCATTTCATCATGATGACTATGCTTGTATTCTGTTATGTTTAGTTTTGAGTACTTATTCCGCTGCTAGTAGTTCTTCGCTAAGGAATTTCCTCACCGGCAAATTCCTCAGTGAAGAATTTCATAAAAATTGCCTATTCACCCCCCCTCTAGTCGATATAACGCACTTTCACTCATGAAGACCTAGGGCATTTTGAGGAAGCCCATCATTGGAATATACAAGCCAACTTCTATAATGGAAAATTCCCACTAGTACATGAAAGTGACAACATAGGAGAGTCTCTATCATGAAGATCATGGTGTTACTTTGAAGCATAGGTGTGGAAAAAGGATAGCAACATTGTCCCTTCTCTCTTTTTCTCTCATTTTTTGGGCCTTCTGTTTTTTTCAACTTTTATCTTTCTTTCCTCACATGGGACAATAATCTAATAATGAACATCATCACACTTTTATTTACTTACAACTCAAGAATTACAACTCGATACTTAGAACAAAATATGATTCTATACGAATTCCTCTGGTGGTGTACTGGGATGTGCAATGAATCAAGAGTGAAATGTATGAAAGAATTCTGAATGGTGGCTTTGCCCGATGTCAACTACATGATCATGCAAAGCAATATGACAATGATGATGTGTGTCATAATAGACGGAACGGTGGAAAGTTGTGTGGGAATATATCTCGGAATGGCTATGGAAATGCCATAATAGGTAGGTATGGTGGTTGATTTGAGCAAGCTATATGGTGGGTGTATGGTACCGACGAAAGTTGCGCGGCACTAGAGAGGCTAGCAAAGGTGAAAAAGGGTGAGAGTGCCTATAATCCAAGGACTAAACATTAGTCATAAAGAACTCACATGTTGCAAAAATCTATTAGTTATCAAAATGAAGTACACACGCATGCTCCTAGGGGGATAGATTGGTAGGAAAAGACCATTGCTCATCCCCGACCGCCACTCATATGGAAGACAATCAGTAAATTAATCATGCTCCAAGTTCGTTACATAACGGTTCACCATACGTGCATGCTATGGGAATCACAAACTTTAACACAAGTATTTCTACCAATCCAAAACTACTCACTAGCATGACTCTAATATCACCATCTTTATGTCTCAAAACAATATGCAAGGAATCAAACTTCTCATAGTATTCAATGCTCTTTATATGGAAGTTTTTACAATATCCCTCTTGGACCCATCATATTAGGACTAAATTCATAACCAAAGCAAATTACCATGCTGTTTAAAGACTCTAAAAATAATATAAGTGAAGCATGATAGTTCACCAATTTCATCAAAATAAAGACACCGCCGTGCTCTAAAAAGATATAAGTGAAGCACTAGAGCAAATGATAAACTACACCAAAAGATATAAGTGAAGATCAATGAGTAGTCGAATAATTATGCAACTATGTGAAGACTGTCGGATTTTGAGTTCCGGAAAACCCTTAACGTTCGAACACTGGGGTGCGCGCGAAGATCTCTCCCTCACCGATCACGCCCTCAAGCACTTCGCGATATCAAAGGCTAGCTCGACGAACTTGCAACACAAGAGACACGAGATTTATACTGGTTCGGGCCACCGTTGTGTTGTAATACCCTACTCCAGTGTGGTTTGGTGGATTGCCTCTTGGGTTGATGATCAACAGTACAAGGGGAAGTACAGCCTCCCGAGGTGAGGTGTTCTTGTGCTTGGTTGGTGTGTGGCTAAGGATGGAATGGCTATGATCTAAAATGAGGTCGATCCCCCATTCTACTATGTTGGCTAATCCTATTTATAGAGGCCCTGGTCCTCTCAAATATTGAGCGGGAAGGGAGCCAACAACGGCCAATTTGAAAGGGTACAACTAGTACAAGTTATCTTGACAAAAGCAGTCTTCGCCTGCCAAAGGCTCTGGTGGTGACACCGTCTTGGTCTCCACGATGACCTCCGTCCTACTAGTCTTGGTCTCATTGCACCGATATGGAAACCTTTGCTTGACGCCTTGGTACTCTTCGTCTACGCTTGCCTCCTTAGCACCAAAGAGGAAACAAGGACACTATGAGTGCTGGTGCCCGCCTAGGGCCCGCCTGGTCTCGATCGCGAGGTTTGCTTGACATTGATCTCTCCGCCCCTCGCGAGACAGCCTGGTGGGGCCAATCATGAGGAGGTCTTGCGTCCCCCGCCTCGCGAGGCTTGGCCCCTCGCGAGGGTCTTGAATGCTTGTTTGTCAAGTTGGTACGTACGGGCCCACTCACAGTGGCACGCCGTGGGCCGCAGGTAGGAAAGTTTGGGAACCCCCGTTCCTAGAACGCCGACAGTAGCCCCCGGGCCCAAGGCACGCTCGGGCTTGGCTTCGAGGCGAAGCCAAGGGGCAAGTGCGGAGCGCCACGGGCCCCAATATCCCGTGGCCTTGGTCGATGCGTGGCGGTTGATTGGACGTGGGCGTCTCCACTTCCCCACACTGCCTCGACAACTGCCCGACTTGACGAGTCCCCGCTGCATGCAAGAAAAAACCATAATTATTACCTTAGATCATGGAGGCCGGCGGTTGGCCTCGCTTTGGCTATAAATGGGAGGTGGGGGCGAAGCCCCATCACCCGTATCTCCTTTGCCTCTCCCGATTCTTCTCCTTCCTTGCTCCACTCCTTGTTGGTGCAGTCATGGCGCTGATTTAGAGGTTCTCGGCCACGGAGAAGGGCAAGGCTCCCCTCAACGAGCCCGAGCTGCTTCCGCTAAAGAAGAGGAGGTCCCATCGCCGGGAGATGGTCGTGAGGCAGGTGGTGTCATGGCCGTGGTACGAGAGGCCGTCTCCTGGGTACCCGTTGCCATTCTATGCTCATGCCGATGATTCCGGAGGGAGGAGCGATGAGCGCCGCCCGCACGCACTAGGGCCGTGGCCGCCGTGCCGCGGAGGTGCACGCCATCGCCCAGGGGTCCATGCTGCGAACTCCTAGCGCGAGTTCATGCTGTGGGCGGTGATGCCCCCGAGCACTTGGATTCGCTTCCCTTCCTTCTTCTCTGGAGAGATGCCGCGGAAGTGAAGCGGAAATTGAAGCACACCGACTGCGACGCCCCAGCGATTGGAGCGAAATTGAAGCCATCGTCTCCGGGAGGATCTTCATGACCTGAGGCTGGGGCGAGATTACTCGAGTCTGCCGCACGGAGGGCGCCCTCGCGATCCATTTCGAGTACGATGGTGCCTCCATGATGTTCTTCAAGGTCTTCAATGAGGAAGGCCGCCGCCTGGAGTGCTGACATGAAGGAGGTCGCCAGGACGGCGCAGCGGTGGGTGCTGGGCCTGCCGCAGGCCTCGTCTGCAGCTCCTCCAGTGACAGCGGTGACTCCTGGTGGTCCAGCGACTCTCCCGAGCTCGTGGAGTCTCCGGGACGAGCGATGACAGCTACGTGCCCCCAATCTCCCGTCGGGCCTAGAGCAAGGCTGCAATGTCTGGCCGCCGCCGTCGATGATCTGGATGGGGTTGGCACCGGCCTCTTGTGGCCCAGTGTTGATGATGGCGTCGGTGTCGTCTGGCGTGCGTAGATAGAACTCCTAGGGATTCCTTTCCTTTTGTTCCCAGTGAGGAATCGAAACGGACCCCGTTGGGGTGTGTAAAGCGTTTGTAATGTCCTTTGTTGATATTATCCTTATTATGAAGTTGTGCGAGTGCGTGCTCCGCTCTGGCTCGGTTTCCCCTTTCCAACCTCGTGATGGCGTGGTGCTCTACGCCGACAGGTCCCAGTCCCCAGGTAGGCTTCAGCCATCGCTGGTATGCCAGGTCGCGATGCCGTGGTCAAGGCCAGGAGGTGAGCGGCCCAAGGTCCAGTAGGAGCCCCTGAGATGCGATGCTTAGGAGGTCCCCTTTGGCGCGCAAGCGACCGCCGAGAGGTAAGAGAGGGAGACTACGTTTCCGCAGTGGGGCAGCACAAATGAGAACTCTACGCTGTAGCGGTTGGTTGACCCGAGCATGAAACTTATCTTGGCAATCCAGGGTTGGTCCTTCGCGAGACGCCAGGCTTGGGAGTTGGCCGCTGCTGAGTAGCTAGGTTAGGCCCGTGCAGGCCACCCCCACTTCTCCATGTTCTTCCTGGTGCTCTACGTCCTCAGGTCCCGGCTCTCGAGCGAGCTCAGCCGCCGCTGGTAAGCCAGGTCGTGATGGCGTGGTCAAGGCCAGGGGGTGAGGGCTGGATAGCCAGTAAGAGCTCCCGAGCCATGATGCTCAGGTGCCCCCTTCTAACGTGCACGCGAATCGCATGGGAGAAGAGAGAGGGTCCGGGGTACCGCTAGCTGTAGCCTTCAGGAAGTTCCTACAAGTTAGTGCGAGGAAGGGCACTAATCACCATGGTGATTGCCGATCCGCCTCTGGTACATGGGAGGGGACTCCCTACTGTGGAGAGACCCTGTGGCGTGTACAGCCCCGTCCTGACAGGTGGCTTGCATGGCAGGGCTAGACGAGGTGTGTTTGGGCACTTGTGAGCCAGTGCGGGGCTCACGAGGCCCGACCTCAAGGCTAGTTGCGCCTGGTCTTGATTCTTGTTTGCTATGTTGGTACTGCGAGGTGGTCAGACAACCTGCGCTGAAGGAATATCCTGAGGTTATCGCGTGAGAAAGCCAAGCACCAACGTCCCCAGGAGGTGACATGAACGGGGCCGGCCCGCCAGACAGAGCTCAGCCGTTGGATTTATTGACGCTACAGGGACGAACCCGAGCACAGACGCCGTGCCTAACCCTCTCACACGAAGGGTCCTGAAGAAAGACGACCGGCGTGTGGCTCCCGCAGTAGGCGATAAACAAGAAGGTTATAATCATAGAGAGATTAAACACGGAAGGCAAACTAGCTCAAGTAAATGCATGAACGATACGAGCCACTGGGTCCGGCCTGAGCGGCTTGGGGCTGATGCAGCCCGAGGGGTGCCCCCAGCAAGGTGAGCTAAAGACATAAAAAAGAAGGGATACATGCCACATGGACGGACCCACGCGGCGTGGGAATAATGCTGCCCCCTGGGCGCTCCCAGCTAAATAAACTTGGAAAAACTCACCAGGTTACGTTGATGAAGGGGTGTTGAGCTAGCTGAAGGTACGCGGCGAAGGGGTTGCTCCTCACGAGCCACCGGGGTCCTGAGCCTCAGGAGGCTCTGGGGTCGAGGCGGTTCCTTGAGGACCGTCGCCATCTCTGCCAGGACTGCGTGGTGCCTGGCCTCCTGATCCGCCATGCAGCTCTGCAGGTTGTGCTGGAAGGCAGCAGCCACGCTCGGCAGGCCGAACGGCATGCGAACGTAGCTGTGAGGTGGACCTTTGCAGCTCCCAACACGCGAAGGCCAGAAGCGCTCCTGAGATGCGGCTCGGTTGAGCCCTGGTATGTCGATGCAGACGCGCAGCTCACCACTCTGGCCTGGGTGGGGAGCAACGCCAGGTGGGAGGCAGTCACCGCGTATTGCTCTTGCCTCCTGAAGCTCCTGAGATACCTTGGTGATGAACTCCTAAGCGCCTGGCGCTCCTTGCCCAGTGTCCTCCTAAGGGAGACGTGCCGCGAAACACACCTCCAAGTGGTGCCTGAGCGCCTCCCTCGTGAGGTTGGCAAGGTCTGAGGCCCTCTAGAAGAGAGCCCTTGAGCCCTGCCTGAGGAGGGCATTGGGCGCGCCTTCCTATGCAATAGAGGGAGGCGCCCCAGGTGCAGGCGTTGATCCTGACGAGGTACCACTTGCAGTGCCACCCTCCCGAGGTCCGTCACGGAGCAGCTGCTTCTTCTTGGGGACAACCTCACGAGGGTACCGAGCTGCATTGTTGCCGGGTCTTCAATTGACGCTGCTTGGAAGGTATGCTCGAGGGAGCACACCGCATCTCTTTCTTTGTAGGGGACTGTGATGATCCCGCTTCTTCCTGGCATCTTGAGGACGTTGTAGCCGTGGTGCGTCACTGCCATGAACTTGGCCAGGGCCGGATACCCGAGGATGGCATTGTACGGCAGACGAATGTGGGCATCGTCAAAGTCGATGAGCTCGGTGCGGTAGTTGTTGCATTCTCCAAAGGTGACTGGGAGGCGTACCTGACCTATCGTCGTGGTGGAGCCATTAGTCACTCCTTAAAAAGGTTGGGTAGGCTAAAGCTGATCGTATGTCACTTGAAGGTTGTCGAATGTCTCGACGGACAGGATGTTGAGCCCTACGCCACCGTCGATGAGGTTCTTGGTGACTTTTACGTGGCTAATGCCAGGTGAACAAAGCATTGGGAGAGCGCCAGCGGTGGCCGTGCAGTTGAGCTGATCTGCTGAGCTGAAGGTAATAGCGCACTTGGACCACCTAAGTAGGCATGTAGCCTCGATCTTGGGAAGGACTGCGTTCACCTCGCGAGAAAATTGCTTGAAGATACGCTGTGAGGCTAGGGCTTGAGCATCGTCCAAGATGCAGGCGATAGCATGCGGCTCCTGGAAGCCCCCAACCCCCTCGTCTTGGTGGTGGTCGTCATTCCTTCTTGGTGGCCGCAGTGGAGGAACCTAGCATTGCCCTAAGGGCGGTCCTCGCGAGGCTGATCCCTCCAGGCACCTTCGCGAGACTGATCCTGCCAGCGTTCCTCACGAGGTCGGTCGCGCCACTCCCGGTGTGGGCCTTGGTCACCCTTGGATGACCCAGGCTGGTCCCTGCCGCGCTTCATGTCCGGCTCTGCCACAAGCACGACGACTCCCTTGATCTTCACGTCCTTGGCCTTGGATTTCTTCTCCTCCGTGTCGACAGCTGGGAGCTCGAGGAGGGAAAGGCGCCCTTCCTTAGCCCTTGCGCACTTGGTCGCCAGGTTGAACAGCTCTATGGATGTGCACAGCTCCTCATGGATGGCGAGCTCCTCCTTCATCTTGATGTCGCGGACGCCATCGGAGAACGCAGAGATGATGGCCTCGTCCATCACCTTGGGGATCTTGAGACAAACATTGTTGAAGCGCTAGATGTACTTATGAAGGGTCTCCCCTGGTTGTTGCTTGATGCGGCGCAGGTCACCCACGGCCGGGGGGCGGTCGCGAGTGCCTGGAAATGGCGACGAAACTGTCGCGCATCTCGTTCCAGGAAGAGATGGAGCCAGGCGGCAGGTTCAGGAGCCAGGAGCGGGCACCATCCTTGAGAGCCATGGGGAACCAGTTCGCCATGACTTCCTCGTCCCCACTGGCTGCCTCGATGCTCAGCTCATAGAGCTGCAAGAGTTCTGTGGGGTCGGGGGTGCCGTCGTAGCTCGGAGGCAGGTTTGGCTTCAACTTGCCTGGCCAGGCGACGCTACGCAGCTCGGGGGTGAAGGCGCGACAGCCGGCCGTGGTCACCGGGGCTCACCTTGGAGGTGGAGCCTGGTCGTGGTGTCCCTGCGCTGCCGCGGCACACGGCGCATGGCCCTGTCGCAGCAAGCAATCCTGGCGTAGCGGAGCTGGGAGTGGTGGAGCACTTCTTGGCAGCTTCTTTCCATGTGCGCTCGCACGCGGCATGGTGGGTCGCGCCGCTGGACCGCGCATCTTGGAGCGATGACGCCACCCAGGCGCGGGGGAGGCTGAGGTGCTCCCTGAGCCGCACGCCTCAGCGCAAGGGCACCATCTTGGTGTGGAGGAGGCGGAGGCGCTCCGTGAGCCACATCACCCGCAGCTGGCAGAGGGCGAGGCGGTGAGAGGGACGGTGCAGGAGATCCTCCCGCGACGCTGACAAGCTCGACGGTGCGGTCCAGCCAGTCCTTGTAGAGGTTGTCAACCGGACGGTAGCGCAGGAGCCCGCGTGCCATGAGCAGCGCGGCCTACCCGACCCAGGGGGCGCGGCGAGTGTGAGATGACGAGCCGGCCGGAGTCAGCAACGGGGTGGCGGTGTGGCCGTCCCAGTGCACAGAGGGATGCAGTGAAGAGGCTTGGTGCTCGTTCGCCGCCGGATCGGTGACAGTGTTGGCGGCGGGTGATGGAGAACAACGGGGGGGCCCGCCGACAGGAGCCGTTTGAGCAACACGGGCAGCCTGGCGCTTAGCGTGAGCTCGGCGAGCGTCGGCCATGAGCTTGGTGGAGTGACGAAGCGTGGGTCGACGAAGAAGAAGGCTTCGTCACACCCCTACCTGGCGCGCCAAATGTTGGATTTCGGGTTCCTTCAAAACTCTTATGGTTCCAACACTGTGGTGCGTGCAAAGATCTCTCCCTCACCGATCACACCCTCAAGCACTTCGCGATCTCAAAGGCTAGCTCGACGAACTCGCAACACAAGAGACACAAGATTTATACTGGTTCTTGCCACCATTGCGGTGTAATACCCAACTCCAGTGTGGTGTGGTGGATTGCCTCTTGGGCTGATGATGAACAGTACAAGGGGAAGAACAACCTCCTGAGGTGAGGTGTTCTTGTGCTTGGTTGGTGTGTGGCTAAGGATGGAATGGCTCAGATCTAAAATGAGGTCGATCCCCCCTTATTTTGTGGTGGCTAATCCAATTTATAGAGGCCCTGGTCCTCTCCCCAAATATTGAGCGGGAAGGGAGCCAACAACAACCAATTTGAAAGGGGACATCTAGTACAATTTATCCTAACAAAAGCAGTCTTCGCCTGCCAAAGGCTCTGGTGGTGACGCCATCTTGGGCTCCACGGTGACCTCCATCCTGCCGTCCTGCTGGTCTTGGTATCGTTGTACCGATATGGAAACCTTTGCTTGACGCTTGAGTACTCTTCATCTGTGCTTGCCTCCTTAACACCAAAGAGGAAACAAGGACACTGTGAGTGCTGGCGCCCGCCTGTCTCGATCGTCATGGCTCACATCATTGGAACCTCGTGAGGTTTTCCTGGCCTTGATCTCTCTAGCCCTCATGAGCCAACCTGGTGGGGCCGCTCCTGAGGAGGTCTTGCGTCGCCTGCCTCGCAAAGGGTCTTGAATGCTTGTTGGTGAAGTTGGGCCGTACGGGCCCACTCGCAGCGTCACGCCGTGGGCCACAGGCAGGCAAGTCTGGGGACCCCCATTCCCAGAACACCGACAAAGACTCTCTAACATTTAAGAATTTCAGATCTTGGGGTATTATTCAGACAACAAGCAAATCCTAATAAAATATAATGACGCTCCAAGCAAAACACATATCATGTGGTGAATAAAAATATAGCTCCAAGTAAAGTTACATATGAACGAAGACGAAAGAGGGGATGCCATCCAGGGCACCCCCGAGCTTAGATGCTTGGTTATCCTCGAATATTACCATTGGGGTGCCTTGGGCATCCCCAAGCTTAGGCTATTTCCCCTCCTTATTCCGTAGTCCATCAAAACTTCACCCAAAACTTGAAAACTTCACAACACAAAACTCAATAGAAAATCTCATAAGCTCCATTAGTATAAGAAAATAAATAACCACTTTTGGTACTGTAGTGAACTCATTCTTTATTTATATTGGTGTAATATCTATTGTCTTCCAACTTTTCCATGGTTCATACCCCCTGATACTACCCATAGATCCATCAAAATAAGCAAACAACACATAGAAAATAGAATCTGTCAAAAACAGAACAGTCTGTAATAATATGTGACTCTCGAATACTTCTGTAACTCCAATTTTTTTGAACAATTATGTTGGATTACTGGTTCCGACAAACCCTTGAGGTCCGAACACTGGGGTGCACACGAAGATCTCTCCCTATCTCGCTCTCGCAATGATCTCAAGGCCTAGCTCGCCGAACCCAAGGAACAAGAGACACGAGAGTTTATACTGGTTCGGGCCACCATTGTGGTGTAATACCCTACTCCAGTGTAGTGTGGTGGATTGCCATGTGGGCTAAGGATGATCTAGTACAGTTGATGAACAACCTCCTGAGGAGAGCTGTTCTTGAGCTCGGTGAGCTGGTGTGTTTGAGGATGGTCTGAATGATCTGTCCCTTCCTATGGTGGTGGATAGCCCTATTTATAGAAGCCTGGGTCCTCTTCCCAAATGTTACGCAGGAAGGGATCCCACAACGACCAGTTTTGAAGGGAGACAGCTAGTACAAGTTATCCTGACAAAAGGCGGTCTTTGCCTGCCAAAGGTTCTGGTCGTGACGCCACCGTGGGCTCTGCGGTGACCTCTGTCCTGCCGTCCTGCTAGTCTTGGTCTTGTTGCACCGATATGGAAACCTTTGCCTGATGCCCCGGGAATCCTCTCCTGTGCCTACTTCCTTAGCACCAAAGAGGAAACTGGCACTCTGTGCCCACTGGAGCCCGCCTAGCCTTGGTCGTCATGGCTTACGTCACGGGAACCTCGCGAGGTGCCCCTTGCATAGATGTCTCCACTCCTCAGGAGCCAGCCTAGCGAGGCGGCCCCTGGGAGGTCTTGGTGTCATCTGCCTTGTGAGGCTTGGCCCCTCGTGAGGGTCTTGAGTGGTTGCTGATGAAGATGGGTCGTACCAGGCCGTTGGTGGAGCCATGCCCTGGGCCGCAGGCAAGCAGGTCTGGGCACCCCCATTCCTAGGATGGCAACAGTAGCCTCGGGGCCCAAGGCGCGCTCGGAATTGGCTTCGAGGCGAGGACAAAGGGGAAGTGCGGAGCGCCGCGGGCCCCAACCGCCTACGGCCTTGATTGACGTGTGGCGATTAATAGGTCATGTGCGTCTCTGCTTCCCCACGCTGCCTCGGCAACTGTCCTCGGCTGACAAAAGGCTGGCGCGCACTGCAGAGCCTTCATTACCTCCCTTCACTTGCTCCAGGCCCCCTTTCTCTTTCTCGCTCCGAGAGACTCCAGATCCACACAAACCCCTATCCGAGCCTGCAGCCAATGGAGTCCGACAAGGCGAAGGCAGCGAACTCGCCTTCTTGGTACTAGCCGTCCTTGAGCGTGCCTAGCGTCTCGGAGAACAACCTCGTCGCCACGTTCCTGATGACGGCGGACAACACCAACATGGGGGAAATTCCATGGTTCGGGCTGGCTCCGACGAGGCGGAGCCCTCAAGCAGTACCTTCTACCCCTTCTTCATGAATAGAATTGTCACGGGACTGGTCCCCCCTTCTCTGACTTATTCTACGCCGTCCTTAGCCACTACAAGCTGCATGCCCTTCAACTCCATCCCAACTCCGTTCTCCTTCTGTTGATTTTCCCCTTTTATTGTGAGGCATTTGTGGGGGTGATGCTATCCGTGGCGTTGCTTCGCCACTTCTTCTACCTCCAGCTCAAGGAGGGCCATTGCTCAGGGTGCGCCAACTTTGTTGTGGCTAATGGGACCAATGCGATCTCGAAGGACGGAAGAAGGCCGAGGGCTTCAGGAACAAGTGGGTCATGATGGACGCCAACTGCATCCACCCTCGGTGGGTGCTGCCGATGGATATGCCTCGTCTAACGACAGTTGGCTCCGCGCAATGCTTTCCGACCCCCGGGCGAAGCAGGTGCCAGAGAAGATGACCACTATCGGTGTCAAAACCGGCAGATCTCGTGTAGGGGGTCCCGAACTATGCGTCTAGGCGGATGGTAACAGGAGACAAGGGACACGATGTTTTTACCCAGGTTCGGGCCCTCCTACCCGAGATCCGCCGGTTTTGACACCGACATTGGTGCTTTCATTGAGAGTTCCTCTGTGTCGTTGCCATCAGGAAGGATGCCTCATCCCGTCTTTAAAGATGGCACCGTTTCTAAGGGAGCTTTGGCTGTCGGCCAAACTCTCCGGCTAGGTGGTTTCCTTATGACCGCCTGTTCGGCTGCTGCGCCGATGATGACCTCTCGGGTCATCAAAAGCAATCTTCACGTCAGCTCAGAATTCGCCGAGCAGCTAGATCCAATGGAGCTCTATTCCCTAAACGAGCTCTTGGATCGCATCGCGCCCTGGGAGTCGCTACGGATTACGACCAGATTGGGCCTAAACCCGATCTGAGAGATATTAACTCTCCCCAGGTCACCCATCACGTTGCTGTGGTAGAGGGACAGTGCGGCGACCCTTCATCTATCTTAAGGACTAGCTATGTCCGGATTCCCGATCCCTCCAAGCCGGATACCCGCGGAGGGGAGGACATCACTCAAGACCTGAACTTAAAGTCAGGCGGCGGGCTAGATTCATTGGACAACATCCAAGAATCCAAACTTCCGAGATTGGAAACTCCTTGGCCTATGGGTCTCAGATTGGGTGAGATTTCGGATTTGATTCCACCCACCCACCCGTACATAAGCGATCTATCCCAAATTAGGCAAGAGCCCGAAGAAACAGTGCATCATTACTGGGCCAGATTCCTCCTGGTTATGAACAGGATAAAGGACTGCCGCGAGGAATGCACAATTTCATTCTTCCGCAATAATTGCACAGACAAGGGAATCCTCAATGCCATAAGGCGCCGTGATATTACATGCTTCGCTGACTTGGCGTCCATAGTACGAAAGTACCATGCGATGGAAAGCGCCTGGAAAACCGAAATAAAATTTTGGGACAATCCGGCCCTGAATACAAACCCAGTCCGAAATAAAAGGGTGCATCATCGCCAGACACCCGGGTTCAATACCAAAAAGCAAAAGCTCTCTACAGGGCACGGAACCGTACTGGAAGGATGGCTTAATGGACCCTATAAAATTCACAGTGCAGAGGGCGCCACACCAACTCACAGCCTTAGAGCATGTTGGATACTCCGGCAGGTGGTAAAAATTGGCGAAGATCTTCTAATTCCAGAAGCCACAGAAAGCCACCCCAGAGACACCAGTACGGTATTAACATTCTTTGAGACTTTCGCATCAAATAATATGCGAAAAAGAACACTCCGCAGCCTTGCCGAAGTCTACCAAGTAGCAACAATAAACCCATGGAGTGACACGGCTATTACTTTTAACGCCAGTGATGAACCTAAATTCCGAATAGCCCGATCACCGGCCGCATTGGTCCTCAGTCCAATAGTGGATGACTTTCGTCTTACCAAGGTACTCATGAATGGCGGTAGCGGATTGAACCTCATTTATGAGGAAACCCTTCAAAAAATGGAAATAGACTGGAACCACATTGAGAGAAGCAGCACAACCTTTAGAGGAATAATCCCCAGTTGGGAAGCGCGCCGTACAGGAAAAATCACACTAGATGTGGTGTTCGGCACGCCAGATAATTACAGGTCCGAAGAGGTCACGTTCCAAGTGGCCTCGTTCAGTACCGGATATCATGCTCTGCTAGGGTGGGAAGCGTTTACAATCTTCCAAGCAATACCCCATTACGGGTACATGAAGCTCAAGATGCCCGGGCCTAACGGAATCATCACTCTCGCTAGTGATCCGGACATAGCACTCCGCGCCGAAAATAAGACAGCCGCACTGGCCCTCGAGGCGCTATCCGAAGCCCTAGCGGCTGAGGAACTGACTGCGCTGCGCTCCACGGTGAATAGGGATGATGTGATACTCGACAAAATATCCAAGTCCACCTCCTTTAAACCGGCGGACGAAATAGTCAAATTCCAGGTCCATCCAACGGACCCCAATAAAACAGCTTCCATCGGGGCACAGTTAAACCCTGATGTAGACGCCGCACTGCGGGAGTTCCTACGAGAGAACTGGGACATTTTCGCCTGGCACCCTTTAGACATGCGAGGAATCCCACGCAGGCTGGCCGAACACAGCTTAAATATCCTAAAAGGATTCAAGCCAGTCAAACAGGCTCTTCGGCATTTTTCCGAACCTAAGAGACATGCCATGGGAGAGGAACTAGCCAAGCTATTGGAGGCCGGATTCATCAAAGATATAAAACACCCGGACTGGCTCGCAAACCTGGTGATGGTACCAAAGAAGGACAAATCCTGGCGCCTGTGCGTTGATTTTAAAGACCGTAACAAGGCTTGCCCAAAGGATCCCTTCCCTCTCCCCCACATCGATCAAATTATCGACGCTACCGCAGGACACGATTCATCGTGTTTCCTCGACGCATACTCCGTCTACCATCAAATAAAGATGGCAGAGTTAGACCAAGCCGCAACGGCATTCATCACACCATACGGCCATTCTGCTTCAACACAATGCCCTTTGGGCTCAAAAACGCCGGCGCAACATATCAGCGCATGATTCAGACATCTCTGGCAAACCAGATTGGCAAAACAGTGGAGGCATACGTAGATGATGTGGTTGTTAAAACAAGACATGTCGAATCTCTAGTAGACGACTTGAGGCTAACATTCGATAACCTCCGAACATACGACATCAAGCTCAAACCGGAAATATGCGTTTTCGGCGTTCCAGCCGGAAAGCTCTTGGGCTTCATTGTATCCGGTAGAGGGATTGAAGCAAATCCAGCCAAGATCCGAGCTCTGTCACAATTGGATATCCTGAAGAACCTCAAACAAATACAAAAATCAACTGGATGTGTGGCGGCTCTAAGCCGCTTTATCTCCCGCTTGGGAGAAAAGGCCCTACCCCTTTACCGCCTCCTTCATTGCACCGAACACTTCGAGTGGACGGATGCAGCCACGACCGGACTCGACGAAATAAAAGCCATCTTGGCAACAAACCCAGTCCTGGTCGCACCAAACATTGGCAAACCAATGCTATTATACATTGCAGCAACCCATCAGGTCGTAAGTGCAGTGCTCGTCGTCGAACGAGAAACGGACGGACACAAATTCCCCCTTCAAAAGCCAGTGTACTATGTGTCCACTGTCCTTACTCCATGCAAGTCACGGTACCCGCATTATCAAAAGATTGCGTACACGGTATTTATGGCATCCCGGAAGCTGCAACACTACTTTCAAGAGTGTTCAATAGCAGTAGCCTCGGAAGTGCCACTTAACGATATTATGAACAACCGTGACGCGACGATACGGATTGCAAAATGGGCCATTGAGCTCCTCCCGTTCGACATAACTTACAAGCCACGGTGAGCTATCAACTCGCAAGTTTTGGCCGACTTCGTCGCAGAATGGACGGAGGCCGAACTCCCTAAAGAATACGGCACATATTCAAACTGGGTCATGCACTTCGACGGCTCCAAAATGTTGGCCGGTCTAGGGGCTGGTGTCGTTTTGACGTCCCCCACAGGAGACACAGTTCAATACGTACTCCAGATAATGTACATAGACTCCAACAATACAGCCGAATATGAGGCCCTTTTACATGGTCTCCGGATGGCAGTATCCATGGGCATTCAACGCCTAGAGGTGCGTGGGGACTCGAACCTCGCAATATCCCAAATAAATGGAGACTTTGATGCCAAGGATCCAAAAATGGCAGCTTATCGCAATGTCGTCCTAAAAATGTTAGCTCGGTTCAAAGGGCTCGAATTTCACCACATAGCCCGGGAAAATAATCAGGCAGCAGATGTCCTGGCACGCATCAGCGCAAAACACGATGTAGTCCCCCCCAACATCTTCTTGGAAAGGCTGTTCAATCCATCCGTAGGATGGGAAGGGGAACCCGGCAATAACAACCAAGAACCAACCGCACTCCCCGACACCGAACACTCTGACATAATTGGAGGCTCTGCCAATGAAATAACACCTTCAGCCCACGTAATAATGGTCGTCATCGCCCCGTGGACAGAACCATTCCTCGCCTACCTTACTAGGCAGGAACTCCCCGAGGACCAAAATGAGGCACGCTGCATAGTGCGGCGATCTAAAGCCTATAAAGTCCATCAGGGAGAGCATTATAAGAAAAGCACTACCGAAGTCCTTCAAAGGTGCATCTCCGAAGAGGAAGGGCGGAACCTCCTGGCTGAAATTCATGCCGGACTCGGTGGTCATCACGCTGCAGCTCGGTCCCTTGTAAGCAAGGCCTTCCGTACAAGCTTTTATTGGCCGACGGCCCGGGCAGACGCCCAGGTCTTAGTCCAACGGTGCGTCGGTTGCCAGCTTTTTGCAAACCAAAGCCATATGCCACCCACCGCCCTCCAAACTATCCCCATCACTTGGCCCTTCGCAGTCTGGGGGCTTGACTTGGTTGGACCCCTTAAAGGCGGAACCCACAAGAAAAAATACTTACTGGTCATGGTGGATAAGTTCACCAAATGGATAGAAGCCAAGCCTGTTAAGACGGCCGAATCCAAACCGGTGATAGACTTTATATCCGGGGTTGTACACCGTTACGGCGTCCCCCACAGCATCATCACTGATAATGGCATGAACTTTATGGCCGACGAGGTAAAACTCTGGTGCAAAAACTTGGGCATCAATCTCGATTATGCTTCCGTCTATCACCCACAAACTAACGGCCAGGTCGAACGTGCAAATGGTCTTATCATGAGCGGCATTAAACCCAGATTAGTGCGGTCCCTTAAGGAATCTAATACGCACTGGGTAGAGGAGCTCGACTCCGTACTCTGGGGGCTGCGGATCACGCCGAATTGCACCACCGGATACACACCATTCTTCATGGTGTACGGCGCAGAGGCAGTTTTGCCCTGCGACATAATATAATTCATGACTCACCTCGAGTGCGCATGTACGAAGAAAGAGAAGTCGAGCTTGATCGGCAGGACAGTTTGGACGCCTTGGAGGAAGAGCGTGATGTGGCAAAAGCCCGTTCCGCATTCTATCAACAGCAGGCTTGAAGATACCAAAGCAGAGAAGTACGGGCCAAAAATTACAACGTTGGCGAATTAGTTCTACGCCTGCCGGACAAGAAAAAGGACAAACTCAAGCCCAAGTGGGAAGGTCCGTTCATAATTGACCAAGTCCTGACTGGTGGAGCGTACCGCCTGCGAGATGCATCGGATAACCGACTCGAGCCGAACCCATGGAACGCAGCCCGTCTCCAAAGATTCTATGCCTAGCGCCGGACTCTGTGTTCGTCTCCTTCCTTTGTCCATTTTTTATATACTTCTTGTCTTACATTTCTCTCCTTCTCCTCTCTCTATCTCTCTCTCTTATAGCCTTTAAAGGCTCATCAAGTGACGTGATATCCGCGCTCATTAAACCTGGGGGCTTCTTTAAACAGAAGCTTATTTATACGGGCTTCATGCCCAACACATGTGTCACACTTCCGCATGTACCTTTTATTCACCATTATATGCATCGATATGACTTAAGTTTTGGCCCAGCCGGGTTGCCTGGCTCCTGTGCTTACGCCTACGTTCCTGATTGTTCGGCTAGGTGGTAAAGGGAGCACCTCTGTGATTGTTACTGCCGGGTCAGCCGGATGTGTACCTCAGACTGGGTGAAGCCAAAAGCTAGCATTCTTAAGGGAATATTCGGTCAATGAACTAAAGATGATCTTTTTTTCACTTATTTATCTATATGCCCCTAGATGTTTTTCCTGTGTCTCTTTTCGCAGAATGGACATGCACTTTAGGGCATGCCTCCCAGGGAAAGGAACCCCTAACGGAACTATTCTCCCTGGAAGATGTTTCTTACTAACCATGTAATATAACATAACTAGTTGGGCACTTGTCTGTTCAAGCACTAATGACCCCTACGCCTGGTCTCCATGCATACCCCGGTTCTTATATAACCGCGAGGGTATTCGGACACACTCCGGACCGTCAGGTCCCGAGGTTCAAGCGAAAAGGTCCGCCATGAGAAACGATCTACAATCCGGCTAGAAGGCATTACACATGTCAATTAAAATTACATAGTCAATCTGACTGATTGTATTCCTCTTCAATACCATCTAACAGGTTGTCTAGCTTACAGTCCTGTTGGGAATACTTTGCGGCCAATTCTACTTGGCCGTATACCAAGCTCACAGGGATCTCCTTCCCATCGGGTCCCATGGGTCCGACCTCGTCCATGTGGTTTGGGTCAGCCTTCGTGTAGCGCGTCTTCACCATGGCCCAGGCCTCCCTGGCGCCTTGCCGGCAGGCCGACATCTTCCACAATCGGAAGCGCCACCGCGCTCCCTTCAGCTTCTCTACAAGCTCTCCAAGGCCTTCGGGCATGGAGACGGATGGCCACAAGGCCTGGGCGACGCCTTGCATCACCTGCCGAACTTGCTCGTGCAGTTGTGAGAGCTCGAGAAGAAGGTCACCCATAGAACCGGGCATTTCCTCTGTAGGACGACCTGTTAGCATACCTATAGACATTACTCTGTTAGTCGACTTCCTCGCCGAACTCTTTTTTCAAAGTTCGTTTAAGCACTTACTAAATATGCCGTGTCGAAGCCGCTGATTCTGTTTAACGGAGTCCAACAGCTGGGCACGAACATCCTTCATTTGACGCCCAGCTTGGTGTTGGCATCTTGGAGATCGTTCTTCTCCCACCTCACCTTTGTCAGCACACTCTCACCAGCCTTCAGCTGGCGTAGGAGTTGTTTCTTTTCCGGATTTAATCCGGCGCCATCTATAATTTCATTTGTCAGATTTGCACCCATGCCGCACTTCGCAAAATACTTATCTTTCGAAGCATATATTACCAAAGGGGGTCTCCTTGGGCTCCCCTGCCGCGACTAGTGCGGCCTCAAGTTGGGCTTTGCACTCTTCCAGCTCCTGGGACAGTAGGGTATTCTTTTCTGTAAGAACTTGCATAACAAATGATCCTTAAATCAGTTATTCTAACTGTTTCAAGTCTCGGGGGCTACTGGTATATATATAATTACCAAAATTTTCTTACCCGTATCCCTTTTATATATTGTTCCGTGGCTCTGGCTAGACCATTTTGAGTGGCACGGAGGTACGCATCTCCCGAATTGAAGGCATCCAATGCCTCTTGGGAAAAACAAGCGTCCCGAAGAACTGTCCGGCGGCGCCTGTGGTTCATGGCACTCTCCACCTCGGAATTAGTGGCAGACAGGCTGTCCGCATCCTCTGTCGGAGGAGCATCCGGTGTGCGCCCTGTGTTCGCCTTCGCTTCCGGACCAGGCTTTGGAGCCTGGCTGGTGGAGGCGCGATTGGCAACCTCTCCGGATATAGTCCCGCGAGGTCTCTTCGTCCTGAAGAGAGCACGAGCGTTAATAGGTCTTGAAGGAATAACACCTGGGAATAAGATGGCGCGCTATACCTTTGCGCCGACGTCTCAGTCCGGACCGCGCTTCTTTTCAGCCCGCGGGGCCTTGCCGCCCCTTGTTGGCTAGTCTCCACAGGCTCGGCCTCCCGTCTCAAGGACCTCCCCTGCAAAACACGGTTGTCATACGGCAATCGAAAAACATGCGAGGATAGATCCCTTTTCAAAGTGCTGGGACTTCAGTCTCAGTTACCTGTGAGGCTGGGAGTAGCCCTGGGTAATTGGCCGTAATGGCCACCAAGGCGTTGTCCTTGCTCAATTGATGAAACACCCCATCAATCAGCTCCACAGATAAGTCCGGATCCTCTTGAGAGGCCAGGTCGAGGGACCGTCCCGGATCCTCGGGCTGTGGAGGAGGGCTGTTTATTTCTTTAACAGGCTGGCGCAGTTCCTGCGTTGAAGTTGTTAGACTGAATATTTAATGATGGGAATATAAAACGGATGGGCAAGTAAAAGTGTCCACTTACCCAACTTGGGGGATTGTACATAGAAAATCCACCCTGTGGGTTGACGCGGAGAAATTCCTCCTCTTCTCCCTTGTACAAAGTGGACAAGATCTTTATTACAGCGGCAGCCGAATCCGGCCCCTTACGGCTGTGGCGGGTGGCGTCGTCCTCCCCGTTGAAGTCCCACATGGGGTGGCCTCTATACTGGAGCAGCTGCACCCCTCACATGATGCATGCGGCCATGACCCCGATCATGGTCAGTCCGGAATGAGCTAACAATCTTATCCAGCCCATCAGGTAAAGAACGTCCTTGTCGCTTTCCCTCTGAGGGCTCCGTGGACACCAGCTTAGGCGGTTCTTTAGGGGAGCACTATCGAACTCAGGGAGGCCGATCCGGATAGGATCCGGCAGCGGGACGTCCTCTATATAAAACCATTCCGAAGGCCAGTGCTCGGACGCCTTCTTTGGGGTTCCGGATAGATATCCGCTCCCGGCGATGCACCACACTTCGGCTCCGCCCACTTGATATATTGACCCCTTCTGAGAACGGGGCACAAAGCAGAATAGCCTTTTCCACTGTGCGAAATGATCCTCGCAGCCCAAAAACAGCTCGCAAAGGGCTACGAAGCTCGCGATATGCAATATGGAGGCATGTGTGAGGTCGTGCAGCTGGAGGCCATAGAACTCCAGGAGCCCCTGGAGAAACGGATGAATTGGAAATCCGAGCCCTCTTATTAAGTAAGGGACAAGGCATACCCGCTCTCCTTTGGAGGGATTGGGGGCGCTCTCCGCTTGCTTTCCGCCATTATAGGTGGTAAGTCCGGCTCGAACCGGGACCATATAGGCCGGGGGGAGAAATCCCTTGGTCTGGAGCATCACTAGCTCACCGTGCGGGGTGGAGCATCTCTCCCAATCTCGAGGCTGAGGGCTAGAAGGGCAAGAGGAGGAGCTGTGGCGGCCGGCCATGATAGAATGGACCTCTGTCGGATACGCTCTGATGAATACTCGCGGAGGGGAGAAGGTATGGTTTGGATCTAAATCCTCGTCCCCTTAAATAGGTGGCTCATTCGCGCGGCTAGAAGTGTAAATATAAAAACACCCTGACTTTTCGTATTCGTTTGACACGTGGAAGACGGCCATTATTGGGCGTAGAAGCCGAGGAGCGCTACATTTACAAGAAACTGGACATTATTCAACAGGTACACGGAATTTGGAGGAGACCCCGCCTTGCAATGCCGAAGACAATTTGCGCGCCGGACTCGTTGTCATTGAAGCTTGGTTTGGGGGCTACTGAGGGAGTCCTGGATTAGGGGGTGTCCGGATAGCCGGACTATACCTTCGGACGGACTCCTAGACTATGAAGATACAAGATTGAAGACTTCGTCCCGTGTCCGGAAGGGACTTTCCTTGGCGTGTACGGCAAGCTTGGTGATACGGATATGTAGATCTCCTACCATTGTAACCGACTCTGTGTAACCCTAGCCCTCTCCGGTGTCTATAAAAACTGGAGGGTTTTAGTCCGTAGGACAACAATCACAACATACAATCATACCACAGGCTAGCTTCTAGGGTTTAGCCTCTCTAAACTCATGGTAGATCTACTCTTGTACTATCCATATCATCAATATTAATCAAGCAGGACGTAGGGTTTTACCTCCATCGAGAGGGCCCGAACCTGGGTAAAAACATCGTGTCCCTTGTCTCATGTTACCATCCGCCTAGATGCATAGTTCGGGACCCCCTACCCGAGATCCGCCGGTTTTGACACCGACAACCACCAACCTGAAGCCTAACAACCCGAGGGCAGAGAAGCTGATGGGGGCCATGCTCATGAAGGAGTTCCTGGGGCAGCGCGTAGCCCCACTCCAGGCGCGCCTACACCACTTGTGGAAGCTTGGGGACGAGGGGGACGACCTCCATCTGTGCTCGGATGCCCTGTCCGAGGAGGAGCCGGGCGTGCCCACCCGTCTTCTGGCCGGAGAAGATTTGGGGTACCCGCCAGACTTCCATCTTCCTCTGTACCACCACCCAGATGGGGCGAAGGTAGCTGCCGCCATGCCTGTATTCGATGGATACAGGCTCGTGCAGCCAGCGCCTTCTGAGTCCACGGAGGAGGCGACCCTAGTACTGGTGTCTTCTAGTGATTACGGCAAGGAGGAGAGGCCTGACTCAGAGGCGACCCTGGAGGGGGAAGGGGAGACTTCTCCCCTTGCGGCGGACCTCCTCCGCGCCCTCCCCGACTATGACGAGGCCGGCGACCAAGCGGTGAGGGAGTCCCAGGCCCCCGCCAGAGTCACTACGAGGTCCAGGGGCACCCCCCCCAAAGAAGCCAACGGCCAGGGTCCCGACGAAGAGCAGGTCGGCACTGGTCTCCTGAGGTGGCGCCCCTGTTCTGATGTCGACTGGTGCTACCGCAGGGCCGGGTGCCACGACCTCATCCTCTCCTGGGACTCACGGGCCGGTGCCCCAGGCTGCGAGGCCTCCGGGCTCTTTGGTTCTGAAGAGGCCACAAGACTACACCGCTGTGGACTAGTAAGCACCTCGTCCAGTTCTTGTTCTTGCTCCTGCTCCTATTGCTGCTTCCTGACGTTCTCCTCTTAGACCGACGGGCTAACACTGGCGGCGAAGAAGGAGAGGGAGGGAGCGGCCGCTCCCTCGAGGACCCAGCGGCCTGGCCCGACCGCACCTCCTTCGGCGCGGAAGGGCGGCAACAACCCCCGGGCTTCACCGACCCGGTCATCGCCGTGAGCCCCTGATGCCTAACCCCAGGAGAAGGCGACCTCCAGAGCCAAAACGGCTCTAGAGGCGCCCGCTCTCAGCTCGTCGGCTGAGGTACCACATGCCCAGGGTTTCCTGGCCTCTTGTTCTGGTGCCATTAATTCGCGGATCTTGGTGACGATGATGTCTCCTCCTGCCGCACCGCTGGCTCACGGTTCTTATGCTTGGCCCGGCAACCTGGAGGGGGCTCTTTCTGCGCTGACACAGCTCTAGGATGACCTTCAGGGCGCTGACCATCGCCTGGTGGCAGGACACCTAGAGCTGATCTCAGGTTGGCTGCACTCCGGTGAGTCTGTCAGGGAGGCGCTGGGCCAGGCCGTGGCAGCTTCCGAGGAGGACAAGCGGGCCGCCGACTAGGGTGCGGCCGCACGTGAGGTGGTGTTGAAGGATGCCGAGGCCGCCAAGGAGCGCTACCGGGTAGAGGAGGTCGATCTGGAGAACATGCGCAAGGAACGGGCTGCCGCAGATCACCAGTTCGAGGCACGTGAGGAGAGACTGAAGGCTCAAGAAGAAGCGGTGGCCGGTCGTGATGTTGAGCTGGAGCAGCTGGCGTAGGCGCAGGCCGTGAAACGCGACTGCCTGAAGAAGCTGGAGAAGGAGGTGGAAGCGGATAGGGCCTAGCTGAAAATTAAGGCGAAGCTGCTTGCCGAGGATCGCTAGGCCTTCAAGTCTCTTGAGGAGAGGTCCCGCAAGGCGCTGCAAGGGCTCTACGAGAAGGGTTTGGAGAAGCCTTTGGTGATTGATGACGACGGCCCCGCCCAACTGCTTCCTCAGCTCGTCACAGAGCTCAAGGATGTCGTTGGCGGAATCGAAACCATGGTGGAGGGGGAAGCACTCATGATTCCCACATCGACCCTGATGCGCGTCCTCAACCACCCTCACCTGTGCGACCCCAACACCGACCTTGGCATCCTACTCGAGCCTGTGGATGAGAAGCGCTGTGAATCCGCTGCAGAAGCCGTGAAGGTCCAGGTGGAGGCCTTGCTGAAGAAGTTCCTTGCCATCGACCCCGCGCCACCAGCTGATGGTGTTGCCGATTCCTCGACCAAGGCCGACGTCACGAGTGACAGCAATGCTGCCGACGAGTGGGCGCTTCCGGACAACGGTGCCCAAGGCTGAAGAGGAGGCTTGCTGGTGAATGATGGTGCTCTTTCCTGCTTTTACTTTCCTGCAAACTTTCCTACGACATGCGACATGCCTCGTGGAGGCTTTAAAACTCTTGTTTGGTATTTAAGGAACAACATGTTTAGTAACATCTTGTTAAGATTCCGTGACCGCCATCCCATTTGTTTAATGTTCTATGTTGACAGGGCCCGACCGCGCACATACCTTAGCCGCAGTTGGACCGTACGGACCACCAGGATGGGACCAAGGGGTGAGGGGCTATGTGGCCAGTTCGGCTCCTGAGTCGCGATGCTCAGGAGTCCCCCTTGACATGCAAACAACCTGCAAGGAGGAGATGCGAAAGTAGGCCTTAGTGTTCTACGTCGGCAGAGCCCGACCCCGCGCATACCTCAGCCGCCGTTGGACTGTCCGGATCACCAGGACGGGACCAATGGGTGAGGGGCTATGTGGCCAGTTAGGCTCCTGAGTCACGATGCTCAGGAGTCCCCATTGACGTGCAAATAGACCTTCATACCTATCCCCGCTGAGGTCCCGCTCGGGAGGGGCGCACGATGACCAGGTCTGAGGGACCTGGCAAGGCAGCGTATGCTAGGCGTGACCTGAGCGTAGCCCTCGTGCCCAGCCCCCTCGTGTGACTCTCCCAGGGGGAAAGCGTTGCAGTGAGGCTGGACACTGAGCCGGGTGGCTCCCTGAGGTTGATGCGACCACGGGGCCGCCCTCAGTTGTTTATCACCATCGCAGAGCATAGTTCTTCCGCACTTGCACGGGCATAGCCGCTCCTCGACCGTGTCGACTTCCAGCGCGGAGCATGGTGCTTCCACTGGTGTGTGGGTGAGGGCTCCCTTTGAGTGGAGCCCCCGGGGCATTTACAGCCCCACCCTGACACGTGGCTTGCACGACAGGGCTAGACGAGGTGTGTATGGGCACTCATGACCCAGCACGAGACTCACAAGGCCCTAGCTCAAAGCGGGTTGCGCCTGGTCTTGATTCTTGATGGCTGCGGTGACCCTCTGAGATAGTTAGGCTACCTGCACCAGACGAATCTCCTGAGGCGATTAAATGTGGAGGCCAAACACCAACGACCCTAGGAGGTGATGTGAACGGGACCAGCTCGCCAGATAGATCTCACTCGTTGGGTTTATCGATGCTGTAGTGACGGACCCGAGCACAGACGCCGTGCCTAGTCTTCTCATGCGAAGAATCCTGAAGAAGGACGACCAGTGTGCAGCTCCTGCAGTGGCGAGGCACCAGGTCACGTGCCCTGGCTTGTCCGTCTGTGATTACCTCATGCAAGAACAAGGCACCAAGGGCCATGGAAGGTGAAGCACATGAGAGTGGGCCCGCGAGCCAGAGCTTGACCTCTTGGGTTTGGCGACGCTGCAGGGACGGACCCGAGCACAGGCGCCGTGCTAGTCCTTAATCATGAGGCGGTTGTGGGCGGGCTTGCAAGGGCGGGCAACGTTCATTGTAGATGCAAGAACGATACATGCAACTGGAACGAACCCGAGCGGCCTGGGGATGATGCAGCCCATGAGGCGCTACCAACGGAGTAAGCTAAAGATACAAAAAGGGTACACGCTGCAGGGACAGGCCCATGCGACTTGGGGATAATGCGGCCCGAAGGGCACCCCTAACTGAATGAACTGGAAAGCGTCACCTGATACTGTAGCTGGAGTGGTGTTGGGGTAGCTGAAGATGCGCCCTAGAGAAGTTGCTCCTCATGAGCCACCAGGGTCCTGAGCCTCAGGGGCTCCGAAGGCCCAGGTGGCTCCTGAGGAACTGTTGCGATCTCCACCAGGACAGCGTGATGCCTGGCCTCCTGAGCCGCTAGAATGCTCCAGAGCTGGCGCTAGAAGGTGACAGCCGTGTTCGGCAGGCCGAGGGGCATGCGAACGTAACTGTGAGGGGGACCCTTGCACCGTCCAACGCGCGAAGGGCAGAAATGTCCCTGAGACACGGCCCTGTTGAGCCCTGAATGTCGACGCAGACGCGTAGCCCGCCGTCCTCGCCAAGACGGGGAGCTGCGCTGGGTGGTGGGCGACGTCACCGCGTATGGTCCTTGCCTCTTTAAGCTCCTGGATCACCTTGGTGACGAACTCCTGAGCACAAGGCGCTCCACGCCTCTTGCCCCCTAGGGGGAAATGTACAGCGAAGCACGCCACCACATGGTGCCCGAGTGCCTCCCTCGTGAGGTTGGCTAGGTCCGAGGCCCTCTAGAAAAGATCCCCCGAGCCCAGCCCGAGGAGGGCACTGGGAGCGCCTTCCTATGCACGGAAAGGGGACGCCCCATCTGCGGGCGCAGGTCCTGAGCTGGTGCTGCTAGAGACGCTGCCCTCCTGAGGCCCTTGACGGAGTAGCTGCATCTTCTTCTTGGGGTTGGCCTCAGGAGGGTACATCATGCCTTCGTTGTCGGGGTCTTCAGTCACTGCAGCTTGGTAAGTGCGCTCGAGGGAGCACACCACATCTCTTTCTTCACAGGGGACAATGATGATGCCGCCGCTCCCTGGCATCTTGAGGATGTTGTAGCCGTGGTGAGTCACTGCCATAAACATGGCCAAGGCTGGATACCCAAGGATGAATACGGCAGGTGGATGTGGGCGACGTCAAAGTCTATGAGCTTGGTGCGGTAGTTGTCACGCTGGCCGAAGGTGACAGGGAGGCGGACCTACCCTATCACGGTGGTGGAGCTGTTGGTCACTCCTGAGAAAGGCATGGTTGGATGTAGCTGATCGTATGGCACCGGGAGGCTGTCGGATGTCTGGACGGACAGGGCGTTGAGCCCTGCGCCGCCATCGATGAGGGTCTTGGTGAGTTGAACATTGCTTATGACGGGTGAGCAAAGCATCGGGAGGGCGCCATCGGTCGCCGTGCACTTGAGTTGGTCTGACGAGCTGAAGGTGATGGCGCACATGGACCACCTAAGCGGGCGCGTGGCCTCGAGCCTGGGAAGGGCCGTGTTCACCTCACGAGCAAATTGCTTGAAGGCACTCTGAGAGGCTGGGGCTTGAGCACGACCCAAGATACAGGTGATGGCGTGTGGCTCCTGGAAGCCCCCAGCCCCCTCGTTTTGATGGTGGTCATCATTCCTTCTTGGTGGGGGCGGGAACCGAGGGAGGCTGGCGTTGCCCTACGGGCGGTCCTCACGAGGCTGGTCTCTCCAGGCACCCTCGTGAGGTTGGTCCTGCCAGCGGTCCTCACGAGGCCGGTCACGCCACTCCTCGCGGGGGCCGCGATCGTCCCAGTGTCCTCCACTTAGTCCTCCTCCTCGGTCGTAGCCTCGGTTGTTGTGCTTGGGGCATCGACTGAAGCACTCATCTCGGATGGCCCTGAGCTCCTAACAGTTGCTGGTGTTGTGGCTGTGAACATTGTGGAAGGTGCAGAATGGGCGGTTGGCCTTGGATAATTCGGGGTGGTCGTGGCCGCCCTTTATCTCTGGCTCCACCGCGAGCATGGAAGCCCCCTTGCGCTTCACGTCCTTGATCTTTGCCTTCATGTCCTCCTAGTTAGCAGGTGGGAGCTCGAGGAGGCAAAGGCGTCCTTCCTCAGCCCTTGTGCACTTCGTCGCCATATTGAACATCTCCACGGCCGTGCATAGTTCCTCGTGGATGGCGAGCTCCTCCTTCATCTTGATGTCGCGGACACCATCGGAGAACGCAGAGATGATGGCCTCGTCCTTTCACCTTGGGGATCTTGAGGCGAACATTGTTGAAGCATTGGATGTACTTCTGCAGGGTTTCCCCTGGTTGCTGCTTGATGCGCCGCAGGTCGCCTGCGGCCTGCGGGCGACCGCGAGTGCCCTGGAAGTTGGCGACGAAATGCTCGCGCATCTCGACACAGGAGGAGATCGATCCCGCTGGCAAGTTCAGGGGCCATGAGAGCGTGCCATCATTGATGGCCATGGGAAACTAGTTCTCCATGACCTTCTTGTCTCTGTTGGCTGCCTCGATGCTCAGCTCGTTGAGATAGAAGAACTCTGCAGGGTCAGGGGCGCCAACGTAGCGCGGAGGCAGGTTTGGCTTGAACTTGCATGGCAAGACGACGCTACGCAGCTCAGGAGTAGAGGCACGGCAGCCTGCTGTAGTCACCGGAGCCCGTCACGGTGGCGGAGCCGGATCCTGGTATCCACGTGCCGCCGCCGCAGGCGGCGCACGGTCTTGAAGCAATGGTGCTCGGAGCACAGGAGCGTTTTCTTACCGCCTCGGGACTTCTTGGCAGCTTCCTTCTTCGTGCACGGGCTACCCGCGTGGCGGGTCATGCCGCGGGCCCACGTGTCTTGGTGCGAGGGCGCCGTCTTGATGTAGAGGTGGGGGAGGCGTTGTGTGAGCTACATCACCCACAACTAGAGGTGGGCGAGGCAGCAAGATAGACGGTGCGGGAGAGCCCCCGGTAGCGCTGACGAGCTCGGCAATGCGGTCCATCCAGTCGTCGTAGAGGTCGTCGACCGGGCGGTAACGTAGGAGCTCACGTGTCATGAGAAGCGCGGCCTGCACGTCCGTGGGCGCGCGACAAGCGTGGAACGATGAGCCGGCCGGAGTCAACGATGGGGTGGCGGTACGTCCGTCCCGCGGCACGAAGGGGTGCAGCGCTGAAGCTTGCTGCTCTTTTGATGTCGGGCCGGTGGCGGCATTGGCAGCGGGTGATGGAGAACGGCGGAGAGGTCAACCAAGGGGTGCCGTCTGAGCCATGTGGGCGGCGAGGGCGGCCCGACGTTCAGCACGGGCTCGGCGAGCGTCAGCCATGGATGCGGTGGAGCAGTGGAGCGTGAATCAACAGAAGAAAGGCTTTAGCGCACCCCTACCTAGCGTGCCAAATGTTGGATTACGGGTTCCGGCTAACCCTTGAGGTTCGAACACTAGGGTGCGCACGAAGATCTCTCCCTAGCTCGCTCTCACAATGATCTCAAGGCTGTAACGCCCTCGATGCGGCTATATCTCCCATGTGTCGAAGCATGACTTAGAGGCATAACCGCATTGAAAGCAATATCGCATGTGAGGTGATCTTCACACAACCCATGTAATACATAAGGGAAAGAGATACATAGTTGACTTACAATCGCCACTTCACACAATACATGAATAAAGCATTACATCAACCAGATACAATCAAGGTCCGACTACGGAACCAAAATAAAAGAAGACTACCCCAAATGCCACACACATCTCCGATTAACCCCAACTGGGCTCCACTACTGATCAACTGGAAACGAAACAACATAAAGGACAGGATCTTCATCGAGCTCCTCCTTGAGCATGGTTGCGTCATCTGCACGGTATCATCGGCACCTGCAAACTAGTTTTGGAAGAATCTGTGAGTCACGGGGACTCAGCAATCTCACACCCTCGCGATCAAGACTATTTAAGCTTATAGGTAGGGTAAAAGGTATGAGGTGGAGCTGCAGCAAGCGACTAGCATATTTGGTGGCTAACATACGCAAATGAGAGCGAGAAGAGAAGGCAAAAGCACGGTCGAACAACTATGATCAAGAAGTGATCCTAGAGCAACCTACGTCAAGCATTACTCCAACACCGTGTTCACTTCCCGGACCCCGCCGAGAAGAGACCATCACGGTTACACACGTGGTGGGTGTATTTTAATTAAGATCAACTTCAGGTTTTCTACAACCGGATATTAACAAATTCCAATCTGCCCATAACCACGGGCACAACTTTCAAAAGTTCAAATCCCTGCAGGGGTGTCCCAACTTAGCCCATCACAAGCTCTCACGGTCAACAAAGGATATTCCTTCTCCCAAGAAAATCCGATCAGGCTCGGGATCCAGGTTACAAGACATCCTCGACAATGGTAAAACAAGTCCAGCAACACCGCCCGAATGTGCCGACAAATCCCGATAGGAGCTGCACATATCTCGTTCTTAGGGCACACTCAGATGAGACATCCTATGAGTAAAACCAACCCTCAGGTTGCCCTACGGTGGCCCCGCAGTCTACTCGGTCGGACCAACACTCAGAGGAGCACTAGCCCAGGGGGTTAAAATAAAGATGACCCTTGAGTCTGCAGAACCCAAGGGAAAGAAAAGGCTAGGTGGCGAATGGTAAAACCAATGTTGGGCATTGCTGGAGGAGTTTTATTCCAGGCGAACTGTCAAGGGGTTCCCATTATAACCCAACCGCGTAAGGAACGCAAAATCCAGGAACATAACACCGATATGACGGAATCTAGGGCGGCAAGAGTGGAACAAAACACCAGGCATAAGGCCGAGCCTTCCAACCTCGACCAAGTATATAGATGCATTAATTAGATAAGAGATATTGTGATATCCCAACAAAATATCCATGTTCCAACATGGAACAAGCTCCAATCTTCACCTGCAACTAACAACGCTATAAGAGGGGCTGAGCAAAGCGGTAACATAGCCAAACACCGGTTTGCTAGGACAAGGTGGGTTAGAGGATTGGTTCAACAATATGGCAGGCATGATAAGCAAGTGGTAGATATCGCAGCATAGCCCTAGCAAAAGAGCGAGCATCTAGCAAGCAAAGATAGAAGTGATTTCGAGGGTATGGTCATCTTGCCTGAAATCCCGCAAGGAAGAAGAACAAGTCCATGAAGAAGAAAAACGGACGTAGACGAACGGGTCCTCACAAACAAAACGTAATCGGAACCAACCCGAAGAAGCAACACCGGTAAGGAGCAAACAACACAGTAAACAACCAACACACGAACATGGCATGATATGCGGGATGTGGTATGGAATGCATATGCATGATTTGGAAAGGAAAGATTGAACCTGGCCTCAACTTGGAAATCCAATAGTGCCACTGGAAAGGTGAGGTGATTTCGGTTGAAATCGATATAAAGATCACCGGAATCAGATGCACGGTTTGGAAATAGCAAGCAAAAACAAATATGGCACCGGGCTGCGATAAACAGCAAGTAGCCATCTAAATGCAACAAGTTAAATATGCTACAACACCCAAACATAGCGACAAAATACATGGCAGGAATCCACTCATGATGCTTGACAAAATATGAACACTGAGCTACGGCTAATTCACTCATTAACAGGTTAAAAGAAGCATGGCAAAAGAGCAAAACATAACAGGTTTCACACTTTGTGAAATTAACACAAGTCTGGAATTTATCATCAGGAAGCACACTTTAGAGCATGAAAACTACATGCTACAGGAACTTTACGTGGCAAAGAAAGGCATGGCATGAAGCTACTCAAAGCACTTAACAAAAGTCCCTTAGTGACATTGAGCCAAAAGGGATCATAAAAGACAATTGCATGCATGTGAACATGGCAAAAACATAAACAGATTCAGACTTAGTGAAAAACTGAAGCATGCAAAACAGTTAACGAGTAGGCATGTTTACGAGCACGATGCACTCACTACAAAGCATGAAATGACAAACTAAGCATATACACATGAAGAAGATATGGCATAGAAGCTAGACATGGCAAGAAAAACAACATTGCATACACGGATCAATAACAACAACCTCGGCAAAATCGCTAAACATGTCAACGATCTGCCAGGAACAATTTATAGCAAAAGTAGAGCTCGATTGACTCAAGCTGGGTTGCTCCATAAATGCAAAAAAAGACATGTATGGATAGAGCACCACAATGTCAACAAAACATCCTTAGTGATCATACTCAAAAGAGGCACGGATCACTAGGAAACAACATGAACATATGGCATAACGACAAAAACAGCACAAGGACTGAAATTCTAAGTCCCTGAAATCAGCATTACCGATTACGCTACTTTGCAAGCTTGTGCTAGTCACCACAAAGATCGCACAAATATATGGCAAGCACCTCTGTAAATATGGCATGGCATATAACAAAACACATGTAGAGCTCAGGATCATAGCATGCACACATTAATCATGGAAAAAATGACAAAAGGCCATTTGCTAAAACAGATCTGACATAATCCTCACATAGCCCTCTTCCAACGGCATTTAGGGTATCAAGATGAGCTCAAATGAAAATGATGCAATGAGATGAAATGATGTACTTGTCGAGACGAACATTTTGATATGCTACACGCACAAATCGGATCTACGAATGCAGAGTTATGGCATGATGAAGATTGCATAAAATTACTGAGATTTGTGGGACTTAGTAGTTTTTTAGTGAGCGCCAAATAGTAAAAGTCGCACGGGGGCGGAGGATAGGGGTTAGCTCACCCTGGGCTTGGCCCATGCGAAGAGGAGGCGGCCAGGGCCAAAGGCTGTTGGGCCTGAGGAGAGGAAGGTGGCCCGCGCGAGCGAGGGCGTCGTCCTCCTCACGCCTGGCGCACGAACAGGAACAGGGGCGGCGGCGCCCTAGGTCAATGGCGGCGCAAACGTCGACTCCGGCGGGCGGGCACCACGAGGAGCTGCGGGAATGGGCGGATGCATAGGAGAGGGTGTCGGATCCAAGCTCAGAGGGACTCCAGATGACGGCACGAGCGGATGGAGGCGGTGGCGCGATCCCTGTCAAAGTGGAGAGAGAGATAGGTGAGGAGAGACCGATCCAGGGTAGAACTAGATGGGGCGGCGCGGTGGACGGCGACCTGGTGCAGGCGGCGTGGTGGTCGGCGGCGAGCACGGCGACCGAGGTGGCGGAGGCGAGGCGCGCCTCGGCGGGAGGAGATACCGGGCGCGAGCGTCGGCAATGGGCCCGCGGGGGCCGGACGCGGGCCTGGCGGGCCTCGGCGGCACGCGGGAGGACGGCGGCTGAGGTGGCGCTCGACGATTGGGCGCGAGAGGCTGCAGTGATGACGTGGCCTTCTCTGATAGGTCGGAGTGAGGTGGCAGCGAGGAGCGGACATGTCCGGCCGGTGGTGGGAAGTTTTGTCCAGCGGCGCGAGGAGCGGGGCTAGGGTTTCATCTGCGCGAAAAATCCGGGAGGCACACATATTTATAGGTAGAGGGAGCTAGGAGTGTCCAAATGAGGTGCGGTTTTCGGCCATGCGATCGTGATCGAACGACCGAGATGGTGGAGGGGGTTTAGGCGGGTTTTGGGCCACTTTGGAAGGGTGTTGGGCTTCAACACTCACGAGGCCTTTTCGGTCCCTCGGTTAACCGTTGGAGTATCAAACGAAGTACAAAAGATACGAAACATGACAGGCGGTCTACCGGTAGTAAACCAAGGCCGCATGACAAGTCTCGGTCCAATCCGAAAACTTTTAACACCCGCACACGAAAATAGGTAGAAAGGACCACCGGAGGACATAGGAGCGCCGGAATGCAAAACGGACAACGGGGAAAATGCTCGGATGCATGGGACGAACATGTATGCAAATGAAATGTACATGATGACATGATATGAAATGCATGACACGCAAGCAATGACAAGGCAACAACAGTGAATAAGCAGAGGACACCTGGCACATCGGTCTTGGGGCATCACAACACTCCACCATTACGAGAGGATCTCATCCCGAGATCTAGAATGGCACCAGAGGGAAAACAGAAGAGAAAGAGAAGAGGTAAAACTAAGTTGCTTCTTTGACAAACGAGTGAAACCACGAAACTTGAGAGGTCGAACAAATTGAAAGAAATAATGCAACGAGAAAGAACGAAGTTGAGAGCGCTCAGTTAGGAAAAGGGTCAATGAAGAACAAATTCGAGCAGCACTCCAATTGAAAAGAAAAGGAATTGAATAAGAACATGATAAGATGAGAAAATACTTGAATGAAAACACGACACTCTAGTTGGAAAAGGATTAGAAAAAGAAAGAATATGGTTTTGACAAACCAAGATGAGGAGTGAAAAGAGCAACATCAATAGATCTCCGGGAGAAACAATACAAGTTAGATAATTGAAATAGGAGAATGAAGAAGAAAATGCCAACTTATGCCAGAAAAGAGTTTGAAAAGGCATCCTTAGGAGAAGGGTCGAACGGTGTTGTTGGAAACACAACAACGAAAAGATAATCTTGATATGGTCTTATGGAATACAACTCAAAATATGAGGTGACCACCTGCCAAACAAAATTGGATTGATATGAACAAGAAGACGAGAAACTATTTCACCGGGAGGATAAATGAAGAACTTGGATCATATATTATCACCATTAATAGCATTACTCCTTAGTCAAAGCTTTAGGTGAAATATAACCCAAGATAACTCCAACGAAGGGATTGATGGATTTAAAATACCTCATTCTTAACAACATGTGAATCATGAAACATGAACTTAAATTATCAAGAATGACATAATACCACCTTCAATGATACGGAAGAAAGAATTTCACATTAAAATGCAAGATAAAGAATACTTGAGCTCCTCTGAAAAGAATCTCGATGAACACTTCGAGAAAGAATTAAATCCTTGATGAACTATCTTGTAGAGCCTTCATGAGAAAAACTCCGGTAATAAAAGAAATGATCAATCGAAATGGAGGATGAAAAGAATAAGGTTGAAGCCTTGCAATGATTTAAATGAATCTCCGTGGTGATGTAATTGCGAGAGCTAGGAACTCCGGGAAAAGAAAAGATAAAGCATCTCGAACCAAGAATGTGATATGATGCACCTCCGGAATAAGGAATTGAATAAACTCGATGAAACAAGAATAAGAATTATATTATGCTTATCCTTCACCAATTCAAATTGATGACAAGCAATGGAATTGGCAAACTACTCATTCTCGTAGAAAGGATTAAGCGAGATATAGCGCAAACTTGGGAAGGTCTTTGACGACTCCACCGGTAGGATTGAAAACAACAAATGAATTGATATGATAAACAAGGAAGAGAGATCTTGAACGAACCACCGTAAGAATTGAAAAGGAATGAAGAGAAGATAAAGAAACACCGGGAAGAATTATAAAATGAATGAAGATGCTTGAGAGGATTTAGATACATGAGAGCGAAGAGATCACGAGCCGATTAGAGATCACTTGAACGAAGCAACGGTAAGATTGGAGAATGATAACTGAAAGCTGAGAATGAATAAACCTGAATTGATGGACTCTAGATAGGTGAAAGGAATTCTCACAATCACAACAATTATGAGAGGATGGCCTTGAACTAGAACCACAAATCTTGAAGAGAATGGAGCAAGATTGAGAGAAAATTCTTCTTCGGTCTTCAAAATCTGAGAATTACGACAAGAAACACCACCATGAATTGTTGAGATACTCCGGAATGACGATTTTAAAGGTTGAACCAACAATGAAAAGAAATGAAAGATCTTGGAGAAAGACATTTGACTGATGACAATTCATTCTTACGTCAAACTTCGAAAAGAATTTGATGGTAGCTCCGGGAAAATAGAAGAGTTAGGTAAGATCCTGGAAAAAGACCTGTGGGTTAGGGCCCACTCAAAAGAAACACCATTGAAATGATTTAAAAGAGAGGTTGCACCGGTTGCATTAAATGGCTTGAATGAGATAACATCCTCGAAAGAGCTTGAATGAAAATAGAGTGTAAGCACGAATCTTCGGGATATCTTGAGCACTCCGGAACAATTGAATAGCGAGAAATGAGGAGCACTGGCATGAGAAGGTGTTTGAAACTAGGAAAAAGGGATATGATCAACACCAAAACTTGATTTGGATCCACCGGAGAAGAAAAGAAAGAAGAATGACGAACTTGCGGAGCATCTTCACGAGAACCACCGGGTAAGAACATTGACAGAAAAGAAGTGGAGAGGCTTCACATAAAAAGACGATATTTGATTAAGAAATATGAGTCCCTGAAGAAAAGGAGTGGGTGGGCGGAAAAAACAAAGTCAACTTGGAACGGATGAAGACAACACCGTTGAGAAGAACTAGTAATAGATCTTGCTGATGTTGAAATGATCAGATCCACTTGAAGAGAAGCACACCGGTTGAAAAGGATTGACAAGACAATCTTGATGATCAAGAAGGATTGGTATTCACATCGGAGTATGAGAACACCATTTGGGGAAGGTATGGAATCAACACTTGACATTGAAGCAACTCGAATACCACAACTCAAAACAAAACAAAGGATTGGCTTACGGAATAAGCCGGAACAAACATATGATAGAGATTTCGTCCGAAGTTTTCGTGGTGGGGCCTACACGGGCTTGATCGTACATCACCATCATGTACAAGGCAGTGCACATGACATACGAAGCGTCCCCAAGTCGGCATAGCCAAGGACTCTTTAAGACACAACGAGACCACTGTAAAACCAACCGTGAATAGGCGGACCACTAGACGTGGAACCCCAATTTCATATCATACATCTGTCAGAAAGAAATCCTAAGAGCTACTTGAATTCCCACTTATAAACTCCCGAAATTTTCCGGTTATGCAATCAGGTGTTGGGGATATAGGGGAAGCATAATATCTCACCCAAACTAACAAATCCTACATCCAGCTGTATCCATCCGTCAACACATAACCAAGAAACCTTCGGAAATCATCTACCTCAAACTTCGAAAAGCATCCGTTATACGAGTTATGGCAATACTCCCGAACTCCCGCCCCAGTACTGGGTAGCGTCGAGGTTATCTCACCAACAACTGCATAAAAGAGATTTTCAATGTCGGGGAAACTAAACTCAGGTATTCCAGAACTGCAACGATAAAATTGTGACGACAACACCTCGGAGCTCAACTCCCCGGGACACTGCCACAACCCCTAAATGACAGGAGGCACCAAGAACAATGTTCTCATCACAAAACCATCGGAACGATTCCAAGATACCCGCATGATCCTAAAAAAATTTAGTGAAATTTGAGAAGAGAAGAGTCAAAACTCTACGTCAGGATGCCTTACCAGAGCGATGAAGGGACTGGGGAGTAAAAAGAATTCCTAACTCTACGATATATAATTCCTAAATGACTCAAAACCTTTTTCTAGACTCAACAATGCCAACGATTCGATCAAGCAGGGGGCTCCTAAGGTCGGGGAAGGCTCTGATACCAACTTGTAACCCCTCGATGCGGCTATATCTCCCACGTGTCGAAGCACGACTTAGAGGCATAATTGCATTGAAAGCAATGTCGCAAGTGAGGTGATCTTCACACAACCCATGTAATACATAAGGGAAAGAGATACATAGTTGGCTTACAATCGCCACTTCACACAATACATGAATAAAGCATTACATCAACCAGATACAATCAAGGTCCGACTACGGAACCAAAATAAAAGAAGACTACCCCAAATGCCACACAGATCCCCGATCGACCCCAACTGGGCTCCACTACTGATCAACTGGAAACGGAACAACATAAAGGACAAGATCTTCATCGAGCTCCTCCTTGAGCTTGGTTGCGTCATCTGCACGGTATCATCGGCACCTCCAAATTGGTTTTGGAAGTATCTGTGAGTCACGGGGAATCAGCAATCTCACACCCTCGCGATCAAGACTATTTAAGCTTATAGGTAGGGTAAAAGGTATGAGGTGGAGCTGCAGCAAGTGACTAGCATATTTGGTGGCTAACATACGCAAATGAGAGCGAGAAGAGAAGGCAAAAGCACGGTCGAACAACTATGATCAAGAAGTGATCCTAGAGCAACCTACGTCAAGCATTACTCCAACACCGTGTTCACTTCCCGGACCCCGCCGAGAAGAGACCATCATGGTTACACACGCGGTGGATGTATTTTAATTAAGATCAACTTCAGGTTTTCTACAACCGGACATTAACAAATTCCCATCTGCCCATAACCACGGGCACGGCTTTCAAAAGGTCAAATCCCTGCAGGGGTGTCCAAACATAGCCCATCACAAGCTCTCATGGTCAACGAAGGATATTCCTTCTCCCAAGACAATCCGATCAGGCTCGGCATCTAGGTTACAAGACATCCTCGACAATGGTAAAACAAGTCCAGCAACACCGCCCGAATGTGCCGACAAATCCCGATAGGAGCTGCACATATCTCGTTCTCAGGGCACACTCAGATGAGACATCCTACGAGTAAAACCAACCCTCAGGTTGCCCTGCGGTGGCCCCGCAGTCTACTCGGTCGGACCAACACTCAGAGGAGCACTGGCCCAGGGGGGTTAAAATAAAGATGACCCTTGAGTCTGCAGAACCCAAGGGAAAGAAAAGGCTAGGTGGCGAATGGTAAAACCAATGTTGGGCATTGCTGGAGGAGTTTTATTCAAGGCGAACTGTCAAGGGGTTCCCATTATAACCCAACCGCGTAAGGAACACAAAATCCAGGAACATAACACCGATATGACAGAAACTAGGGCGGCAAGAGTGGAACAAAACACCAGGCATAAGGCCGAGCCTTCCAACCTCTACCAAGTATATAGATGCATTAATTAGATAAGAGATATTGTGATATCCCAACAAAATATCCACGTTCCAACATGGAACAAGCTCCAATCTTCACCTGCAACTAACAACGCTATAAGAGGGGCTGAGCAAAGCGGTAACATAGCCAAACAACGGTTTGCTAGGACAAGGTGGTTAGAGGCTTGGTTCAACAATATGGGAGGCATGATAAGCAAGTGGTAGGTATCGCAGCATAGGCATAGCAAAAGAGCGAGCATCTAGCAAGCAAAGATAGAAGTGATTTCGAGGGTATGGTCATCTTGCCTGAAATCCCGCAAGGAAGAAGAACAAGTCCATGAAGAAGAGAAACAGACGTAGACTAACGTGTCCTCACAAACGCTATGTAATCGGAACCAACCCGAAGAAGCAACACCGGAAAGGAGCAAACAATATAGTAAACAACCAACACACGAACATGGTATGATATGCGGTATGCGGTATGGAATGCATATGCATGATTTGGAAAGGAAAGATTGAACCTGGCCTCAACTTGGAAATACAAGAGTGCCACTGGAAAGGTGAGGTGGTTTTGGTCGAAAGCGATATAAAGATCACCAGAATCGGATGCACGGTTTGGAAATGGCAAGCAAAAACAAATATGGCACCGGGCTGCGATAAACAGCAAGTAGCCATCTAAATGCAACAAGTTAAATATGCTACGGCACCCAAACATAGCAACAAAATACATGGCAGGGATCCACTCATGATGCTTGACAAAAGATGAACACTGAGCTACGACTAATTCACTCATTAACATGTTCAAACAAGCATGGCAAAAGAGCAAAAGATGAACACTGAGCTACGGCTAACACAAGTCTGGAATTTATCATCAGGAAGCACACTTTAGAGCATGAAAACTACATGCTACAGGAACTTTACATGGCAAAGCAAGGCATGGCATGAAGCTACTCAAAGCACTTAACAAAAGTCCCTTAGTGACCTTGAGCCAAAAGGGATCAGAAAACTGGAGCATGCAAAACAGTTAACGAGTAGGCATGTTTACGAGCTCGATGCACTCACTACAAAGCATGACATGACAGACTAAGCATACACCCATCAAGAATACATGGCATATAACCTAGACATGACAAGAAAAACAACATAGCATACACGGATCAATAACAACAACCTCGGCAAAATTGCTAAACATGTCAACGATCTGTCAGGAACAACTTATAGCAAAAGTAGAGCTCGATTGACTCAAGCTGGGTTGCTCCAAAAATGCAAACAAAGACATGGATGGATAGAGCACCACAATGTTAACAAAACATCCTTACTGATCATCCTCAAAAGAGGCACGGATCACTAGGAAACAACATGAACATATGGCATAACGACAAAAACTGCACAAGGACTTAGTGAAATTCTAAGTCCCTAAAATCAGCATTACCGATTACGCTACATTGCAAGCTTGTGCTAGTCACCACAAAGATCGCAAAAATACATGGCAAGCACCTCTGTAAAGGTGGCATGCCATATAACAAAACGCATGTAGAGCTCAGGATCATAGCATGCACACATTAATCATGGCAAAAATGACAAAAGGCCATTTGCTGAAACAGATCTGACATAATCCTCACATAGCCCTCTTCCAAAAGCATTTCGGGCATCAAGATGAGCTCAAATGAAAATGATGCGATGAGATGAAATGATGTACTCGTCGAGACGAATATTTTTATATGCTACACGCACAAATCGGATCTACGAATGCAGAGTTATGGAATGATCAAGATTGCATAAAATTACTGAGATCTGTGGGACTTAGCAGTTTTTCAGTGAGCGCCAAATAGTAAAAGTTGCACAGGGGCGGAGGATAGGGGTTAGCTCACCCTGGGCTTGGCCCATGCGAAGAGGAGGCGGCCTGGGCCAGAGGCTGTTGGGCCTGAGGAGAGGAAGGCGGCCCACGCGAGCGAGGGCGTCGTCCTCCTCGCGCCTGGCGCACGAACAGGAACAGGGGCGGCGGCGCCCTAGGACAACGGCGGCGCAAACGTCGACTCCGGTAGGCGGGCACCATGGGGAGCTGCGGGAATGGGCGGATCTAGAGGAGAGGGTGCCGGATCCGAGCTCAGAGGGACTCCAGACGATGGTAGGAGCGGATCGAGGTGGCGGCGCGATCCCTGTCAAAGTGCAGAGAGAGAGAGGTGAGGAGAGACCGATCCAAGGCAGAACGAGATGAGGCGGCGCGGTGGACGGCGACCTGGTGCAGGCGTCGCGGTGGTCGACGGCGAGCACAACGACCGAGGTGGCAGCGGCGAGGCGCGCCTCGGCGGAAGGAGATACCGGGCGCGAGCGGCGGTGCTGGGCCCGCGGGGGCTTGACGCGGGCCTGGCGGGCCTCGTTGGCGCGCGGGAGGACGGCGGCTGAGGTGGCGCTCGACGATTGGATGCGAGAGGCTGCAGTGATGACGTGGCCTTCTCTGATAGGTCGGAGTGAGGTGGCGGCGAGGAGCGGACATGTCCGACCGGTGGTGGGAAGTTTTGTCCGGCGGCGCGAGGAGCGGGGCTAGGGTTTCATCTGCGCGAAAAATCCGGGAGGCACACATATTTATAGGTAGAGGGAGCTAGGAGTGTCCACATGAGGTGCGGTTTTCGGCCACGCGATCGTGATTGAACGACCGAGATGATGGAGGGGGTTTTGGTGGGTTTTGGGCCACTTTGGAAGGGTGTTGGGCTGCAACACTCACGAGGCCTTTTCGGTACCTCGATTAACCGTTGGAGTATCAAACGAAGTCCAAAAGGTACGAAACTTGACATGCAGTCTGCCGGTAGTAAACCAAGGCGGCATGACAAGTCTCGGTCCAATCCAAAAATGTTTAACACCCGCACACGAAAAGAGGTAGAAAGGACCATCGGAGGACATAGGAGCGCCGGAATGCAAAACGGACAACGGGGAAAATGCTCGAATGCATGGGATGAACATGTATGCAAATGAAATGCACATGATGACATGATATGCAATGCATGACACGCAAGCAATGACAAGGCAACAACAACGAATAAGCGGAGGACACCTGGCACATCGGTCTCGGGGCGTCACAAAGGCCTAGCTCGCCGAACCCAAGGAACAAGAGACACAAGAGTTTATACTGGTTCAGGCCACCGTTATGGTGTAATACCCTACTCCAGTGTGGTGTGGTGGATTGGCTTGTGGGCTAAAGATGAACTAGTATAGTCGATGAATAGCCTACTGAGGAGAGGTGTTATTGAGCTCGATGAGCTGGTGTGTTTGAGGATGATTTGAATGATCCGTCCCTTGGTATGGTGGTGGCTAGCCCTATTTATACAAGCCCTGGCCCTCTTCCCAAATCTTAGGCATGAAGGGATCCCACAATGGCCAGTTTTGAAGGGAGACAACTAGTACAAGTTATCCTGACAAAAGGTGGTCTTCGCCTGCCAAAGGTTCTGGTGGTGACGCCGTCGTGGGCTCCGCGGTGACCTCCATCCTGCCGTCCTGTTGGTCTTGGTCTTGTTGCACCGATATGGCAACCTTTGCTTGATGCCTCGGGACTCCTCGCATGCGCCTGCTTCCTTAGCACCAAAGAGGAAACTTGCACTCTGCGCCCGCTGGCGTCTACCTAGCCTTGGTCATCATGGCTCATGTCACATGGACCTCACGGGGTGCCCCTTGCATAGATATCTCCGCTCCTCTAGAGCCAGCCAAGCGAGGCCGCCACTGGGGAGGTCTTGGTGTCATCCGCCTCGCGAGGCTTGGCCCCTCGCGAGGGTCTTGAGTGGTTGCTGATGAAGATGGGCCATACTAGGCCGTTGGTGGAGCCACGCCCTAGGCCGCAGGCAGGCAGGTCTGAGTACCCCCGTTCCCAGGATGCTGACAAATTAGGAGAGACTAAGATTTTTTTTATTCATCTTCAAACAGAATCAGTATTTTATCGCACTCCTATAAAAAAACTGAAAATTATTTTCCTGGGCGCAAAAGTTTTTGTTTTTCAGCAAGATCAAATCAATTATCACCATAGACCATCTCAAAGGTCTTACTTGGCACTTTATTGAAACAAAAGCTGTAAAACATGATTAATTCAGTAGCATAATCATGTTAACACACAAAAATAGTAGGTGCAAGTGTTGGGTTGTCTCCGAACAAGCGCTTTTCTTTAATGCCTTTCTAGCTAGGCATGATGATTTCAATGATGCTCACATAAAAGATAAATAATTGAAATGCAAAGAGAGCATCAAGAAACATATGTGGCAAGCAAGTTTAAGAGTAACCCACTTCCTATGCGTAGGGATTTTGTGAGCAAACAACTTATGGGAACAAGAATCAACTAGCATAGGAAGGCAAAACAAGCATGACTTCAAAACTTTCAACACATAGAGAGAATACTTGATATTATTGAGATATGTAAAAGCATATGTACTCTCTTATAATAATTTTAAGTAGCATTATGTATGAATTGAACAATATAGCTAGCATGAGATACATAATCCAATTTAAAGGTAAAATCATGATGACAAGTTTCATGGTTATCATTATTCTTTATAGCATTGTTGTCACAATCAATTGGAACCTCTTCCAAAATAGTGGATTCATCACCAAATAATGTCATGACCACTCTAAATCCACTTTCATAAATATAATCATCATAAATAGGAGGCATGCTATCATCATAATAAATTAGCTCATCAAAACTTGGGGGAAAAATATCATCTTCATCAAACATAGCATCCCCAAGCTTATGGCTTTGCATATCATTGGCATCATGGATATTCAATGAATTCATACAAACAACATTGCAATCATGCTCATCATTAAAATATTTAGTGCCACCCATTTTATGAACTTCTCCTTCTAACACTTGAGCACAACTTTCCTTTCCGTCATTTTCACAAAAGATATTAAAAAGAAGAAGCATGTGAGGCAACCTCAGTTCCATTTTTTGTGGTTTTCTTTTATAGACTAAACTAATGATAAAACAAGAATCTAAAAGATTCAATGGCAAGATCTAAAGATATACCTTCAAGCACTAACCTCCTCGGCAACGGCGCTAGAAAAAAGCTTGAAGTCTACTACGCAACCTTCTTCTTCTAGACGTTGTTGGGCCCCCAAGTGCAGAGTTTTGTAGGACAGTAACAAATTTCCCTCAAGTGGATGACATAAGGTTTATCAATCTGTGGGAGCGTAGGATGGAGATGGTCTCTCTCAAACAACCCTGCAACCAAATAACAAAGAGTCTCTTGTGTCCCCAGCACACCCAATACAATGGTAAATTGTATAGGTGCACTAGTTCGGCGAAGAGCTGGTGATACAAATGCAATATGGATGGTAGATATAGGTTTTTGTAATCTGAAAATATAAAAACAGCAAGGTAGCAAGTTACAAAACTGAGTGAAAATGGTATTGCAATGCTTGGAAACAAGGCCTAGGGTTCATACTTTCACTAGTGCAAGTTCTGTCAACAATGATAAAACAATTAAATCATATGGCCATCCCTCAACGTGCGACAAAAGTCACTCCAAAGTTTCTATCGGAGAACGTAGGACAAAAACGTGCATCAAACACTATGCATAGATTACCCCAATGTCACCATGAGAATCCGCAAGTTGAGTGCCAAAACATACATCAAGTAAATCAATAGAACCTCCCATTGTCACCGCAGATATTCTATCGTAAGACATACATCAAGTGTTCTCAAATCCAATACTCAATCCAACTTAATGAATCCTCAAAGAGCAAGACTCAAGTCAACACAAAAAGGTAGAGGGGAAGAAACACCATATGATCCAACTATAATAACAAAGCTCGCGGTACATCAAGATCGTGCCATATCAAGAACACGAGAGAGAGAGAGAGAGAGAGAGAGAGAGAGAGATCAAACACATAGCTACTGGTACATACCCTCAGCCCCGAGGGTGAACTACTCCATCCTCATCATGGAGACCGCCGGGATGATGAAGATGGCCACCGGTGAAGGTTTCCCCTTCCGGCTATGTGCCGGAATGGGACCCCGATTGGTTTTTCATGGCTAGAGAGGCTTGCGGCAGCGGAACTCCCAATCTAGGTTTATTTCTGGGGGTTTCTATATTATAGGAATTTTTGGTGTCAGGAACAAGTCTGGGGGTTCCTCGTGGCTCTTCTGGCCCAACTGTTTTGCTTCAGGGGCTTCTTCTAGTCCATAAAAAATCACCATAAATTTTCAGCTGATTTGGACTCCGTTTGGTATTCCTTTTCTGCAAAACTCAAGAACAAGGAAAAAACAGAAACTGGCACTGGCTCTAGGTTAATTGGTTTGTCCGAAAAATAATATAAAATAGCATATTAATGCATATAAAACATCGAAAACAGATAATATAACAGCTTGGAACAATTAAAAATTATAGATACGTTGGAGACGTATCAGCCGACGTCTCGAGGCGGAACTTGGGCAGGAGCACTTTTGCTCTCCGGCGAAGCGACTCTGCCGGGGGAACTTCCCTCCCGAAGGGGGAAACCGAAGCCATCGTCGTCACCAACAACCCTCTCATGTTTGGGAGGCCAATCTCCATCAGCATCTTCAATAGCACCATCTCATCTCAAACCCTAGTTCACCATTTGTGTTCAATCTTTGTACCGGAACCTCAGATTGGTACCTGTGGGTTACTAGTAGTGTTGATTACATCTTTTAGTTGATTACTATATGGTTTGTTTGGTGGAAGATTATATTTTAAAATCCATTATGCTATTTAATACCCCTCTTATCTTGAGCATGAATATCATTTGTCAATAGTTACCTTTGGTGTTGAGGTCACGGGAGAAGTCATGTTGCAAGTAATCATGTGAATTTGATATGTGTTCGATATTTTGTTGATATGTATGTTGTGATTCCCTTAGTGGTGTTATGTGAACGTCGACTACATGACATTTCACCATCTTTGGGCCTAAGGGAATGCATTATGGAGTAGTTATTAGATGATGTGTTGCTAGAGTGACAGAAGCTTAAACCTTTATGGGCTATTTTGTAAGGGGTTGATTTGGATCCATATGTTTAATGCTATGGTTTGATTTTATATTAATACTTTCTCTTAGTTGCGGATGCTTGCGAGCGGTTTAATCATAATTGGGAGGCTTGTTCAAGTAAGAACAACACCCGAGTGCTGGTCCACCCATATATCAAATTATGAAATTAGCGAACGCTAACCAAACCAACATGATGAAAGTGACTGGATGAAATTCTCGTGTCCCCTCGAGAATGCTTTGCTTATTATTGAAGAAGGTACTGGCTTGTCCTTTGCCATGAAAAGGATTGGGCTACCTTGCTGCACTTATTGTTACTATTGTTACTTGTTGCGAATTATCTTGCTATCAAACTACCTATTACCGACTATTTCATTGCTTGTAGAAATTACCTTGATGAAAACCACTTGTCATTTCTTTCAGCTTCTCATTGGGTTCGAGACTCTTACTTATAGAAAGGACTATGATTGATCCCCTATACTTGTGGGTCATCGTAGGTGTGTGGTAAATTAGTCACACATAATCGATAGGGCAGCAAGGTTGGTGTAGAGGCCCTCAGTGATCGAGTCCACCTCCGACAGATTACCAGAAAGGGCTCAAGATGGGATCTCACGAGAACAGAAGCTTGCGGCAGTGGAAAAGTTTTTTTTGGTGTGCCCTTTGGTATACGGGGAATATTTGGGTATTTATAGAGATGTAATTAGGGTTAGGGGAGCTACGAGGGGCCCACAAGCTTGCAGGGCGCGCCACCCTGGGGCGCGCTCTGTGAACTTGTGGCCCACTCGTGGCTTGCCTACCCTCCTCCCAAAGCTTGATGGTTGTCTTCTGGTCCAAGAAAAATCCTCAAAAAGTTTCATTTTGGTTGGACTCCGTTTGGTATTAATTTTTTGTAAAAGGCAAAAACAAGGAAAAAACAGCAACTGGCACTAGGCACTAGGTCAATAGGTTAGTCCCAAAAATTGATATAAAATAGCATATTAATGCATATAAAACATCCAAGATAGTAATATAATAGCATGGAACAATAAAAAAATATAGATAAGCTGGAGACGTATCAAGCGCATCTCGCAAGAGCTGATAGGAGCAAGCAGGGTGTCTTGAAAAGCTCAGGCCTCGCTTCAACGATGACTGCGTGCATGTCCCTCGAGCATGCAGCCAGCCGCACGGTGCTCAACATATCCATACGCGTACAATAGAGGTCGTGGATGTCACTCGGGAGATCGCTCTAGTCGCGCTGATATGGATGTTGTGCGGTTCGGGTTCGACCTTGGTGGATTTTGGAATATGGGGTTTTTTAGGGCTTGATTTACGGGGGAGAAGGCTCTCGGGGCAGGAGCGGCTAGTGAGGGAATAGTACTAGGGGAGGCGAGCGAGGCGAGGGTACACGGGGGCACAGTGAGATGATGAAGAGTGACCTCAGGATCTCCGATGAGATGGAGATGCAGTGGTGCTAGGGGATAGGGAGACGAGGCGAGGCATGCTATACAATGGCAATGACAGTGACTACACAGTGCACAAGGTGAGGCTGACTTTGGTAACTCGAACATGCCGCCTGGACTAGTGTCACTCCACTGTGAGGATCGGATGAATAATATTTTGACCAACAAGTGTACTACAGTTGTACTACTAGTAGTAGTAACATACGGAGTAGTATTGTATAGCAGGAACATGTCATGCTAGCATGCGTTTGGGTTCACTTCATCATCCAGGTAGCATCCATATTGCAAGCGGAACCAAATTCTCATGCACGTGGACGCGTGAAAAGAGATGGATATGTTTGTATATCTATTCGTCCACCCAAGTTGGTTTTGCGTAGGTCCCACCTGTCAGGAGGCGTGCAGAAAGTAACAAGGAATCATAAAATGTTTCGCCATAGTGATTGGAAAGAGTGACCTCAACTAGCTAGTGGCACATGTAGCGATAGAAGGATGAGCACGTTGTAACGCCCAAGATGCGGCTATATCTCTGTAGCGACCAGACCTCAAACAGTCTGAGCTCTGTGCTCCGGTGTCATCCCTAGATCAGTAATGCTGACACCACACAATACTCGGAGGATTTATAGCAGAGTAGCAATCACACACTTATTACATTGAGTGTCTCAAAAGAGAACTTATTACAATAAATATGGCTTAAGGTCATCTAATAACGATAACAGCGGAAGGCTTGGAAGATAAGTGAGTCCATCAACTCCAACGGCATCACTGAGTACAGAACCACGACCTAAAAACTCCTTATTCGTCGTCTGAAAAGTCTGCTACATTAACGTTGCAGCCCGAAACGGGTCAGCACATGGAATATGCTGGCAATGTAACACATAGAGAGTAATGGAATGAAACAGCTATACTATATGCATATTTGGCTGGTGGAAAGCTCTATGGTTACAGTTTTGCGTAAAGCCAATTTTTCCCTACTTCAAAGAAATAAAATTTATTTAACTATCATGGTAGTTGTTAAACATTGAGAATGGTTGACAGCATCCTCAATCCCAATTAAGCATCATCATTAAACATAACCCAACAAAATTAATTTAGAGTAACATGTTGAGATTCACATGATAATCCAGGTACTAGATACTCAAGATGTCCATAACCAGGGACATGGCTAACCATAATTAGTTTATTACACTCTGCAGAGGTTTGAGCACTTTTCCCCACAACACTCCGTTTGGTTTCTTGCACCACATGGTGTTTGAGAAGACGAATGACCGAGACATAGACTTTCAAAAGCGCTAGCACCTTACGATCGGGTAGACCGTACCACCTACATCCCCTACATCTGCTAGTCTACCACTGTAAGAGTTCGCACGACTTAGTCAACTATGCTAGAGCCCATAATAGCTTGTGGCTGCACACGGAAGTTTCTAGTATGAATAGTCTCATGATCCCTTTGAGCCTGGGTGGCGGTCCAAAAGAAAACATGCAAGTTCTGGAATACCCAGGTGCCTCAATCCACCCAGATGTGTGTTTAAGTTGCCAACTTAGATAACCGTTAATTAACAAAACTCACATCTGTCATGGATATCACTCACCCAATCCACGTCTACTAGCATAGCATGGCATAATAAGCAAACGTAGAAGTAACTCCCAAAGGTTTGTTCATAATCAGGTAATAGGTACTACCTCATCTACTTCCCATCCCACAATTTAATTAGATCCTAATCATGCAATGTTTGAGGATTGATCTAATGCAATAAAACTGGGTAGTAGGAAAGGTATGATCAAAGTGTTACTTGCCTTGCTGATGATCCGCGAAACCTAGAGATTCGAAGTAACAGGCGGCGCACTCCGGGTATTCTATCGCAGACAAACAAACAAGCATACAATAAGTACTCATCTAATGCACAGGTAAAAGTCAAATAAGAGATCTAACCAGAAGGTTCAACTTAAGAACTCTGGTTGGCAAAAAGAATCAAATCGAACGAAGCAACGAAAGTCAAACGGCGAAAGAAAACAACGTCATTCTACTAATCTGGATCTAGGGCAAATTTTACAGTAGAAAAATCTTGTTTAAGTTGGTTAAACGGATAGAGGGTTTCGAGACGAAAATCTAGGCACTTGAATCGCCTGATTCCGATAAACGAGCAAAAAGTTATACTAAAAAAATCGAATCAGGAATCGCGATCAGAAAAATCGCGGATTTAATCCGAGAAAAAGAAAAACGATGAATGTTCGCTAGAAGGAACGAACGGACGAACGCTCGCTATTTAAATAAACCGGAAAAACCGATCTATTTAAAAAAGCCGAAACAAAAAAAACCGGTGAAAAACCAACGAAAACCGATCTATTTTTTTTTTAAAAAAACCGATGGCACGGAAATCGAGGCGCGGCGAACCTCGGCGGCGGCGGCGTCCGGCGGCGGCGGCGCGGGAGCAGGTGGCGGCGGCGGCTAGGGGCTGGGCGGCTAGGGTTTCTCCCGGGGGGGCTGGGCCGGCTTTTAATGGCCACCTCGGGCCGGAGTCCTATCCGGACAAGGCCCGTAGGTCGGTTCGTTTTTTTAATTATTCCGCTCAGAATAAAAATAAAAATAAATACTAAACGGACTCCAAAAATTCCGAAATAAATTTTCACGAGCTTCTAAAATCAAGCGGCACAAGGTGAACACTTATTTGGGACCTAAATGAAATTTTGAAAAACGCACATTTTTCCTAAATTTAAATAAAACACTGAAAAACTCCGAAATAAAATCCTATTTGATTTTATTATTAAATCCTCAATATGTCTTTATTTTGGGAAAGTCATTTTATTCCCTCTCTCATATTTTTGTAATAGAAATAATTGATGATAAAATAATTAAAATCAAATGATCCTATTCTCAAAATTTGAGAAAACTCAAATATGAAAATAATGAAATCCCCAACTCTCTCCGTGGGTCATTGAGTTGCGTAGAATTTCTAGGATCAACCAAAATGCAAAAATAAAATATGATATGCAATGATGATCTAATGTATAACATTCCAAATTGAAAATTTGGGATGTTACAAACCTACCCCCCTTAAGTTGAATCTCGCCCTCGAGTTTCGGGTTGGCTAGAAAATAGGTGAGGGTGGTCCTTGAGCAAATCCTCCTCTCGCTCCCAGGTGGCTTCATCCTCTGTGTGGTGGCTCCACTAAACTTTGCAAAACTTGATAACCTTGCTGCGGGTAACTCGGCTGGCAAACTCGAGGATCTTAATTGGCTTCTCCTCGTAGGTCAAATTGTTATCCAATTGAATAGTTTCTAAGGGCACTGTGTCTCTCAACGGTATGTCAGCCATCTCCGCGTGACATTTCTTTAACTGAGAAATGGGGAACACATCATGAACTCCTGACAATCCTTCAGGCGATTCCAACTTGTAGGCCACTTCTCCCATACGCTCCAAAACTCGATATGGTCCTACAAATCGTGGTGCTAACTTCCCTTTAACTCCAAAACACTTTGTTCCCTGAAGTGGAGATACTCGAAGATAAGCTCTATCTCCGACTTCGTAAACTGTCTCCTTGCGTTTAGAATCTGCATAACTTTTCTGTCTGGACTGGGCTACCTTGAGCCTATCGCAAATCAACTTCACCTTCTGTTCAGACTCTTTAGTCAAGTCAGGTCCAAACAACTGGCGGTCTCAAACTTCGTCCCATGACAACGGTGTCCTGCACCTCCTTCCGTACAAGGCTTCGAAAGGGGCCATCTTTAAACTGGCTTGGTAACTGTTGTTGTAAGAGAACTCTGCATATGGCAAATTATCGTCCCAACTAGATCCGTAATCTAGTGCACAAGCTCTCAGCATATCTTCCAAAATCTGATTGACTCTCTCGGTCTGTCCATCTGTCTGTGGATGAAAAGTTGTACTGAATTCTAGCCTGGTACCCAAAGTTTCGTGCAACTGCTTCCAGAACTTTGAGGTAAACTGGGTTCCTCTATCTGATACGATACTCCTTGGAACTCCATGCAGACATACGATCCTGGTCATGTATATCTTTGCCAACTTAGCACTGGTGTAAGTGGTCTTTACCGGGATAAAATGAGCTACCTTCGTCAATCGATCAACTACAACCCAAATCGAGTCATAGCCTGAACGAGTCCTGGGCAATCCCGTGATAAAATCCATGCCTAGCTTATCCCACTTCCATTCGGGTATCGGCAATGGTTGTAACAATCCTGCTGGCTTCTGATGCTCTGCCTTTACTCTCTGACATACATCACAAACTGCTACATACTCCGCAATATCCTTCTTCATTCCGGTCCACCAGAAAATATCTTTCAAATCCAAATACATCTTGGTATTTCCTGGGTGAATCAAATACGGTGAGTCGTGTGCCTCTTGTAAAATCAACTTCCTGACCTCCGGGTCATTGGGCATGTAAACGCGGTCTTCAAACCATAGGGTATCGTGCTCATCCTCACGAAATCCTTGAGCCTTTCCTTTGCTCAGTTTCTCCTTAACAGAGGCAATCTCTTTGTCGGTCTTCTGGACTTCTCTGATTCTATCCATCAAAGTTGACTGAATCTCCAATGCTGCTACATGGCCTCTCGGAACTATTTCCAAACATAGTTCACGTAGATTTTCTGCTAACTCCTTGGATATTTCTCCCGTCATCAACGTATTGACATGGCTCTTACGGCTTAATGCGTCAGCTACTACATTAGCTTTTACGGGATGATAATGCAATCTCATATCGTAATCCTTGATGAGTTCCAACCATCCCTTTGTCTGAGATTCAACTCCTTCTGTGTGAAAATGTACTTCAAACTCTTATGATCCGTGTACACCTCACAATGTTTTCCAATGAGGAAATGCCTCCATGTTTTTAAAGCATGCACTACGGCTGCTAACTCCAAATCATGCGTAGCATAATTCAACTCATGAGGTTTCAGTTGTCTTGAGGCATATGAAACAACTCTCCCTTCCTGCATAAGCACTGCTCCAAGTCCTCGACGTGAAGTGTCGGAATACACCTCATAATCTTTGGTCTGGTCTGGCAAAATCAACACTGGTGAGGTAACCAAATGTTTCTTCAACTCCTGGAAACTAGCCTCACATTCCTCTGTCCATATGAACTTGGTATCTTTCTTTAGCAACTCAGTCATAGGCTTCGCAATCTTTGAGAAATTCTCAATAAATCTCCGGTAGTATCCTGCGAGTCCAAGAAAACTCCGGATCTCTCCAACTGTTGTTGGGGCTTCCCACTTGGTCACGGTATCAACTTTAGCGGGATCTACTGCTATTCCCTCTCCAGATATAACGTGTCCGAGAAATCCTACTTCCTTTAACCAAAACTCACATTTGCTGAACTTGGCATATAATGGATGTTCTTTGAGCTTTCCAAGTACCAAACGCAAATGCTCCTTATGCTCCTCTTCATTCTTCGAATAAACCAGGATATCATCAATGAACACTACGACGAACTTATCCAAAAATTCCATAAACACTTTGTTCATCATGTTCATAAAATAGGCAGGTGCGTTAGTCATACCAAATGACATAATGGTATACTCGTACAGCCCATACCTGGTGGTAAAAGCTGTCTTGGGAATATCCTGTTCTCGAATCTTCAACTGGTGGTATCCTGATCGCAGATCGATCTTGGAAAATACTTAACTCCTTGCAATCGATCAAACAGATCATTAATCATTGGTAGTGGGTACTTGTTCTTGATTGTTACTTTGTTCAATCCTCAATAATCAACAACCATCCTTAACGATCCATCCTTCTTCTCCACTAGAAGTACTGGCGATCCCCAGGGCGAAGAACTTGGGCGGATATATCCCTTATCCAGTAACTCCTTAATCTGCTTCTTAATTTCCACCAAATCCATTGCTGGCATCCTATATGGTCTCTTTGATATTGGCCCGGTGCCTGGAAATAGCTCAATCAAAAACTCAATATCTCTATCCGGTGGCATGCCTGGCAACTCCTCTGGAAATACTTCAGGGAAATCCCTTACCACTGGTACTTCCTCCTGCACAACTCCTGTTAGGCAATTTACTTGAGTCCTCTTTGGCACATGCCGGGATACATACTTGATACTTCTCCCTTCTGGGGTGGTAAGAAAAATTGACTTACTAGCACATTCAATATTCCCTTCATACTTTGATAACCAATCCATGCCTAATATCACATCCAATCCTTGGGATTCCAATACTATTAGGTCTGAGGGAAAAACATAGTTACCAATCCTTAATGGTAACCGATCACACCATAGGCTAGCCACATACTCTGCTCCAGGCGAGGTTACTAACATGGGTGACCTAAGGGCTTGGGTTGATAGGTTATACTTATCCACAAATCCCCTTGAGATGTATGAATGCGATGCACCAATATCAAAAAGAACGAGTGAAGTAAATGACTTAACCAAAAACTTACCTATTACTGCATCGGGCTGACATTCAATCTCCTCCACGTTAACGTGGTTCACCTGTCCCCTATTGAAAGGGTTCGGCTTCTTTCCAGAACTTCTATTGCCATTTGGGCCTTCAGGACATTCATTGGCATAATGTCCGGTCTTCTGACACTTAAAGCAAGTGACTTGGCTCAGGTCATTGTGATGGGGTTGATGGGTTGGTGCGATTCTGGCTGTTGCTTCCTCCATTCCCATTACCATTCCTGGTGCCATTGTGATTGTGCGAGCTACCTCCTCCATGGGTATGCTGAAAATGTCCTCCTGGTCTAGCGGTAAAACGTGGCTTCTGCTGAGCTCTAGAACTATACTTTCCTTGTCCATACTTCCTCTTGCGATTCTCAATTTGCTGCTGCTTCCCTTTAATCATAAGAGCACGATCTACCAACTCCTGGTAGTTGTTGAAGGTTGCTACCATCAACTGCATGCTCAACTCATCATTTAGTCCTTCTAGAAAGTTCTCCTGCTTAGCTGCATCCGTAGCGACGTCATGTGGGGCATAACGTGCTAACTTACTAAAGTCCTCCACATACTAGCCAACTGTCCGTCCTCCTTGGCGCAAGTTGCGAAACTCACGCTTCTTCATGGCCATAGCTCCTGCTGAAACATGTGCAGTACGAAAAGCCTGCTGAAACTGGTCCCATGTGACAGTGTCGACTGGAAAAGTGGCTGTGAAATTTTCCCACCATGATGTTGCTGGTCCTTCAAGCTGATGTGCGGCAAACTTCACCTTCTCCGCATCTGTGCATCCTGCTGTGGTCAACTCTCTAACGGTCTTGCGGAGCCAATCAGCTTCTACTATCGGCTCGATGCTATTGGAAAACACCGGCGGATTCAGCCTAAGAAAATGGGCTAAGTGATCAACATGTGGTGGTGGTGGTGGTGGGTTGTTGTTGTTGTTCCCTTGATTCTGATTCTGGACTAGCAACTGCATCAATGTGTTCTACTGCTGGATCAATTGGGTGAGCTCCGGTGGAAAGGCAAATCCGGGGTCACGTCTCGGAGGCATATGAGGGTTTAGAAAAGATGAGATGTAAGAATAGAGGGGGCCTAAAGAGAAAACACTACCCATATGCACATGAGGAAAAAGCAAACAATTCACTTCATTCAATCAAACAAGGGCATACAATCGATCTTTCTATCGCAAAAGTGCTCGGACTACTATATTTACATGGTGGACTACTACTACTAATGAGGTGGTCTACTAGAAATATTCTTCGGTTGCAGACTCCATGACATCTGCTCCAGCTTCATCAACATAGTCATCATCGCTACTATCTCGATCCCAATCGGTGTCGTCGATGATGATGTAGTCTTCCGGCCTAATCTCCTTGGGTTCTTCATCTTCCTCTACTCGCGTAGGGCCTCCCATAAATATTCCAATCTTCTTGATCAGGTCGTCATTCTTCTCCACCAATACTTCAATTTCCTCTTCATAATCGTCACGTGTAGCCTTGAGTTCTTCCTCCAGTTCCTTGATTCTAGTCTTAGCCTTCTTCGGATCTATCATGTCGGCGCACATCTGGTTCTCCTGTCGTCGAATGTGCTGGTTTAGCTCCTGGATAAAAGATGCGATTGATCTATCCTTCCTGGTGCTGATTATCTCCCAGTGTTCATCTCGGCGCCTACAAATCTGGTAGATAGTATCCTTGAGGTCATTGCGGTAGACTTCTCCAATGCGTCCCATGGCGACGTGAGCTGCCATGCTCTGTCCTAGACTCCAAGTTGGTGTATCAAAAGAAAACTCTATGGGCTCAGTGACTGGCATGAACGTCCTTCCTGGAACTTGAACTTGAATCATCCAGCGCTCTTCTTCAGGTAATGTGGCATTGTAGGTTCCGGTGAAGCTTGGTACTCCTATGTTCAGGTATCTAGTGACTTCCTTCAAGTGTCGTCCAAAGGGTGTATCATCATCTGGTTGCGTGGACTTTTTCCTTGCATCTGCCATCCTAAAAGAGTAGAAAAGTTGAGAGGTCAGAAGAGAAGAGAGTGAAATAGTGATCTAGGTCTTTTAGCTTAGTGGTCGTGTCCTACAGTCAGTGTGTGTGCTCTGATACCATCTCTGTAGCGACCAGACCTCAAACAGTCTGATCTCTATGCTCCGGTGTCATCCCTGGATCAGTAATGCTGACACCACATAGTACTCGGAGGATTTATAGCAGAGTAGCAATCACACACTTATTACATCGAGTGTCTCAAAAGAGAACTTATTACAATAAATATGGCTTAAGGCCATCTAATAACGATAACAGCGGAAGGCTTGGAAGATAAGTGAGTCCATCAACTCCAACGGCATCACTGAGTACAGAACCACAACCTAAAAACTCCTTATTCATCGTTTGAAAAGTCCGCAACATTAATGTTGCAGCCCGAAACGGGTCAGCACATGGAATATGCTGGCAATGTAACACATAGAGAGTAATGGAATGAAACATCTATACTTTATGCATATTTGGCTGGTGGAAATCTCTATGGTTACAGTTTTATGTAAAGCCAATTTTTCCGTACTTCAAAGAAATAAAATTTATTTAACTATCATGGTAGTTGTTAAACATTGAGAATGGTTGACAGCATCCTCAGTCCCAATTAAGCATCATCATTAAACATAACCCAACAAAATTAATTTACAGTAACATGTTGAGATTCACATGATAATCCAGGTACTAGATACTCAAGATGTCCATAACCGGGAACACGGCTAACCATGATTAGTTTATTACACTCTGTAGAGGTTTGCGCACTTTTCCCCACAAGACTTGATCGCCTCCGTTTTGTTTCTCGCACTACATGGTGTTTGAGAAGACGGATGACCGAGACATAGTCTTTCAGAAGCGCTAGCACCTTACGATCGGGTAGACCGTACCACCTACATCCCCTACATCTGCTAGTCTACCATTGTAAGAGTTTGCATGACTTAGTCAACTATGCTAGAGCCCATAATAGCTTGTGGCTGCACACGGAAGTTTCTAGTATGAATAGTCTCATGATCCCTTTGAGCCTGGGTGGCGGTCCAAAAGAAAATAGGCAAGTCCTGGAATACCCATGTGCCTCAATCCACCTAGATGTGTGTTTAAGTTGCCACCTTAGATAACCATTAAGTAACAAAACTCACATCTTTCATGGATATCACTCACCCAATCCACGTCTACTAGCATAGCATGGCATAATAAGCAAACGTAGAAGTAACTCCCAAAGGTTTGTTAATAAACAGGTAATAGGTACTACCTCATCTACTTCCCATCCCACAATTTAATTAGATCCTAATCATGCAATGTTTGAGGATTGATCTAATGCAATAAAATTGGGTAGTAGGAAAGGTATGATCAAATTGTTACTTGCCTTGCTGATGATCCGCGAAACCTAGTGATTCGAAGTAACAGGCGGCGCACTCCGGGTATTCTATCGCAGACAAACAAACAAGCATACAATAAGTACTCATCTAATGCACAGGTAAAAGTTAAATAAGAGATCTAACCACAAGGTTCAACTTAAAAACTCTGGTTGGCAAAAACAATCAAATCGAACGAAGCAACGAAAGTCAAACGGCAAAAGAAAACAACTTTGTTCTACTAATCTGGATCTAGGGCAAATTTTATAGTAGAAAAATCTTGTTTTAGTTGGTTAAATGGATAGAGGGTTTCGATACGAAACTCTAGGCGCTTGAATCGCCTGATTCCGATAAACGAGCGAAAAGTTATACTAAAAAGAAAATCGGATCAGGAATCACGATCAGAAAAATCGCGGATTTAATACGAGAAAAAGAAAAACGACGAACGTTCGCTAGAACGAATGAACGAACGAACGCTCGCTATTTAAATAAACCGGAAAAACCAATCTATTTAAAAAACCGAAACAAAAAAAACCGGCAAAAAACCGACGAAAAACGATCTAATTTTAAAAAAAAAACGATGGCACGGAAGTCGAGGCGCGGCGAACCTCGGCGGTGGCGGCGGCAGCGGTTGCGGCGGCGCAGGAGCGGGTGGCGGCAGCAGCTAGGGGCTGGGCGGCTAGGGTTTCTCCCGGGGGGGGTGGGCCGGCTTTTAAAGGCCACCTCGGGCCGGAGTCCTATCCGGACACGGCCCGTAGGTCGGTTCGTTTTTTTATTATTATTCCGCTCGGGATAAAAATGAAAAGAAATACTAAACGGACTCCAAAAATTCCGAAATAAATTTTCTCGGGCTTCTAAAATCAAGCCGCACAAGGTGAACATTTATTTGGGACCTAAATGCAATTTTAAAAAACACACATTTTTCCTAGATTCAAATAAAACACCGAAAAACTCCGAAATAAAATCCTATATGATTTTATTATTAAATCCTCAATATTTCTTTATTTTGGGAAAGTCATTTTATTCCCTCTCTCATATTTTTGTAATAGAAATAATTGATGATAAAATAATTAAAATCAAATGATCCTATTCTGAAAATTTGAGAAAACTCAAATATGAAAATAACGAAATCCCCAACTCTCTCCGTGGGTCATTGAGTTGCGTAGAATTTCTAGGATCAACCAAAATGCAAAAAAAAATATGTCATGCAATGATGATATAATGTATAACATTCCAAATTGAAAATTTGTGATGTTACAATCTCCCATGTGTCGAGGCAGGACTTAGAAGCATAACCGCATGTTGGTTTTGTCACAAGAAGGGTCATCTTCACACAATCCCATGTAATGAACAAGAAAGGGATAAATAGATAGTTGGCTTACAATTGACACGTGACACAATGATCAAAATAATTCATACATCATTCAGAGTACACTCATAGTCTGACTATGGACAAATCCAAATGAAAAGAAGACAACCCCGAATGCTAGATCCTCGATCGTCCCAACTGTGCACCACTACTGATCATCAGGAAAAGACACGTAGTAATGGCCAAGGTCATCGTCGAACTCCCACTTGAGTTCGGTAGCATCACCTGCACTGGTATCATCGACACCTGCAACTGTTTTGGTAGTATCTATGAGTCATGAGGACTCAGTAATCTCAAAAACCGCGAGATCAAGACTATTTAAGTTTATGGGTAGGATGTGTTTATGAGGTCGAGTTGCAGCAAGTGCTAAGAAAGTATGGTGGCTAACATACGAGTACAAGAGTAAGAAGAGAAACTACGCAACGGACGTGAAGCTAGAAGTGATCAGGGAGTGATCCTGAACAACTTAAGTTCAAACATATCCCCACCGTGTTCACTTCCCGGACTTCTCCGAAAAGAGACCATCACGGCTAAACACACGGTTGATGCATTTTAATTAAGTCAAGTGTCAAGTTATATACAACCGTATATTAAGAAATTTCCATCTCCCCACATAACCGCGGGCATGGCTCTCGAAAGTTTATACCCTGCAGGGGTGTCCTAACTTAGCCCATCACAAGCTCTCATGATCAACGAAGGATATTCCTTCTCCCGCAAAGACCCGATCAGTCTCGGAATCCCGGTTACAAGACATTTCGACAATGGTAAAACAAGATCAGCAAGACCGCCTGATGTGCCAACAAATCCTGATAGGAGTCACACGTATCTCGTTCTCAGGGCACACCGGATGGGCCCGACATGGGGTTGGCTGAGAACCTGGTTGCCTAGGGGGCGTCGGACGTCGCCTAGGTTGGACTAACACTCAGAGGAACATTGGCCCGGGGGTTGAATAAATATAACCCTCGGGTTAATTACTCCCTAGGAAAAGTTTTAGTTGTCATTAGTCAAATGTTAAAACCAAGGTTGGGCCTTGGTGCAGGAGTTTTATTCAAAGCGAACTATCAAGGGGGTCCTATAACCCCAACCGCGTAAGGAATGCAAAATCAAAGAACATAACACCGGTATGACGGAAACTAGGGCCGCAAGAGTGTACCAAAACACCGAGCAAAAGGCCAGGCCTTCCACCCTTTACTAAGTATATAGATGCATTAATTAAATAAGAGATGTTGTGATATCCCAACATATCCATGTTCCAACATGGAACAACCTGCAAGCCACCTTCAACTAGCAACGCTATAAGAGGGGCTGAGCAAAAGCGGTAACATAGCCAAACAACGGCTTGCTTGGAAGGTGCTTTAGAGGCTTGACAGGGCAGTATGGAAGGCATGATAAACAAGCGGTAGGTAGCGCTACCTAACGATGGAACGAACAACTAGCAATCAAAGATAGAAGTAATATTGGGGGTAATGATAATCTTGTCTGCATAGTTCTCAGAGTTGTCGAAAGCTTGCTCCTCGTAAACGTACTCAACATGTTCCTCATTCACGTACTCATCTCCCGACTCTACCCAAAGCAAGAACACAAGCAACGGAACAACAATCAATCATAGTGCAAATGCAGAAGCAACATGATGCAAGACATGGCATGTAATGCAAGGTATGATGTGCAATGCTTAAGGGTACTCCGGAAGGGAAAATATGACCTAGGCATCAACTTGGCAAACCAAGCATGCCGCTGGAAAGATGGGGTGATTTTTCTCGAAATCGATATAAGGATCACCGGAAACGGATGCATGGTTTGCAAATGACGAGCAAAACAAGAATGATGCAAAACCGCGCTTAACAGCATCATAGCACTTAAGATGTATCACGAAACTATGCTACAACACTCCAACATAGCAACAAAGCACATGGCAGTGATGCACAAGTGAAGCTCTACAAATCATGAACACTGAGCTCCTTCTAGAACTCACTAGAACAAGCCTAAAATAGCATGGCAAAAATGCAAAAGATAATAGCTTCACAGACTTGGAGAAAATGCTAAACATGTCATAAACACCATCACGTAGCAATGTTTAGAGCTAGCAAACAACATGCTACAGGAACATATCATGGCAAACAAAGGCATGGGATGCTAGTACTAAAGACAAATAACAAAATTCCCTTACTGAACTTTAGCCAAATATGCATAGACAAGGTGGTAGCATCAATGCAAACATGGCAAGTGATATGATCAATTTCAGACTTGGAAGAAAGACAGAGCATGGCAGAAACAGATTCATGATAGCAACTTTGCAAGCTCATGCCACTCACCACAAAGTATTTCATGGCATCAAAAGGTAACCAACAGTAAGAAGACACATTTATGAAGCTGAACATTGCAAGAGCAAGTTCATAGGGTGCATGGATCCTAGCAAAACACATGGCAAAAATGAACTTCATGTTAACAATCTTCCAGCAACAATATTTAGCAAAAGTAGAGCATGGTAATGACAAGCTACACTACTCCATAATTACAACCAGAGGCATGAGTGGGTAGAGCATAACCATATCTTCAAAACATGCTTACTGAACTTCATCAAAATATGCATGGATCTACTAGTGTCAACAAGACAACATAGCATCATAATGTCTGAAATCAGCAACATCATGTAGCATATTTGCATGCTTGTGCTAGTCACCACAGAGCTCATAAAATACAAGTCTTGCACCACTATAAAGATGGCATGGAAATGCTCCAAAAACATACAGACATGATGCTCATAGGATGCACACACAAAATGCAATGAAAATGACAAATTAGCAAGTTATGATAAATTCCAGAAGACAACATCATATAGCACTTTTGCAACGAAGGTTAGGGCATCAATATGGATAGTAACATGCATTCAAATGACACTAACATGAAGAGCATCACGAGACAAACATTTTGATATATCATAAGCACAATTCGGAGCTACAAGCATGGAGATATGACATGTAAAAGAGGTGCACTTAATGTAGAAATTCAGGACTTAGACGAAATTTATACTCCTCGGATCTAGGGTTTGACCCGAGCACGGATTTTGAGGTGGCCAGAGTTCCACCGGAGATCGTGTGACGGTGACCGGAGAGGAAGGAGAGGCCGGCGAGGGGGAGGAGCAGGACATCGGCGAGGTTCGTTCGGCGCCGGCAGGGAGCGCAGGAGGCGGCGGGCGGCGGCATCCGGCGGACTTGCGTGCAGCGGGCGGCGGCGGCCGGCGAGATTGGGCGTGGCGGGCAGCATCGTCCGGCGACCTTGAACGCGGCAGGGCGGCGGGCGAGCGGCCAGGGAGGCACGGGAGTCAGCGACTGACGCACCCTGAGTGGCTGCAGGGCAGCGGATGGTGACGTGGCAGATGCTGATTGGCCAGGTGACGTGTCCGACGGACATGTCCTGCGCGGACGGATGTGTCCGGCGGTGCGAGGAGGAAGATTGCTAGGGTTTGGATGCAAATTTTGGGGGAGAGGGCATATATATAGGTAGGGGGAGCTAGGTGATTCCAAATGAGGTGCGGTTTTTGCCCACACGATCGTGATCCAATGACGGAGAGCATGGAGGGGGTTTAGATGGACTAGTAGGATGTTTTGGAGGGCTGCTGGGCTGCAAAGAGAGAGGGGCTTTTGCGGTTACCTTGTTAACCGTTGGGGCATCAAACGACCACCAAATGGAACAAAAGTTGACAGGCGGCCTACCGGTGATGCACCAAGGCACTCGGCAAATCTCAGCCCATTCCGAGAACGTATATCTCCTGCTGACGAAACGAGATCTGAGAGGTGCAACGGGTGCATGTGGGAGTGTCGGATTCCGAAACGGACAACATGGAAAATGACCGGATGCATGAGACGAACACGAATGCAAATGAGATGCACATGATTACATGAGATGAAATGTATGACATGAACAAAATGCAAAACGAAGACAAAGCCCAACCACGGAGGAAATAACATATCACATAGCCGGAAATGGCAAGAGTTGTAGTTACAATTATGGAAAGTTATATCCGGGGCGTTACAACTCTCCACCACTACAAGAGGATCTCGTCCCGAGATCTAGGACTGAAAGAACTCCAGATATTCGGAACGGAGGTGATCCTCGCACTCCCATGTGGCTTCACGGTCGGAATGGTGCGACCACTTAACTTTCAGGAATTTGATCGACTTGTTGCAATTTTTGCACTCGGTTTCTACAAGAATGGCAACAGGATGCTCATGATAGCACAAGTTTTCTTGGAGATCAATCTCTTCGAAGTTGATAGTCCGCTCGGGGGTCTTGAAGCACTTGCGAAGCTGTGACACGTGAAACACATTATGCACATTTGCCAAGTTGGACGGAAGCTCCAGTTGATAGGCGAGGTCGCCTCTTTTGCCAATGATCTTGAAAGGACCCACGTATTTAGGGGCAAGCCTCCCTTTGATACCGAAGCGTCGAGTGCCTTTCATTGGAGAGACGTGGAGGTAGACATGGTCTCCGATCTCGAAAGCCAAGTCACGGTGCTTGCTATCATAGTAACTCCTCTGACGTGATTGCGCGGCTTTGAGATTTTCACGGATGACTTTACACATTTCTTCATCTTATCTGATCAAGTCATTACCAAGAAGTTGGCGTTCAGTAGTCTCGAACCAATTGAGAGGAGTATGACACTTTGAGCCATATATAATTTCAAATGGGGCCTTACCAGAACTTGCTTGGAAGCTATTGTTGTAGGAGAACTCGGCATATGGGAGACAATCTTCCCACTTCATACCGAAAGAGATGACACAAGCTCTGAGCATGTCTTCGAGGATTTGATTGACTTGCTCGACTTGCCCACTTGTTTGAGGATGGAAAATCGTGTTGAAGCGAATATTGGTGCCCATGGTATTCTATAAGGAGTCCTAGAACTTGGAAGTTAAAATGCTTCTGCAGTCTGAAGAGATCAGTTGCAAAATTCCATGCAACGAGACAATTTTGGAGGTGTATAGCTCTGCCAACTGAGCTGCCATGATAGATTCTTTGATTGGAAGGAAATGAGCCACTTCTGTAAGCTTGTCAATGAAAATGAAAATAGCATCATTCCCACGCCTGGACTCGGGAAATCTAGTGACAAAGTCCATTTCAATATGATCAAACTTCCATTATGGAATAGCAAGAGGTTGGAGGAGACCACCTGGTTGTTGGTGTTCTGCTTTCACCCTTCGACAGACATCCATTCATTCACGAATTGAACGATCTCTCGCTTCATTCGAGTCCACCAATACGACTGCTTGAGGTCATGGTACCTCTTCGACTGCCTGGATGAATGGAAAGAAGAGAATTGTGCACTTTGTTCATTATGACCTACCTTAAATCACCTTTAGGAACCATAATCCTGTCCTTGAAGAATAAGGTGTCCTTGTCATCAATGCGATAGCACATGTATTTGGGTAAGCCCTTGGCAATACCGTGTTTCATCCTCTTCACCATGGTATCAATGAGTTGTGCCTCATGAATTTGGTCTTCCAAAGTTGGAGTGACTTGAAGGTTGGCAAGAAAACCTCAAGGAACAACTTGGAGGTTGAGCTTGCGGAAAGCTTCACAAAGATATGGTTGGAATGTCTTGAGAATTAAACTGTTGCAATAAGCCTTTCTGCTCAGAGCATCTGCAATCACATTGGCCTTGCGTGGAGTATATTCATTACATGGGTTGCACTCTTGAATCATTTCGACACGAAGAGTTTTCCTGTGGTTGAGGTTGGGTTGAGTGAAGATATATTTGAGGTTCTCGTGATCGATGAAAATGTCCACTTGCCTTCCCAACAAGAGATGTTTGCATGTTATTAATGCATGGACAACTGCCGCCAACTCAACATCATGAGTGGGGTAGTTCCTTTCGTTGGGCTTCAACCGACGAGAGGTATAAGCCACAACTTTCTTCTCTTGCATTAACATGGCATCGAGACCTTTCAATGAGGCATCACAAAAAACTTTGAATGGCTTGGATTCCTCAAGAGGAGTTAGGAGAGGAGCTGAGACTAGCTTCTCTTTGACAGTGTTGAAAGGAACGTCACACTCGGTAGTCCAGACTTACTTAACATGCTTCTGGAGGAGGTTCGAAAGTGGCTTTGCAATCTTAGAGAAATTCTCAACGAATCTTCGGCAATCGCAAGCCCAAGGAAAGTGTAGAGCTGCTTGACATTCTGAGGGGGCTCCCAATTCACAATTGTAGAAACCTTCTCGGGATTAACAACAAGGCCCTTGGCGGAGAAGATGTAGCCAAGGTAAAGAACTTCATCAAGCCAAAACTCACATTTGGAAAACTTCACGTGGAATTGATACTCTCTGAGCTTGTCGAGCACCAATCGCAAAAGTTTGGCATCATCCTTCTTATTCTTGGAGAAAAGCAAGGTATCATCGAGATACACCAGGACAAATTCATTGGTGTAGGGGGTGAGGATGAAGTTCATCATTCGAGAGAATGTTGGAGGAGCATCGACAAGGCCGAAAGACATGACAGTGTATTCATAAGAACCAAAGCTGGTTCTGAATACTGTCTTGGGGATATCTTCTTCACAAATGCGAATCTGATGATAACCTCTATGGAGGTCAAGCTTGGAAAACACCTTTGCACCTTTAAGTTGCTCGAATAGCTCATTGATGTTTGGAAGTCGGTCCGTGCCATCCTTCTTTTGGACAAAAAGAACACCACAACCCCACGTAGATGAACTTGGTCTGATCAGACTTAAATGCTCTTGTTCATCGAGCTGTTTCTTCAATTCCTTCAGCTCCTATGGTCCAGGTTGTATGGACGCTTGCAAACGGGTTCAGTACCAGGCTCAAGATCGATAACGAACTCAACTCGCCGGTGAGGAGGCATACTCGAAAGCTCTTCTGGAAAGACATCTTGGTACTCACAAACAACTGGAATCAGAGAAATTGCATCTAATTCGCCCTTCTCATTGAGAGAGAATAAACGAATGGTTTCGTTACGAGCGGCAAAGATGATCACATCCTTAGAAGAGTGTGTCAATTTAATCTCCCTGGCAGCACAATCAAGTTGAGCCTTGTGCTTAGAAAGCCAATCCATGCCGAGAATTAGATCAATATCCGAGTCGCCAAGAACAACAGGCGAAGCCAGAAATTTGTAGTTGCCCATCTTGATGGAAACATCCCGAACCGCTTAGCTCGCGTTCAAGAATTTACCCGGAGAAACAACTGATAATGGTCTAGGAAAATCTTGAAAAACCAACTCATGCTTTGGTGCAAAAGGTCTTGAGATGAAACAATACGATGCACCAGTATCAAATAAAACTTCTGGAGGAATATCATTAAGTTGGAGATTACCCATGATCACTTCTGAAGAATTCATCTGCTTGAACTGAATTCATCAAGTTCACCCTTGCAGACTTGGGATTATGCTTGGCCACTACATTGCTTGAAGACCTCACAAGAGGAGGAGGCGGAAGGCTCCTTTGGTTGAAGCACTTATTTACATAGTGACCCTTCTGCTGACACTTCTTGCAAGTAACTTCTGAGAGCAGACAGTGATAACAAGGAGGAGCACTTCTCTTTGGAGCTTGAGTCTGAGACTTGTTCTAATAGCCTGGGTTGGGTGGGTGGGAAGATCCATGGCCACCTTTGTTCTTCTGTTGGCAGGGCTGACGAAATGGAGGAGGATGAAGCCAGAACTTATGTTGCTTAGTTGCCACTTGTGAGCAAGAAGAAAACTGGACTGCATCCCTGATTCTCTTCTTTGAAGCCTCACACTTGAGCTGAGCACCTTCTTGCTAGAGAGCCATGTTATAGAACTAATCGAACTTAGTAGGCTCAACAAGAACGAGCGTTAACTGCAGATCCTCTCTGAGGCCACCCCTGAAGTGATAGACATGCTCTTTTCATCAGGAATGTCCTACATTGCAAAGTGAGCAAGTTTCTGAAACTGGATGTTGTATTGATACACAGACATGCTTCCTTGCTTGAGATTGCGGAATTCATCACGCTTGCTCTCAGCAGCACTTGTTTGAATATGACGAGCTTTAAAGTCTCGGCAGAAGTCATCCTAGATAATCACTCGACCTCCTCTTGAATCTTTGTATTGCTGATACCAATCAGCTGCTTGGTCCATGAGCTGAAAAGAATCGAACTTGACGTAGTCCTCAGGCCTGACATTGCTACATTCAAAATGCTTGTTGATGTCCATGAGCCAATCATCGGCGTCCGTGGCCTCGGCTCAGTTGCTGAAAGACTTTCGCTGATTTGCAAGGAACTGGTTGAGGGTAGCAAACTGAGGCTGATTGTTGAATTGCTCTTGACCTTGATTTCCTTGGTTGCCTTGGCCTTGGTTGCGCTCTTGCAAGAGTTGCAAAAGCATCTGGGTGTTGGAATTGGTGGCTTCCAAACTACAACAAGAACCCCCCTTCAGCAACGTATCGATGTGTTGTCGTATGTCCATATAAGCGTTGCTAAGGGCTACACCAACGGATTTATATGCGTTGTCGTTTGTGGCATTGCAAAGGTCTACAACAACACATATGCATGCGTTGGTAACCAATGTGAATATGTGTTGGAAGACAGCAACATGTAGAGCTGGAGATTAACAACACTTAATAGGCGTTGCTGGTTGGCCCCAAAAGGAGCCTTGTATTGCCTAGAAGCATTGTCGCATTTGCTTCGACAATTAATGGTATTTTGTATATCAACATTCTGATCTTGGACAATTAATGGTGTTTTGTATATCAACATTATGATCTACTATGTCAATGCTGATAGTGCATAGGAGACACAAATATAAAAAATGGTCACATATATTAAATCAACCCAGTTGCTTTACAAAGAACATGATACAAAGCTTACAATATGTGAAACTATCTAGTCGTAGTTTGATTCTCAACATTGCAATCAATGTCACAGACATCTAAAACATAATGTTTAAAACATTGACCTGAAAATGACATTCTAAACCATAATCTGAAACTATCTAGTCGTTGACACCTTCTTGATCTTGCAATCAACTTCTGAGCCATGCATTGTCGATTTATCTTGCCAATCTACAACAACAAAGCAATGAGAAAAATAAGGTACCATTAAATAAAATCAAGTTAACAGAGGAAGGGCAACATACAAAGGTTGAAGGCCAAGTGATGGTTAATCTTGCTATACGACCAATTGTTTTGTTTTAGTGGTCATATCAAGCAAGAATAAATTACCAAGTTCAGCACTCTCAATTTTTTTATATTCTAGGTTGCTACTTTGGGGCGTAGGGAGAGCAACAGTCTTGTTTAGAATTCAAAGCTAAGCAGAAACTACAATACACATTCATATTGCAAAAACTATGAGCAATAATAAATTGTTGCTCAACCACGTTGAATTCCAAACAATAGAAAAATGAGCATACCTTGTCTTTAGTTGCATGCTAGTTTAATGCTCGCACCTCCAGATAGAGAAAGTTTCACTCGAGAAACAATATGTTGCTTCCCTAAATACAGTAGTTGTAGTTTTACTTCTCTGAACACCCAAGTCGTACCAAGCAGCGGAACAGAATAACCGTTGCATCGTCCAGCATACATCATCACCTCTGAAGGTTATGATATATATAATCATTTGAACACTTCTTAACAGTTCCATCCATAGCACTCAACTCTACACACAGAGAAAAGAGAGCCTTATGAATAGACCATCGATATGTTTATTTATTTAATAAAACCTTACAAATAATATATTGAAGATACAGTGAGGCACATGCCCAAAAAGTATGTGCGACAAATAGAGCATGCTTCATTGCAAACACAAAACTGTGGTTCCCAAAACAATACATATAAATGCAGCGATTTAAAATTTCTATAACTCACACAATGCCAAATCAGGAGGCTATACTAAATGTTAACAAGTGTGTTTTCTAGTGATTTTGATTTATAAAGATGCTTGACAATAATATTAATCTGAATAGTGATTAAAAAACCAACATGGGTTTTTGAATTACATTGTACATTATGTCACATAAATCACTTACAACTTTACAAACCAACAAGATTCATGCAGCCGTACCTCCCTCTTCAGTCCCGAAATTTCTCCTAAGGATGAATATGTAAGAAATTTTGGTACTGTACATAATGATGGATTCATTTCATAAGCACATATGCAAGCACATTTAAGTAGATCTAAAAAAATAGTAACCAATAAGCTTTAAATGCCTAACAACGATATAAACCTCTATACCTTATGTTTAGGGATGACTTGCATGAGTTGTGTGGCCAGATTCAAAGACAGAGGATCAGTGCATCGTCCATGATGGCACGCGGCAAACACACTATTGTGAAGACCAATGTTGTGATGCTAGTGCTCAAGCACCAGGCTGCTAGCAGCAGCTGCTGCTATGCTATAGGATGACAGCAAAAATAAATTCTAAACCAAAGTTACTATATCCGGGCGCAGAAAGTGCAGAACATGCATATACGCGGGTCATAACCTGATCGATTCATTGATCACAATAAGCCAGCCATGACCGTTGATGGGCTAGTGCCGGCTGGTTGGGATTCTCTAATTTGATGCTAGTTCACTAACATATAGGATAATGAGTAATTAGCTGAGGCCAGCCGGCCATTAGCGTGTACATACGGTCTAACTACATGCTGAAAGTTGTTGAGGCGGTTGAACAATTGGCAAGGGTCTCCAGCCCCTGTTCGCCCCTCCATGTCTCTGCCCATGGAACACATAGTGACAGACCATGGTGTGCTGTGGCTGCCGGTGCAAGCGAGCACCCTCAACAGGGAATCAGGCAAGTGAGATGCGTTAATCATTGTCGTAATGGCGGACAAAAAATAGCTATGGTCCATGGCTCCTTGCCACACAAAGCACCACAGAGGGTAAGAGCGGAGGGGAAGTGTGCAGAAGTGCCTTACTGAACCGTCAACATTAGAGTAGAGGTAGCCGATGTGGAGCAGCACTATCAAGCCTAACCAACAGCCGTGCGGGTGGAGACATGGGGATATTGGGCCGAGCGCATCAACTGCGGCAATGACCCATGGCACCTAGGGTTTTTCCGGGGGCTCGCAGAGCCGCAGAGGTATGGAGGATGCCGCGACTGTGGTGGATCAAAGGAGAGAAATGAGGGGGAGATGAGCCTGTGAGGGGCACTGAAGGGAAGCGCCAAAGCAGCCTAGAATCGGAGGTGGCGGCGACGGTGTTGTGGCGGAGCTCGCGTGAGAGATCTGAAACCGGGGAGAGGTCGAGATAAGTGTTGGGTTCCTTTTTTTCTGCTTGGTTGCGGGATATTTGCACGGAGGAGGTGGAGGTGGGTACGGGGAGGTTATCCCTTCATGGGGAAGATGGAGGTGGGTACGTGGAGGTTAACCCAACAACACATGTTGTATTTCATATGCGTTGTGATAGGGGGGTTCTTGTTGTAGTGCCATGACATCTTGTCATGCCTCCGAGGCGGAGGAGATGGCGGAGGTGTAGGGTTCGCCTGTTCCCCATCGTTACGTTGCGGATTCAGACGCGTTGGAGGATCCATCCTGAAGAGGGTGACAACCATTATAACCATGATAGACAGATAGACAAGCTGAATCAATGGATAGAAATTGCAACATATAGTCTTCACAATAAACATTCGAACAAAGATTGAACAAACAAAGATTGAACGAATGAAGGTGATAAGCCACTAAATGAGATTGATGAAAGAAACAACAAGGTACAATTGGAACAAATAAATGGTAAGGATCGCCCAATCACATACCAAATATCTACGGGAAGAAGTACTAAGAGATACTTGAATTCCCACCTTTAAACTCCCGAAACTTTCTGGTTATGTAATCTAGTGTTGGGGATACAGGGAGGCACAAAATATATCACACAACTAACAAGCCCTACGCTCCAACTATATCCATCCGTCAACACATAACCAAGAAAACTCCAGAAATTGTGTACCTGAACCTTCGAAAAGCATCCATTATACGAGCCATGGAAATACTCCTGGAACTCCCTCCCCAGTACTGGGTGGCGTTGAGCTTATCTCACCAATACCTGCATAAAAGAGATTTTTGATGTCGGCAAACTCAGTTATTCTGGAACTGCAATGATAAAATTGTGATGACAACAACTCCGAGCTAAACTCCCTAGGACACTGCCACAACCCCTAAATGTTAGGAGGCACCAAGAACAATGTTCTCGTCACAAGAATATTAGAACGATTCCAAGATACCCGCGTGATCCTAATTTTTTTTAGTGAAATGGAGGAGAGGAAAGTCAAAACATCTACATCAGGAGGCCTCACCAGAGCGACGAAAGGGACTGAGGAGTAAAAAGAATCCTACTCTCCGATATATATAATACTAAGACTCAAAACATTTTTGTTCTAGACTCAACAACGTCAGCGATTCGATCAAGCAAGGGGCTCCTAAGTCGGGGATGGCTCTGATTACCAACTTGTAACGCCCAAGATGCAACTATATCTCCCATCTGTCGAGGCACGCCTTAGAGGCATAACCGCATGTTGTTTTTGTCGCAAGAAGGGTCATCTTCACACAATCCCATGTAATGAATAAGAAGGGGATAAATAGATAGTTGGCTTACAATTGCCACGTTACAAAATAATCAAAATAATTCATACATCATTCATAGTACACTCATAGTCCGACTACACACAAATCCAAATGAAAAGAAGACACCCCCAAATGATAGATCCCCGATTGTCCCAACTGGGCACCACAACTGATGATCAGGAAAAGACACGTAGTAATGGCCAAGGTCCTCGTCGAACTCCCACTTGAGTTCGGTAGCATCACCTGCACTGGTATCATCGGCACCTACAACTGTTTTGGTAGTATCTGTGAGTCACGAGGACTCAACAATCTCAAAACCCGCGAGATCAAGACTATTTAAGCTTATGGGTAGGATGTGTTTATGAGGTGGAGTTGCAGCAAGTATGGTGGCTAACATACAAGAACTGGATCAGTCTCGGAATCCCTATTACAAGACATTTCGACAATACTAAATCAAGACCAGCAAGACCGCCCGATGTGCCGACAAATCCTGATAGGAGTCGCAGGTATCTTGTTCTCAGGGAACACCGGATGGGCCAGACGTCGGGTTGGCTGAGAACCTGGTGGCCTAGGGGGCGCGGGACATCGCCCAGGTTGGACTAGCACTCAGAGGAACACTAGCGCGGGGGATGAATAAATATAATCCTCGGGTTAATTACTCCCTAGGCAAAGTTTTAATTGTTATTAGGAAAACGTTAAAACCAAGGTTGGGCCTTGCTGGAGGAGTTTTATTCAAAGCGAACTATCAAGGGGGTCCCATAACCCCAACCGTGTAAGGAACACAAAATCAAGGAACATAACACCGGTATGACGGAAACTAGGGCGGCAAGAGTGGAACAAAACACCAAGAAAAAGGCCATGCCTTCCACCCTTTGCCAAGTATATAGATGCATTAATTAAATAAGAGATATTGTGATATCCCAAGATATCCATTTTCTAGCATGGAACAACCTGCAAGGCACCTTCAACTAGCAACTCTATAAGAGGGGCAGAGCAAAAGCGGTAACATAGCCAAACAACAGTTTGCTAGGAAGGTGGGTTAGAGGATTGACATGGAAGTATGGGAGGCGTGATAAACAAATGGTAGGTAGTGCGACATAGCGATAGAAAGAACAACGAGCAAGCAAAGATAGAAGTGATATCAAGGGTAATGATCATCTTGCGTGCAGAGTTCTCAAAGTTGTCGAAAGCTTGCTCCTCGTAAACGTACTCAACAGGTTCCTCGTTCTCATACTCGTCTCCCGGATCTACCCAAAGCAAGAACACATGCAACAAAACAACAATCAATCATGGTGCAATGCACAAGCAACATGATGCAAGACATGGCATGGAATGCAAGGTATGATGTGCAATGCTTAAGGGTACTCCGGAAGGGAAAAGATGATCAAGGCATCAACTTGGCAAACCAAGCATGCCCCTACAATGATGGGGTTATTTTGGTCGAAATCGATATAAGGATCACCGGAAATGGATGCACTGTTTGCAAATGACGAGCAAAACAGGAACGATGCAAAACTGCGCTTAACAACATCATATCACTTAAGATGTATCACGAAACTATGCTATAACACTCCAACATAGCAACAAAGCACATGGCAGTGAAGTACAAGTGAAGCTCTATGAATCATGAACACTGAGATCCTTCTAGAACTCAATAGAACAATCCTAAAATAGCATGGAAAAAATGCAAAAGATCACAACTTCATGGACTTAGAGAAAATGCTAAATATGTCATAAACAACATCAGGTAGCAATGTTTGGAGCTAGCAAACAACATGCTAAAGGAACATATCATGGCAAAAAAAAGTCATGGCATGCTAGTACTAAAGACAAAGAACAAAACTCCCTTACTGAACTTTAGCCAAATATGCATAGACAAGGTGGTAGCATCAATGCAAACATGGTAAGTGATATGATCTATTTCAGACTTGGAAGAAAAACAGAGCATGACAGAATCAGATTCATGATAGCAACTTGGCAAGTTCATGCCACTCACCTAAAAGTATTTCATGGCATCACAAGGTAATCAACAATAAGAAGACACGTTTATGAAGCTAAACATGGAAAGAGCAAGTACATAGGGTGTCTGGACCACTAGCAAAACACATGGCAAAAATGAACTTCATGTTAACAATTCAACCAGCAACAATATTTAGCAAAAGAGAGCACAATAATGACAAGCTACACTACTCCATAATTACAACCGGAGGCATGAATGGGTAGACCATAACCATATCTTCAAAACACTCTTACTGAACTTCATCAAAATATGCACGGATCTACTTGTGGCAACAAGACAACATAGCATCATAATGTAACAAGTGTCTGGAATCAGCAACATTTTATAGCCTACTTTGCATGCTTGTGCTAGTCACCACACAACTCATAAAAATACATGGTGTACACCACTCTAAAGATGGCATGGAGATGCTCCAAAAACATACAGACATGATGCTCATAGGATGCACACACAAAATGCAATGAAAATGACAAATCAACAAGTTATGATAAATTCCAGCAGACAACATCATATAGCACTTCCGCAATGAAGGTTAGGTCATCAATATGGACAGTAACATGCATGAAAGTGACACTAACATTAAGATCATCACGAGAAGAACATTTTGATATATCATAAGTGCAATTCAGAGCTACAAGCATGGAGATATGACATCTCAAAGAGGTGCACTTAATGTAGAAATTCCAGGACTTGGACGAAATTTATACCCCTCGGATCTAGGGTTTGACTTGGGCATGAATTTCGAGGTGGCTGGAATTCCTCCAGAGATCGCGTGATGGTGGCCGGAGAGGAAGGAGAGGCTTGCTAGGGGAGGAGAAGGACGCTAGCTGGGAGCGTAGGAGGCGGCGTTTGGCAGACTTGGGCGCGGCGGGAGGCGTTGTCAGGCAACCTTGAATGCGGCGGGGCGGCGGGCGAGCGGCGCAGGAGGCATGGGAATCGGCGACATGGCGTGCCCTGAGTGGCTGCGGGGCGGCGGATGGTGACATGGCGGATGCTGATTGGCCGGGCGACGTGTCCGGCACGGACGGAGGTGTCCGGTGGCGCAAGGAGGAACATTGCTAGGGTTTGGACACAAATTTCGGGGGAGAGGACATATATATAGGTAGGGGGAGCTAGGAGAGTCCAAATGGGGTGTGATTTTCGCCCACACGATCGTGATCCAACAACGGATAGCATGGAGGGGGTTTAGATGGACTAGTGGGCTGTTTTGGAGGGGTGCTGGGCTACAAAGTGAGAGGGGCTTTTGCGGTTACCCGGTTAACTGTTGGGGCATCAAATGACCTCCAAATGGAATGAAATTTGACGGGCGGCCTATCGGTGATGTACCAAGACCACCCAACAAATCTCGGCCCATTCCGAGAATGTTTTTCTCCTGCTCACGACACGAGATGTGAGAGGGGCAACGCATACATGTGGGAATGTCGGATTCTGAAACGGCCAACAAGGAGAATGACTGGGTGCATGAGACGAATGCGAATACAAATGAGATGCACATGATTACATTAGATGAAATGTGTCATGGAATTGTCATGGCAGATGTCCTAGTGAAAGGACTTAGTCATGGAGCCATCACAACTAGGACGCTTAAAGGGGTTAATCGGGACAAAGGACACGAGAGGTTTATACTGGTTCGGCCCCTTGCGGTGAAGGTAAAGCCTAGTCCAGTTGTTGTGGTATTGCTAGGTTTCGATGACCAAGGAGCAAAATACGCTAGCTTGGCTCTCGATCTGTTGTTTCTTGCCCTAAGCCGCCGTCGGGTCGTCCCCTTATATACACGGGTTGACGCCTGGCGGCCTAGAGAGTCCCAGCTGGCTCATACAATGTGTCCGGCTCGGTGACTTCTTTTACATGCCTTACTTTACAAGTCTTACTCATACATGGCGGTTTACAATTATGGGCCTTAATCCGCCTCTGGGCTTGGGCCTGCTACAAGTCTTATAATGAACCGTCGCCTTGTATACTCGTCGGGCTTCTTCGAGTAACCCGCCATTAAGATTAACCCGGCCCCTCCTAGGCGGGTCATACCTGGGAGTTATATCCCCAACATTAGGCCCCAGGTTGATTTGAACTTTGTTCTTGTCAATCTCTAACACTTAGATGAAATCCATGTTCTGCTGTTCGTAAAAGCTCTGTAACCCGCCATAACATCATCTTCAGAAAATTTGGAAATCTGCCTTGATGTCATCTTTAACGGATCCTTATCTTTAAATGTTTTCCATGAATCGAGGCATCCATTTAGCTGGATAATCATTGCTTTGGTATCCCTTGATTTTCGCACCTGCCCGTTCACCTATTTCCTTATAAATAGGCATGGCCGGTCCTTCTACTTTCTTCTTCTTCCTTCTCTCGCCACCTCTCTCCCTCTCGAGCTCCGCCGCTGCCGCAACGCTCGCCGTCGTCCTCAACATTGGCCACTGCGTCACCCTGAGCTCGTCTAGAAAAAACATCGGCGATCCCCAGTAGTAGCTCTGCATCCGTAAGCTCTTGCTTTTTCACCCCTTAGATCCGCATTAGGGTTCGTGAGTTTTCTTTCTTGTGTTCTTCGTTGTTCGTCGTAGATTCCTTGCAACTTCTCCACCGCACCCTCTTTTTATCTAAGAGAAGTGTAGAACATATGCGGAAGTTGTTTTACATCCATTTTAGATGCTAGCAGGTCCCTTTCTCTTGTAAAAATGCCTCTTTAGAGCTGACGAACTCCTCTGCGCTGGTTTTTTAGGTCTAAATTTATTTTTCTTTTCTGAACCATCTTGATCCAGAATAATAACAATAGCTTGTGAAACTTGTTTGTCTCAGCGCTTATCCAATTCTGTCTCTAGCAACCTTCGAATATCTTTAGTCATGGCGGCTTATCACGCCGGCTCACTTTTCCTTTATATGTCATTAGCCATTACTTAAGCCGCCATTACTTATCTGTACTATCATCATTTAACCTATAATTCCACCAATAAATTGAACCGACACATTCATTTCTTTTTAGGTTTCCCTTTTTTCATCATGCCGCCAAAAGCGCCAACGGTCTGCAACTGGGTTCCTTCCACAGTCACTGAGGACACCTTGAAACATTTTATCATGATCGTATATTTGCCGGTGAAGACTATTATGTCTTATCGTGCTCCTGACCTGGTCGAAGAACGGCCTCAGCCCAAAGACGGTGAAGTTATCGTTTTCACTGACCACATGAATCGGGTTTTCTCACAACCCGGCTCAAAGTTCTTCCGAGGCGTTCTGCATTTTTTCAAACTTCATCCACAAGATCTTGGACCCAACTCCATATCCAATATCTGCAATTTTCAAGTTCTCTGCGAGGTATATCTCAAAGAAGAACCGACTGTGGAGCTCTTCAGAGAGTACTTTTATTTGAACCGACAGAATGAATGCACCAATGACCCTAGCTTGGAACTTGGCGGAATCTCGATTCAGCGCCGACAGGGTGCTGTCTTTCCTTTAATAGTCTTACCAAGCCATCCCAAAGATTGGAACCAAATTTGGTTCTATTGCCAAGACACGTCTCTAACTGATGAAAAGCCACTGCCGGGTTATCGCGCGGAGCGTCTTGATTCTAAGTTTGTGCTCCCTGACAAGCTTACTACTGCTGAACGCAAGAAGCTTAACCCATCTATCAAAAGGATTCAAGCCTTATTGGGAAATAGCTTAACTGGAGTTGTCCTGATCCATTGCTGGATCGCATGGCGGGTCATCCCTCTAAGCCGCCGATCCAAGTTGATGTATAAATATGGCGGAGGCCCAGATGATTCTCTGCGTCATAGTTCTGTACAACTAACTTAAGAAGACATTGTTGCAATGTCAATCATCCTCGTGAACGGAAAATACGAGGACTGCAGTAAGGTTGGATTAAACCCCTTCTGCAAACTTGACCTGACACCAGAGGTGAACCCCCTTGACCTCCTTTTTCTTCAGTAGTTAAATACTTGCATGGCTTTTTAACCTATTATTTGCTTACAGGCCAAATCTAACTTTTGGAAGGCCAAATATGATCATGAAGCTGCCAAGAAGGCTAGAGCCGCTGCCATAGCCACTAGGAAGACGACCCGGAAGCCCAAGAAGAAGAAGACTGCATCTGACATGTTCCAGCTAGATGATGTTTCTGAGTCGGAGGTAGCCCTTGACTCCCTTGGCCAGTTTTTTAACAACCTTATTAACACTGACTATTGCCAGGATGATACGGGGGCTAGCCAAGCCGTAGAAGAAGAGGTAACTATTTCCTCCGACTCAGCCCCTTTGCCAAGACAGAAACTTCGACTGGTAACCCGGAAAGTAAGGTTTTCACACCCTTTGGCTTATTTGGACCCTCATTTTCTTTTGAAAAAGCAGCAACATGAGAGCCGTCGTCAGGCTCGGACTAATGACGACAATGAACCGCCCTCCGATTTACAAAAAACTCCTCAAAAACGCCAGAATGAGGTTTCTTTCACCTTTGTCTTTTGATTTTATCAATGAATCTATTTCCTTACTCTCTTAACTTTATTTTACCTTTGCAAGAGGTTTCTCGCTCTTTTGGCGACTCGTCACAAACTCAATTTCTGGCTTTCAAGACTGCCCCTGGGTAAGGAAAATCATCTTTCTTCTACATTTTTAAAACTGCATCATTATACTAACTGTCTCATAAAATCTTTCTTAGCAGTCAAGCAAAGTCCAAGAAAACCAAGGAGACTAAACCGGTAGAAGACTCGAAAAATCATGCACCTGAACCGGCAATACCAACTCCTCCTGAACAATCTGAAGCGCCAGAAGATCTGGCTGTCAACGTTCAATCAGACCCTCCTCAGCCGTCTACCACTAAGCCATCTAGCTTAGCTAACCCACCGACGACTTCTGACAATGATGTCTTAATTACTGGTAGTTGATTCGTTGAGCCGGGCAACCCAACTATACTCGCCTGGCACTCTGCTAAGCAAGAGGCTTTAGAGAGGCAGAAGGTGCGGTTTGACGTCTCTCATTAGACTCACCTGTACGTTAGTGACGTGTTGCCTGGATACCTCAGTCATGTGCATTCCATTCGTGACTCGGAAATTGAGATGGTCAAGCAACTGCAGCTGAAATATGAGGTACATTCGCCGGCTTTCACTAGCTTATATATGCTCTGCCAGCCCCCAAGTCTCCGGATTATGATGAACCTGAATGATCTGTAGACTTGTGATATAGGTTGATGCTCTGTCTTAGATTTTCCTTAAGTCCAGCCTAAATTTCGCCTGTAGTCCCCAAGGGCCGGCTCAATTTATCACGAATGAGCCGGTACTTAACTTCATAACTGTCTTGAATCAGTCGAAACAAATAGTGTGATCCGGCTCAACATGAAAAAACTTTCTTAATATGTTGCATTAGCCCCCAAGTGCCAAGCATTGTTACTTGTAAAACACTTGGGACTTTAATCATAGAAGAGCCATTTTGCATTTAAAAATTGCTTTGGTAGACATTAGCCCCCAAGTGCCGAGTGGTGTTGCGTTGCAATGCACTTGGGACTTTAATCATGATAACCTTTATTGAAATACATTTTAACACACTTGTGCATGTTTGCAGACCGCCTTAATTGAACTGGGGTCTCAATTGACTGATGCAAAGACCCGGCTGGCGGATCAAGAGGCGGAGATAAAGAACACTGACTCCAAACTCAAGTTTAGCCTCTCTGAAGCTGAAAAACTGAAGACTAGTTTTGATGCGGAGAAGAAACCCTGAGACAGCATAGGCGGCTCTCAAGGAGGTTACCACGGAGCTCACCGGCTTAAAAACCGTGTGTCTCAGATGGTCTCCGCAATCTTTGGTGAGTTATTTGCCTTTAATACTTACACTCTATTTTTGCCAGAAGTATAAGCCGCCTTCTTAACCTTTTAAAACACCCACAGGTCCCTGGAGCAAAAATCTGAGCCAAACCAGTTTAATAAAACTCAAGGAGGTTTACACCCTGGTGGAGCAGCTGTACACTGGAGCTCAACGGGAGCTTGCCATTATATCCCCAGCCAACCAAGGACCAAACCTCTTAAGTGACGTCTTGAAGAAATTGTTAATCTTACCCGTGATACGTCTCCATCGTATCTATTTTTCCAAACACTTTTGCTCTAGTTTTGGACTCTAACTTGCATGATTTGAATGGAACTAACCCGGACTGACGCTGTTTTCAGCAGAATTACCATGTTGTTATTTATGTGCAGAAAAAAACATTCTCGTAATGACCTGAAACTTCATGGAGCAACTTTTCAGAAAATATGAAAAATACATGCAAAAGATGAAGGCGCGCCCCCCTAGGGCGCGGCCCCCTATCTCGTGGGCCCCCTATTGCCTCTCCGACTCCAACTCCAACTCCATATATTGTGTTTTGGGGAGAAAAAAATCAAAGAGAAGAAATCATCGCGTTACTGATAAGGTTTCTTAAGAGAATGAAACCTGACCCTGCTTTTGCTACTTCACCTATCTTTGTTACTGATAAGGATTATGAATTCTCTGTTGATCCTGATATAATTACTTTGGTTGACTCTAATCCTTTTCGTGGTTATGAATATGAAACTGTTGTGGCACATCTTACTAAATTGAATGATATAGCCACACTATTCACTAAAGATGAGAGAACTCATTACTTTTACATCCTTAAAATATTTTTGTTCTCATTAAAGGTTGATGCTAAGATATGGTTTAATTCTCTTGATCCTGGTTGTGTGCGTAGTCCCCAAGATATGATTTATTACTTCTATGCTAAATATTTCCCTTCTCATAAGAAACAAGCTGCTTTAAGGGATATATATATTTTTGTGCAAATTGAAGAAGAGAGTCTCCCACAAGCTTGGGGAGGCTTCTCCAATTACTTAATGCTTTGCCTCATCATCCTCTTAAAAAAATGAATACTTGATATCTTTTATAATGGACTAACCGATGCCTCTAGAGATTACCTGGATAGTTGTGATGGTTCTGTTTTCAGGGAAAGAACACCAGATGAAGCTGAGATTCTATTGAATAATGTGTTGACAAATGAAAAATAATTGGACACCTCCGGAGCCAATTCCTGAGCCTATTCCTAAACCAACTCCGAAGAAGAGGGGTATTCTATTTCTCAGTCCTGAAGATATGCAAGACGTAAAGAAATCAATGAAAGAAAAAGGTATGAAAGCTGAAGATGTTAAGAATTTACCTCCTATTGAAGAAATACATGGTCTTAATTTAACGCCTGTTGAAGAAACATATAATCTTAATCCATTACCTATTGAATAAACTCATGGTCTTGATAACCCAACACAGGTTGTAAAGGTAAATTCTCTCTACATATATGATAAAGCTGAAATACCATTTACTAAATTTGCTAGCCCATGCTTAGATGAGTTTGATAAATTTATGGCTAAGCAAGAAGATTTTAATGCTTATTTTGGTAGACAATTGAAAAACAATTCAAATATGCTTGAACACTTGGGTAATTATATGGCTAATGTCAAAGGTGAACTTAAACTTATTAGTAACATGCTTCTATGGTTACCGCTCAAGTAGAACAAGTACTTAGAGCTCAAAATGATTTGCTCAATGAATTGAATAGTAAGGACAATGATAATGCTGTTAGAGTGGCTACTAGAACTGGTAGAATGACTCAGGAACCTTTGTATCCTGAAGGCCACCCTAAGAGAATTGAGCAAGATTCTCAGAGAAATAATATAGATGTACCTAGTTCTTCTAAGAAGAAGAAAAAGAAAAATTATAGGACTTTGCATGCTTCTAGTGAACCTATTACTGAAACACCTGAGAATCCAAATGATATTTCTATTTCTGATGCTGAAACACAATCTGGTAATGAACCTGAAACTAGTGGTAATGTTAACGATAATGTTCATGATGATGCTCAACCTAGTAAGGATAATGACGTATAAATTGAACCTGCAGTTGATCTTGATAACCCACAATCAAAGAATCAATGTTATGATAAGAAAGACTTTGTTGCTAGGAAACATGGTAAATAAAGAGAGCCTTGGGTTTATAAACCCATGCCTTTTCCTCCCAAACCATCCAAGAAAAGGGATGATGAGGATTTTGAGCGCTTTGCTGAAATGATTACACCTATATTTTTGCGTATGAGATTAACTGATATGCTCAAACTAATCCTTATGCTAAGTACATGAAAGATATTATTACAAATAAAAGAAAGATACCGGAAGCTGAAATTTCCACCATGCTTGCTAATTATAATTTTAAGGGTGGAATACCAAAGAAACTTGGAGATCTCAGTGTACCAACTATACCATGCTCCATTAATAGAAATTATGTTAAAACTGCTTTATGTGATCTTGGAGCCGGTGTTAGTGTTATGCCTCTCTCTTTATATCGTAGACTTGATTTGAATAAGTTGACACCTACTGAAATATTGTTGCAAATGGCTGATAAATCAACTGCTATACCTGTCGGTATTTGTGAGGATGTGCCTGTTGTAGTTGCAAATGTTACTATTTTAACGGACTTTGTTATTCTTGATATTCCCGAGGACGATAGTATGTCTATTATTCTTGGAAGACCCTTTTTGAATACTGCAGGGGCTGTTATTGATTGCACTAAAGGCAATGTCACTTTTCATGTTAATGGTAATGAGCATACGGTACACTTTCCGAGGAAAGAACCTCAAGTTCATAGTATCAACTCTATTGGAAAAATGCCATCGATTATATTTGGAGGTTTTGAATTTCCTCTTCCTACTGTCAAGAAGAAATATGATATTCTTATTATTGGGGATGTGCATATCCCCATTGAGGTAACATAGTGTTATTCGAAATTTCTCCAGTTCCATGTTATTCGGAATGAGTTTGTTAACAAGACTTGATCAACCTTGTTATTGGATTCATTTTGATGATCATGAGATGGATGAAACTAGAAGGCACAACCTTCTGTACCCCACTTTTAATTTTTGTTATTTATATTAAATAAAATAAAAATAAATATTTTTCTGTCTGTTATCTGATTATCCGTGCAATATAAAAATACCTCGAAAATAAAAGTTCTCCAAATGCCCTGAAATTTAAATATGATTTTTTCTAGAATATTTGAGAATATTTGGAACTGAGAACACAGCAGGGGGAGTCAACCACCTGCCCATGAGGGTGAAGGGCGCACCCTACCCCCTGGGCACGACCCCTGCTTCGTGGGCCCACGGTGGCCCTCCTCGACTTATCCTTTCACCCATATACTTCTTCTTCCTCCCACAAACACGAATATCCAGCTCAAGCACGAGTTCTAGCTCATTTTGCTGCCATTTTCGATCTCCTTGCTCAAAGCACCTCTCACAAAACTGCTTGGGGAGATTGTTCCTTGGTATGTGACTCCTACATTGGTCCAATTAGTTTTTGTTCTAGTGCTTTATTCATTGCAAATTTTTGCTGCTTAGGTGACCCTGTTCTTGAGCTTGCATGTCAAATTTATATGGTCAAAAGTAGTTTTGATGCATGATATAGGCTCTAGGCACTTGTAGGAGTAGTTGCTATCAATATTATTGAATTTGGTTTACTTTTGTTTTGAAGTTACTAATTTTTTTTAGAATTTTTCAGAGGAAGAAATATGCTTAGGAAAATGTTCCAAGGTGGTTCTTCAAGGATATATGGACCTAGGCTTGCAATGCATGATGCTGATGATGAGCCACCAAGAGACACTCCAGTGCATCGTTGTGAATGGCCTTCTGAGAACTTTATGGATCGAGCAGGAATTAAGGAATAATTCAACGCATATTTGCGTAATGTTGACCTCGTGAGCTTTGAGGAAGAGAAGTGCAGTCAGTATCACAACCTCACTAGTACCTTTGTGAGGAGGTTTGAATTTTCAACTTCACGAAATTCTCCAACTGTCCTGTTTGATCTTTATGATAATTCTTACACTATGGACTTAGAGGATTTTACCACTGCTTGCAAACTTCCACAATGGGGTAGTATAAGGGATCCTCGCAAATCTGAATTTAGAGATTTTCTTGCTAGTATAACTGTGGGAGAATCTAGAGATATTACACAAGCTAGCATAGGGAGCATTCACTTTCCTGCTATTCATTACTTTGCTCTCTTCATAGGTAGATGCATTAATGGTAAAGATGAGGCATGTCACATGTGTGTCCCTGACCTCAGTATTCTTCAGAGTGCTGTGTTAGGAGACAAATCTTATAATTTGGGAGCCATTTTTGCACGTAGGTTGCATCTTAATAGATTTAATGGAGATTTCTTTGGTGGAATTTATGCAACCCGCATAGCTAATTTTCTTGGTTCACGACCAATTTGTCGAGAGGAACGAATCACCTCTCAAGTATCGACTAATCTTTGACAGACGTCGTGCTGTCCATATTACTCTCCCTGCTCCTGCCTCCTTTGATTATCAGGAAAGAGGAAGATATACTATTACCAGAGAGGAGGCAGATGAGTACGAGAGGAGAGAGGAGGCCGCTCGTCGCCACGCTGCAGCTCAGCAGGCGATAGCCGCCGCATCGTAGTACGGCCCCAACTACTATTATGGATATCTGCCAGGCCAACCGTGGCCATAGACAAACTTAGGCCAAAAGCCTAAGCTTTGGGGAGTATGTATTTCCCACCGACATTACATTTATGTTTACACACTCATTGCTAGATGTCGGTGCTCATACTTTTTCATTTGTATCATCCATGCTAGTTTATTTCCTTTTTACGCTTTCTTCTTGTGTGTTTAATAAACCTTAAGAAAAACCAAAAAAAATAGTTGTAGCTTTTAATCAATTTAATTTCCATGCTTGTAGTAGTAATTAAAAAGAAAACCCAAATATATTTCCTATTCTTCTTTTGCTTTTTGGGAGCTTTCCCATGTAAATAGTTTTGTTTCTTTTCTTTTCTTTGGGGGTCGATGGGAGAACACCATGATTAAATTGTTGAAGTGGCTCTTATATGCATTATTTTTTATCTGACAAAAGAGCCCATATTGCCTTGTCTTCTACTGTTTATTGAATGCCTGCAGACTCCTACTCAGTCCAATGCATGTGCACTATTATTATTATTATTCGCATCATTCGATCGTGCAAGTGAAAGGCAATTATGACGTTATATGATGGACTGGCTGAGATGAGAAAAGCTAGTATGAACTCGACCTCTTTTGTTTTTGTAAATATGATTAGTTCATCGTTCCTCATTCAGCCTATTATGAATAAACATGTTTGCAATGACAATTAGAGATCACCGTTTCTTGTGCCATGCTTGATTAGCTATGAGTTATAATGGTTTACCTTGCGTGCCAACATGCTATTGAGATAGTTATGATGTGGTATGATAGGGTGGTATCCTCCTCTGAATGATTTAAGTGACTTGACTTGGCGCATGTTCACGCATGTAGTTGAAACAAAATTAGCATAGCCTTCACAATATTTATGTTCATTGTGGATTATATCCTACTCATGCTTGCATTCGGTGCTGATTAATTTTAATGCATGTTCATGACTATTGTCGTTCTCTAGCTGGTCGCTTCCCAGTCTTTTGCTAGCCTTCACCTGTACTAAGCGGGAATACTGCTTGTCCATCAGATTCCTTAAACCCCAAAGTTATTCCACATGAGTCCACCATACCTACCTATATACGGTATCTACCTACCATTCCAAGTAAATTTGTATGTGCCAAACTCTAATCCTTCAAATAAATATCCTGTTTTGTATGCTCGAATAGCTCATGTATCAACTAGGGCTGTTTGTATTTTCCATGTTAGGCGGGTTATTCTCAAGAGGAGTGGACTCCGCTCCTCACTCACGAGATAAATGGCTGGTCACTGGGATACCCAGTCCCATGCTTTATGCAAACTAAATCAAAATAATTGCAAACAAAACTCCCCCTGGGACTCTTGTTAGTTGGAGGCACTCGTTGTTTTGAGCAAGCCATGGATTGATGCTTGTTGGTGGAAGGGGGAGTATAAACTTTACCATTCAGTTTGGGAACCACCTATAATGTGTGTAGCATGGAAGATATCGCCATCGCTTGGTTGTTATGTTGACAATGAAAGTATATCGCTCAAAATATTATTCACCTCTGTTTCAAAGCCGAGCTATGGCACCTCTACAAATCCCTGCTTCCCTCTGTGAAGGGCCTATCTATTTACTTTTATGTTGAGTCATCATCCTCTTATTAAAAAGCACCAGTTGGAGAGCACCGCTGTCATTTGCATTCATTACTATTAGTTTACATTGAGTATGACTTGACTGGATCTCTTTTACCATGAATTACAATGTCTAGTCAGTCCTTGGTCTTTAAAGGTGCTCTGCATTTATGTTTTGCGGTCTCAGAAAGGGCTAGCAAGATACCATCTTGTTATATCATATTATGATTTTTTTGAGAAAGTGTTGCCATCCGAGATTTATTATTATGGATCGCTAGTTGATTATGCTATTGATATGAGTAAACTTGAGACCTATGCATTATTGCAAATGTAGTTAGTTATAATCTTTGCTAAAAACTTGAATGCTGGCTTTACATATTTACAACAACAAGAGCAAACAGAGTTTGTAAAAGTTTTTCTTTATCACTTTCAGTTTATCAACTGAATAGCTTGAGGACAAGCAAAGGTTTAAGCTTGGGGGAGTTGATACGTCTCCGTCGTATCTACTTTTCCAAACACTTTTGCCCTTGTTTTGGACTCTAACTTGCATGATTTGAATGGAACTAACCCAGACTGACATTGTTTTTAGCAGAATTACCATGATCTTATTTATGTGCAGAAACAAAAGTTCTCGGAATGACCAGAAACTTCACGAAGCAACTTTTCAAAAAATATGAAAAATACCTGCAAAAGATGAAGGCCAGGGGGCCCATCACCTGTCCACATGGGTGGGGGGGCACGCCTGCCCCCTAGGGCGCGCCCCCCTACCTTGTGGGCCCCTATTGCCTCTTTGACTCCAACTCCATATATTGTGTTTCGGGGAGAAAAAAATCAGAGAGAAGAAATCATCGCGTTTTACGATACAGAGCTGCCGCCAAGCCCTGAAACCTCTCGGGAGGGCTGATCTGGAGTCCGTTCGGGGCTCCGGAGAGGGGAATCCGTCGCCATCATCATCATCAACGATCCTCCATCATCAATTTCATGATGCTCACCGCCATGCGTGAGTAATTCCATCGTAGGCTTGCTGGACGGTGATGGGTTGGATGAGATCTATCATGTAATCAAGTTAGTTTTGTTAGGGTTTGATCCCTAGTATCCACTATGTTCTGAGATTGATGTTGCTATGACTTTGCTATGCTTAATGCTTGTCACTAGGGCCCGAGTGCCATGATTACAGATCTGGACCTATTATGTTTTCATCAATATATGAGTGTTCTTGATCCCCTCTTGCATGTCTATAATCACCAATTATGTGTTATGATCCGTTAACCCCGAAGTGACAATAATCGGGATACTTACCGGTGATGACTGTAGTTTGAGTAGTTCATTTATTCACAATGTGTTAATGCTTTGTTGCGGTTATCTATTAAAAGGATGCCTTAATATCCCTTAGTTTCCGTAAGGACCCCGCTGCCACGGGAGGGTAGGACAAAAGATGTCATGCAAGTTCTTTTCCATAAGCACGTATGACTATATTCGGAATACATGCCTACATTACATTGACGAACTGGAGCTAGTTCTGTGTCACCCTAGGTTATGGCTGTTACATGATGAACCGCATCCGGCATAATTCTCCATCACCGATCCATTGCCTACGAGCTTTCCATATATTGTTCTTTGCTTATTTACTTTCCCATTACTATTGCTATCATCACTACAAAATACCAAAAACATTACTTTTACTACTGTTACATTATGTTACCGTTACCACTACTATCATATTACTTTGCTACTAAACACTTTGCTGCAGATATTAAGTTTCCAGGTGTGGTTGAGTTCACAACACAACTGCTAATACTTGAGAATATTCTTTGGGCCCCCTTGTGGCGAATCAATAAATTTGCGTTGAATACTTTACCCTCGAAAACTGTTGCGATCTCCTATACTTGTGGGTTATCAAGACTATTTTCTGGCACCGTTGCCGGGGAGCATAGCTCTATTCTTTGAGTCACTTGGGATATATATCTGCTTATCATTATGAAGAACTTGAGAGATCCGAAAACCAAGATCTATCCCTCAACTACGAGGGGAGGTAAGGAACTGCAATCTAGCTCTGCACTTGATTCACCTTCTATTTTGAGTAAGCTTGCGACACCTACACCTGCTTCTGCTATTTGTTCTGATATGTCGCATGTTATTGATGATGCCACTTCTGCTATGCATGATACTTATGATGAAACTACTTCTATGCTTGATACTACTGTGCCACTTGGTAAATTTCTTGATGAACAACTTGCTAGAGCTAGAGAAATTAAAAATATTGAATCTGATGATACTGATGAAAGTGATGATGAAGAATCACCTGTTATTCCTAAGGGTTATGTTTTTCATCAAGAAGCTTCTTTAGCTATTTTAGCTTGAAAAAATAGAAATGAACTTAAGAGGTTATTAGCTAAATGGAACAAGCAATCTCTAAATGCTAGAATGAAACCTGGCCCTGCTTTTGCTACTTCACCTATCTTTGTTACTGATAAGGATTATGAATTCTCTGTTGATCCTGATATAATTACTTTGGTTGAATCTGATCCTTTTCATGGTTATGAATCTGAAACTGTTGTGGCACATCTTACTAAATTGAATGATATAGCCACCCTGTTCACTAAAGATGAGAGAACTTGTTACTTCTACATCCTTAAAATATTTCCGTTCTCATTAAAGGGTGATGCTAAGATATGGTTTAATTCTCTTGATCCTGGTTGTGCGCGTAGTCCCTACGATATGATTTATTACTTCTCTGCTAAATATTTCCCTGCTCATAAGAAACAAGTTGCTTTAAGGGATATATATAATTTTGTGCAAATTGAAGAAGAGAGTCTCACTCAAGCTTGGGGGAGGCTTCTCCAATTACTTAATCCTTTGCATGTTCATCCTCTTAAGAAAAATGAAATACTTCATATCTTTTATAATGGACTAACCGATGCCTCCAGAGATTACCTCGATAGTTGTGCTGGTTCTGTTTTCAGGGAAAGAACACCGGATGAAGCTAAGATTCTATTGAATAATATGTTGACAAATGAAAATAATTGGACACCTCCGGAGCCAATTCCTGAGCCTATTCCTAAACCAACTCCGAAGAAGAGGGGTATTATATTTCTCAGTCCTGAAGATATGCAAGAGGCAAAGAAATCTATGAAAGAAAAAGGTATTAAAGCTGAAGATCTTAAGAATTTACCTCCTATTGAAGAAATACATGGTCTTAATTTACCGCCTGTTGAAGAAACATATAATCTTAATCCATTACCTATTGAAGAAACTCATGGTCTTGATAACCTGACACAGGTAGTAAAGGTAAATTCTCTCTACAGATATGATAAAGCTGAAATCCCATTTACTAAATTTGCTAGACCATGCTTAGGTGAGTTTGATAAATTTATGGCTAAACATGAAGATTTTAATGCTTATTTTGTTAGACAGTTGAAATACAATTCAAATATGCTTAAACACTTGGGTGATTATATGGCTAATGTCAAAGGTGAACTTAAACTTATTAGTAAACATGCTTCTATGGTTACCACTCAAGTAGAACATGTACTTAAAGCTCAAAATGATTTGCTCAATGAATTGAATAGTAAGGATAATGATAATGCTCTTAGAGTGGCTACTAGAACTGGTAGAATGACTCAGGAACCTTTGTATCCTAAAGGCGACCCTAAGAGAATTGAGCAAGATTCTCAGAGAAATAATATAGATGTACCTAGTTCTTCTAAAAAGAAGAAAAAGAAAAATGATAGGACTTTGCATGCTTCTAGTGAACCTATTACTGAAACACATGAGAATCCAACTGATATTTCTATTTCTGATGCTGAAACATAATCTGGTAATGAACCTGAAACTAGTGGTAGTGTTAATGATAATGTTCATGATGATGCTCAACCTAGTAATGATAATGACATATAAAATGAACCTGCAGTTGATCTTGATAACCCACAATCAAAGAATCAATGTTATGATAAGAAAGACTTTGTTGCTAGGAAACATGGTAAAGAAAGAGAGCCTTGGGTTCATAAACCCATGCCTTTTCCTCCCAAACCATCCAAGAAAAAGGATGATGAGGATTTTGAGCGCTTTGCTGAAATGATTAGACCTATCTTTTTGCGTATGCAATTAACTGATATGCCCAAAACCAATCCTTATGCTAAGTACATGAAAGATATTATTACAAATAAAAGAAAGATACCGGAAGCTGAAATTTACACCATGCTTGCTAATTATAATTTTAAGGGTGGAATACCAAAGAAACTTGGAGATCTCAGTGTACCAACTATACCATGCTCCATTAATAGAAATTATGTTAAAACTGCTTTATGTGATCTTGGAGCCGGTGTTAGTGTTATGCCTCTCTCTTTATATCGTAGACTTGATTTGAATAAGTTGACACCTACTGAAATATTGTTGCAAATGGCTGATAAATCAACTGCTATACCTGTCGGTATTTGTGAGGATGTGCCTGTTGTAGTTGCAAACGTTACTATTTTAACGGACTTTGTTATTCTTGATATTCCCGAGGACGATAGTATGTCTATTATTCTTGGAAGACCCTTTTTGAATACTGCAGGGGCTGTTATTGATTGCACTAAAGGCAATGTCACTTTTCATGTTAATGGTAATGAGCATACGGTACACTTTCCGAGGAAAGAACCTCAAGTTCATAGTATCAACTCTATTGGAAAAATGCCATCGATTATATTTGGAGGTTTTGAATTTCCTCTTCCTACTGTCAAGAAGAAATATGATATTCTTATTATTGGGGATGTGCATATCCCTGTTGAGGTAACATAGTGTTATTCGAAATTTCTCCAGTTCCATGTTATTCGGAATGAGTTTGTTAACAAGACTTGATCAACCTTGTTATTGGATTCATTTTGATGATCATGAGATGGATGAAACTAGAAGGCACAACCTTCTGTACCCCACTTTTAATTTTTGTTATTTATATTAAATAAAATAAAAATAAATATTTTTCTGTCTGTTATCTGATTATCCGTGCAATATAAAAATACCTCGAAAATAAAAGTTCTCCAAATGCCCTGAAATTTAAATATGATTTTTTCTAGAATATTTGAGAATATTTGGCACTGAGAACACAGCAGGGGGGTCAACCACCTGCCCATGAGGGTGGAGGGCACGCCCTACCCCCCCTGGGCGCGCCCCCTGCCTCGTGGGCCCACGGTGGCCCTCCTCCACTTATCCTTTCACCCATACACATCTTCTTCCTCCCACAAACACGAATATCCAGCTCAAGCACCTATGGCTTCTCTATTTTGAATAATATCTCCCAAAGGAGCAGAGCTAACCCTAGTGATAGGATGACCCTAGAAGTAATGCTTAAGCTTCCGGCTTGCCATGAACACCCCATAAACAAGTTTCTACCAATGTGGATATCTTTGCTTGGATTCAATGAGCACCTCACTGACGTAGTAAACCGGCCGTTAAACCGGATGTTCCTTGCCAGCCTCCTTGCGCTCCACAACAATGGCCACACTGACGGCCTATGAGTTAGCAGCCACATATAACAACAGCGACTCCTTCTCAACGGGGGTAGCAAGAATCGGCGGCTCAGCAAGCTATCTTTTCAGATCTTCAAAGGCGGAGTTGGCAGCATCACTCCAGACAAAGTCATCCGTCTTTTTCATCATTTGATACAACGGCATAGCCTTCTCACCCGACCGGCTTATGAACCTGCTCAAAGCTGCAACTCGACCCTCCAGCCGCTGAACATCATTGATGCACGCCGGTTTAGCCAAAGATGTAATCGCCTTAATTTTTTCCGGGTTAGGCTGAACGCCTCTGTTAGACACCAAAAATCCCAAAAGCTTGCCAGCTGGGACTCCAAAAACGCACTTGGCCGGGTTAAGCATCATCTCGTAGACCCGGAGGTTATCAACGGTTTCCTTCAGATCAGCTACCAAGGTTTCCTTCTCTCTGGATTTCACCACTATATCGTCCACGTAAGCATGAACATTATGCCCAATCTGATTATGAAGGAAATTCTATACACACCGCTGATAAGTCACCTGGGCACTCTTAAGACCAAAAGGCATAGACACATAGCAGAAGGGTCCAAACGGAGTAATGAAAGCCGTCTTCTCCTGGTCCTTAACTGCCATTTTGATCTGGTGATAACCAGAATAAGCATCCAAAAAGCTCAGACGCTCACAACCCACCGTTCTTTTTGAGCACAAGCACTGGGTTAGCCAACCACTCTGGGTGAAAAACTTCAACGATAAACCCAGCTGCCAAAAGCCGGGCCACCTCTTCTCCAATAGCCTTGCGCCTTTCCTCATTAAACCGCCGAAGAAACTGCCTGACCGGCTTAAATTTTGGATCAGTATTGAGAGTGTGCTCAGGGAGTTCTCTCGGTACACCCGGCATGTTAGAAGGCTTCCATGCAAAGATGTCCCGGTTCTTGCGAATGAACTTGATGAGCGTGGCTTCCTATTTTGGATCCAAGTTAGCACTAATAATGAACTATTTGGATGAGTCGCCAGGCACAAAATCAATCATCTTGGTATCATCAGCTGACTTAAATTTTAGTGTCGTCTCATGCTCCGTAGTTGGCTTCTTCAAAGACGTCATGTCTGCCGGGTCAACATTATCCTTATAAAACTTCAGTTCCTAAGTTGCACAAACAGACTCGGCATAAGCAGCATCACCTTCTTCACATTCCAGGGCTATCTTCCAGCTTCCATGCACTGTGATGGTGCCCTTATAACCTGGCATTTTGAGTTGCAGATAAACATAGCACGGCCGTGCCATGAACTTAGCGTAAGCCGGCCGTCCAAACAGAGCGTGATATGGGATTTTGATCTTAACCACTTCAAAAGTCAACTTCTCTGCTCTAGAATCATACTCATCCCCAAAGGCTACTTCCAGCTCAATCTTACCAACAGGGTATGCCGACTTACGAGGCACAACTCCATGAAAAACAGTATTGGATGTCTTAAGACTTTTGTCAGTCAACCCCATGCGACGAAACGTCTCATAATAAAGGATGTTGATGCTACTACCTCCATCCATGAGCACTTTAGTGAATTTGTATCCGCCAAACTGAGGCGCCATCACCAAAGCCAGATGACCCAGATTATCAACCTGGGGAGGGTGGTCTTCCTTACTCCATACGATAGGCTACTCAGACCATCTCAAATAACATGGAACTGCTGGTTCAACAACATTCACAGCCCTCTTATGAAGTTTCTGGCCCCTTTTGCACAAACTGGTGGTGAATACGTGATATAGACCACTGTTCAACTGCTTTGGGTTACTCTGATACCCGGACTGCTGTTGTTGCTGATTACCTTGGCCTGATTGCTAATTATAGCCGCCCTGACTGCCTTGAGGGCCCTGGCCGTGAAAACCGCCACTGCCTGAGCCGGCGCCCGGCCAATGAAAGCCGTCACCGCCCGAGCCGCTGCCAGGTGTGTGGTTAACATCAAACATGTTGGAATTCTTAAAAGCCTTCATGATCGTACAGTTCATGAAATAGATGGGTAGCAGGCTTCTCCCGGGTGCCGTGCCATGGAAAAGGTTCATTTAGCAGCTGCTCGAGGGTGGGACCTAACCCACCAGACCGCGGAGGTGGCCTCCCCTTGAGCCGTTGATTGTTGCACTATGTATTGGTGTTAGGCACAAACTCCAGACTACCGCCAGCCTTAAGTTTATTACCTCCTTGATTCGCCGGGTTGTGCTGGTGACCTTTTACGTTGCCGTTCTTCTTTCCCTTCCCTGTCTTCTCTTCGTCAGACGCAAGATCCTTGGTACTGTCAGAATCGGCGTACTTGACCAGAGCCGCCATCAGCTGGCCCATGTAATTACAATCACGCTTGAGCCGCCCCAGCTTCTGTTTCAGAGGTTCAAAATGACATTTTTTTCTCCAACATTAATACCATGGAGCCGGCATCCATCTTATCAGATGAATGTATTCTTTCCTTGACCCGGTGCACCCAATGGGTCTTGTATTCACCTTCCTCTTGCTTACAGTTAGGCAAGTCCATGGTCGACATGGGTTGCTTACAGGTATTTTTGAAGTTCTAAATGAACCGGGCTTTTAACTCCGCCCATGAGGCGATCGAGTTGGGTGGCAACCCCTTCAACCAAGTGCGAGCTGTTCCGTCTAACATCGTAGTGAAGTATTTGGCCATTGTTGCGTCACTGACCTCCAATAACTCCATGGCCATCTTGTAACTTTCAATCCATGCCCCGGGTTGCAGGTCGGCTATGTAATTAGGTACCTTACGAGGCCCCTTAAAGTCCTTTGGCAAACGCATATTACGCAGAGCCGGCACTAGACAAGGGACACCTCCTATCCTTGTGGCCACACCTACTTCAACAAAGGTTGCTGGATAAACCGGAAAAGCCTGGTGACCCGCCAGCTCAGCTGCCTATTGAACCGCCTGCTCAGCCTCTTGACGGATCCTCTCCTAGTCCACCAAGTTAAGAGCTCCATCCTGCGCCGGGTCATGCCTGTGTGGTTGGTTACGCCGTTGGGCGTTGCTTGACATGGCCGCCGAGTCGATATGCCTGCTATAGCTCGGGCTCTGGCTTGGGTGAGGGGTTGAATGGATTATGTCTCGACTATGAGAGTATGCATCCTGTTGTGCCAGAGCTGTCTGAAGAAGCTCTCTGACCCTTCGTGTTTCGACCGCCAAACGAGCCGACGCAGCGATCAGATTCTCCAAAGGGTTAGAAAAGTGACCCAGTCGTATTGGTGTATAATGAGGCAGAGCAGTATTCACACGAGGGGGCTCCATGTCCTACGGTTGAACCGGCGCCCTAGCCCCGGGTGTTGTGATCCGGTTTGCCTCCGACGGGTTACTGGGACCCGCCCCAGGTGTGTGGAAGAGGTTCCTAGGATCATAAGTCAGAGGCAGACGTGATTGAGCCTTTTGGTGCCTTCTCCTCATTAGACGTGCCGGAAAGTCCCTGCTAGACGTGATTGAGCTGGCACTAGACGTGCCGGAAAGTCCCTGCTAGAAGCTGCTGAGCACGAGCATCTACAGCCACTCACTCTGCAGCCATCCTTACATCCTCCGCTGCTAAATTCTCCTTGGCTTGTGCTACCTCCCCACGTAACCGTGCCACCTCTGCATCGTGATGAGCTTTGTCTGCCGGTTCAACCACAACGGTCAACAAGGTCATCATCCTATCCATGAGATACATCACCACCTGAGCCGGCGGGCGCATGGGGTCTCCTGACCCGGCTGCTGCCGATCCGGTGGTTATCGCTGCCGCGGCCGTAGAGTTCTGACCGGGTTGAGTGCCAGCCACGATGACCCCCGCTCGATTTGGCAGCTCAAAGGGGTCCAGAATACTGCTGCCATTGGAATAGCCCCCAAGCGCGCCATCTTATAGTTGATACAATGAATCCGTCTCACCTATGGACCACTCACCGTCAGAGTGGATAGTCTCTCGCCGCCATCCACAGATCCTTCAATAAACTCCCCTCCATGGATGCAACCCATGAAGGCACGCCTTACGGCCGGCTGAGTCCGGGCAGGTCTCGCACGCTGAGCCGTCTTGACAAGGTCGGTGCAGATGTCCGGCTCAGGGCCCGGCTCACCGATCCGGCCGATGAAGACATGGATTCCGCCGAAGGGGACCCGGTACCCGTACTCAATTGAGCGGGCCTCGGGGCCCCAGCCCGTGTCGTCGATGTAGAGCTTGTCGCGATGACTCTTCGCCATCCGGCCCACAGCGTATCCCTTGAGCCCTTCGAAGCTGCCCTTCAAGAACTCAAATCCACAGTGCACTGGCCCCACGGTGGGCGCCAACTGTCGTGGAATTGGCACGGCAGATATCCTAGTGAAAGGACTTAGTCGTGGAGCCATCACAACTAGGAAGCTTAAAGGGGTTAATCGGGACAAAGGACACGAGAGGTTTATACTTGTTCGGCCCCTTGCGGTGAAGGTAAAGCCTAGTCCAGTTGTTGTGGTATTGCTAGGTTTCAATGACCAAGGAGCGAAATACCCTAGCTTGGATCTCGATCTGTTGTTTCTTGCCCTAAGTCGCCGTCGGGTCGTTCCCTTATATACACGGGTTGACGCCTGGTGGCCTACAGAGTCTCGGCCGGCTCATACAACATGTCCGGCTCGGTGACTTCTTTTACATGCCTTACTTTACAAGTCTTACTCATACATGGCGGTTTACAATTATGGGCCTTAAGCCGCCTCTAGGCTTGGGCCTGCTACAAGTCTTATAATGAACCGTCGGCTTGTTTACTCGTCGGGATTCTTTGAGTAACCCGCCATTAAGATTGACCTGGCCCCTCCTGGGCGGGTCATACCTGGTAGTTATATCCCCAACAAAATGCATGACATGAACAAAATGCAAAACGAAGAAAAAACCAACCATGGAGGAAATGACATATCACATAGCCAGAAATGGCAAGAGTTGGAGTTACAATTATGGAAAGTGACATCCGGAGCGTTACACACATACACAGACATGTCTCACTCCTCAGTATGCTACTCGTGTAGCCTTTTAATTTTGCAGGTTGGTCTACCTAGTCGTCTAATCAACTACCTGCATGCCACTTCTCCCATTTAGTTCTCCATCGGGAACTGGTTTTCCTCAGCTTCTTCACCTCTCCTCCATTCACATTGTTTAAACTCCTAGGATAATTCTGAAGTCCTTTTAAATAATCATCCTCTTCCAGTTAGACCATCCACCAAATCATAATACTCCAGCGGTTCCAAATGGCGAAAGAGATCACTGTGCATAGTTTCAGCGTCAAACATGTCCTCAGCGAAGGCTCATTGAGCATAGCTGCCACTGTCACCAACCACCCATGGGTTGTTTGGGAGTGGATCAACAGTGTATCCAAATCACTCGAAAAGGTGGATATGAAGGTCATCGATCTCGACACAGAGTACACAGAGTACACAGAGCATGCCATTAGGAAGATCCAATGCGCTGATGTCCTTAACTTGTGCCTTGAAGATGAATTTTTGGTATATCACATCATACACGCGCCTCCATACCAGGTGATCTCCATGATTTCATGTCTCTGGAGGACATATACTCCCGTGGGGTATCCATCGAAGGGGACAAACAAAAGCTGGTGCTGTACAACCTTCATTTGGAAAACATCGTTGACCTACAAACCAAAATTCTTGAAGACGATTGTGATAAACCAACACCATCCCTATTCGAAGAAGCAAATTATGTGCTCGGAAAAAACCTTGAGAAGGGTGATGAGACGCTAGTATTAAGGTCGTCTGGATGGGAGAATTATCCAATGACCTATGAGCGGATAAAATATGTTGCCCTCCATGCCCGTGTGAGTTTCGAGATAGCTGCAAAGTCGAAAGAGCTTGTAGCAAAGCCGTTTGCCACAGAAAATGAGAAAGAAGAAGAAGAAGAAGAAGAAGAAGAAGAAGAAGAAGAAGCTGTAGCAGCAGGGCATTATAGATGGATGACTATTACTCTCTTATTTGTATAGAAAATTCCTCTCTGTATATATTTATAGATGAACTATTTCACTGGTGTGCATGTCTTTGGAACAAGTGTAGTAGCATAGATCCGCTTGAATATAATGAACTATTTATCCGCCTAGTTTTCTCTACTACTCCTTGCTTTGATCGATATGCAATGCATGTGTTAGTAGACATGACAACTTGTCCATGGAAGATGAACTACGGCGACCATCACGTTTCTATCACTGCCACACGCGATTTCCACGACACCATGTCCCACAACGTGCGCCTCACCCCTCTGGCCCCCACCTCCCCTCTGCCTTTGTGCTCATGATGTATGGGCCACCTAAACTAGGGCGACCATTATGTTTCTACCACTGCCACATGCGATTCCCACGAAGCTGCTCGAACCTATGAAACCACGTACCCTGACCTGCGTGTGACACCCCAAGATCGATGCTCCAGGTGCCTTCCATTTATTGTCGTTGTTACCGTGTGTTTCATTTGTTTGCTACATTTATCACCATATCATTCGTATTGCATAGCATACATGCCATCATTCTCTTCAAAACTTGCATCCGTCCATAGTTGTCGGGTTTCCTAGTCCTCTCCTTTGTCCGTTCTGAGTCCTTCCGCACTCGCACGTGCCCGGGGCATCTCCGAAATATTTTTTTATAAGTGGGATAATAATGTGCTCAGAATGGGATGAAAGTTGGCGTGCAATCATGTTATATTGTAGGTATACCGCCTGCCAAATTTCATTGCATTCGGGGCACGTTTGAAGCCCAACAGATAACAATAACGACACTATAGCGAGACAAACGCGGGACATGTTCGGTATCCGTAAAACAGTGCCAGTTGCCATCCTCCCTCTCTTCTCAGCCCACACCCTACTACACAGCCCACTAAACCAGCCCACCACCTCCACATCTAAGACCCGCTGATCTGAAACGTCCGATGAGAATCGAATGGTCTGGAAATGGACTAAAACACCTAACCCTAGCCCCATACTATATATGGACGCCCTTTTGTGCCATTTTGGGCAGGATAACCCCTTCACCTACCTCTAGTCGCCTCCCTCCACAAAAGCCACGCCAAAACACTCCTCCTCTGGCACCTGGCGCCACCCCACTTACCAGCCGCTGTCGGCACTGCCGCTCCTCGCGAACCGTGCCTCACCACGTCACCCCTGCCTTCCCCACTGCCATAGCCCGCCGAGGCCCAAGTTCGGCCCGTCCCTGGCTCGAGCGCCCCGCACCTCCCGCAGCCCCTCTCGCGAGCTCTAGATTTGGAGAGGAGCTCCCGATCTAGTGCTCCACGGCCTCCTGCGCCGGGCCCCGCGCCGCCAAGACCTCACCGGGCCTCGTCGTTGCTGTCTCCAGCGACTAGCAGGCCGGCCCCTCATTCCTCTCCTCCTCCCATTCTGCTCTCTCTCTCTCTCTCTCTCTCTCTCTCTCTCTCTCTCGTTTTCTCTCTCCCTCTCACCTACGATCTCTCTCTGGAACCTTACAGGAGCACCATGACCGCCCGAGATCTCCCTGTTCTCGCCGCCCCAAGCCTCCTCACCGTAGGGAATGGATCCGCGCTGACAAGATCTGTCGGAATTTGGTCGGGCCCCACTGGATCGCGTCGCCCCCTTGCCCGCACGTCGCCGGAATCACCACTGACATGGCATGCAACCCTGACGTACATCCCCATCCAGTTTTGTCTTGGACTTGAGCCGTCCTGCCAACCAAACAACTTTCCAGATCTATCCCGTCCCGTTTTCCACGAGGTTGATCTTCTAGTAAGTCCCTAAGATTCTACAACATATATACATCTTGTGTGGCTTGTAACTTTGCGCATGTTGATCCGATGGAGATGACTTATAAATGTGAAATGATCTACTCTCTGTGCTCTACATTCTAGTGGCTGTTGGATGCATGTTGTGGTTCATCTACATGTTTTAATATCTGCTGCAAAAGTGCATCTTGTTGTTAACTGCAGAAAACTATTAAAACATTCCAACTTGCCATGATGGTTGCTATTAATCCAGAAGTCATATGCATGTGATTCCTTCATGTGATTCGGTCTACGTGATGTGTACTTTTATGCCATGCCATTGTTTGCCATGTAAAGTTGCTATAGCATGTCTCTTTCTTTCTCTCAAGTTGCCATCATGATAAAAATGTCATGTTGTTAACAGCATGTTCCATTTCGTAAAAATCATAGTAATTATCTATGCTTCATATGTATTTCTGCCCACGGAGTAAGTTGGGGATTGCCATGTCTACTACATGCTCATATGATGCATAGAACAAAAGTCCCTTACTGAACATGAGCCAAAAAGGCATAGAAGATATGATGGCACCCATGTAAACATAGCAAGATTTATTAACAGTTTTAGGCATGGCAGAAAAACAGAGCATATCATAAACGGATTCACGATAGAAACTTTGTGAGCTCATGCCACTCACCACAAAGAAGTGCACGACAATATAAACATACCAATAGCAAGATGACATGTTCATGAAGCTAACCATGGCAAGAGAAAGTTCATATGATGCATGGATCACTTGCAACAACCATGGAAATATTGATTAACATGTTAACATTCTGCCAGGAACATTTTATAGGAAAAGTAGAGCAAGCAAATGATATGCTAGAGCACTCCCTAATTGCAAACAGGGGCATGGATGGATAGAGAATAACCACATTTTAAAAACATCCTTACTAAAATATCTCAAAATAAGCATGGATCTCACTGTAGCATCAAGTTTACATGGCATCAAAATAACAGCAGGAAAAAGACTTAGCAAAATCCTGTCCCTGGAAACAGCAACATTATGGAGCCCACTTTGCATGCTTATTCTAGTCACCACATAGACCACAAAAATACAAGACAATCACCCCTATAAATATGGCATGTTTTAGTTCAAAACACATGTAGACCTCAAGCTAATACGATGCACACATCAAATGCAACAAAAACGACAAACTCTCATGATCTGATAAGTACCAGCAGTTAAAATTTTATAACACTCTTGCATCAATGATAAAGGAATCATAATGGGAAGTATCATGCATGGAAAAGCTACTAACGTGGAGCTCAACAAGCCGAACAATCCGACATATCATATGCATGAATCGGAGTCGCGGTAACCGAGATATGGCATGATTAACAGGGCATAAAAATTACAGGGGGTTCGGAACTTAGTGGAAAATATCACCTCGCGGACTAGGGTTGACCGCGGCACGGAAATCGAGGAGAGGCGGATCTGGCCGGAGTTCGCCGAAGCCGGCGAGGAGGAGGCCGGGCACAAGGGGGATGGCCGGATCCGACGCGGGGAGACCAGGTCCCGCCGGATCTGTGACTGGAGCACGGTGAGGAGGAGCTCAGGTCGCTAGCGGTGAGGGGCCTCAGGGCAGCCGGCAAAGATGCAGCGGGGAGGCGGCGCAGAAGTCGTGGTAAAGGCGGCGTCGGGCGGTGGGGCGAGTGGGCTGCAGTGAGGCGCTCGGGCGCGGTCGCGGGCTGGGAGGGCCCGCCTCTAGCTAGCGGGCCCGCACGGCGGTGGGCGGCGGCATAGTGACGTGGTGGTGTGCGATTTGCCGAGGGGATGGCGGCGGACGTGCCTGCGCCGGGCAGACGTGTCCGGCGCGCGGAGGAAGTGAAGACTAGGGTTTCGCCCGAATTTTCGGAGGAGGAGGCCTTTTTATTGGTAGAGGGAGTTTGGAGTGTCCAAATGAGGTGTAGTTTTTGCCCACACGGTCGTGATCCGATGACGGAGGACATGGAGATGGTTTAGATGGGTTATTGGGCTGTTTTGGAGGGGTGTTGGGCTGCAACACACAGGAGGCTTTTGCGGTTACCGGTTAACTGTTGGGGTATCAAACAGGCTCCAAATGGAACAAAATTTGACAAGCGGTCTACCGTTGGTGTAGCAAGGCCACTTGAAAAATCTCGGTCCATTCCGAGAATGTTTAACTCCCGCTCACGAAAAGAGACAAGAGAGGTGCGCCGGTGCACGTGGGAGTGTCGGATTGCGAAACGGACAAAGGGGAAAATGCTCGGATGCATGAGACGAACACGAATGCAAATGCGATGCACATGATGACATGATATGAAATGCATGACATGAAAAAAAGCAAAACGAAGACAAAAACCCAACCACGAAAGGAATCTCATAACTTAAAGCCAAAATGGCAGGAGTCGGAGTTACAAATATGGCAAGTTACATCCGGGGTGTTACAACACTCCACCACTACGAGAGGATCTCGTCCCGAGATCTAGGACTGAAAGAACTCCGGATATTCGGAACGGAGGTGATCCTCGCGCTCCCAGGTGGCTTCTCGGTCAGAATGGTGTGACCACTTCACTTTCAGGAATTTGATTGAGTTGTTGCGAGTCTTGCGCTCGGTTTCTTCAAGAATAGCAATGGGATGCTCATGATACGACAGATCTTCTTGGAGATCAATCTCTTCGAAGTTGATGGTGCGCTCAGGAGTCTTGAAGCACTTGCGAAGCTGTGACACGTGAAACACATTGTGCACATTTGCGAAGTTGGACGGAAGCTCAAGTTGATAGGCCAGGTCACCTCTTTTGCCAATGATCTTGAAAGGACCCACGTATCTAGGGGCAAGCTTCCCGTCGATACCGAAGCAATGAGTGCCTTTCATTGGAGAGACGCGGAGGTAGACATGGTCTCCGATCTCGAAAGCCAAGTCACGATGCTTGCTATCATAATAACTCTTCTGGCGCGATTGTGCGGCTTTGAGATTTTCACGGATGACTTTACACATGTCTTCAGCTTCTGTGATTAAGTCGTTGCCAAGAAGTTGGCGTTCACCCGTCTCTGACCAATTGAGAGGACTACGACACGTTCTGCCATAGAGGACTTCGAATGGGGCCTTGTCTGAACTCGCTTGGAAGCTGTTGTTGTAGGAGAACTCAACATATGGAAGACAATCTTCCCACTTCATGCCGAAAGATATGACACAAGCCCCGAGCATATCCTCAAGGATTTGATTGACTCGCTCGACTTGGCCACTATTTGAGGATGGAAAGCTGTGCTGAAGCGAATGTTGGTGCGCATGGCCTTCTGGAAGGAGTCCCAGAACTTGGAGGTGAAAATGCTTCCACGATCTGAAGATATCAATTGTGTAATGTCGTGCAAAGATACAATCCTGGAGGGGTATAGCTCTAACAACTAAGCTGATGTGATAGATTCTTTGATTGGAAGGAAATGAGCCACTTTTGTAAGCTTGTCGATGACAACAAAGATAGCATCATTTCCAAGCTTGGACTTGGGAAATCCAGTCACGAAGTCCATTTCAATATGGTCAAACTTCCATTATGGAATAGCAAGAGGTTGGAGGAGACCAGCTGGCCATTGGTGTTCTTCTTTCACTCTTCTGCAGATGTCACATTCATTCACGAAATGAGCAATTTCTCGCTTCATTCGAGTCCACCAATACGACTGCTTGAGGTCATGGTACATCTTCGTACTTCCAGGATGAATGGTAGAAGGGAATTGTGTGCCCCGTTCATTTTGACTTTCCTTAGATTACCTTTATGAACCACAATCTGGTCCTCGAAGAATAGAGTGTCTTTGTCATCAATGCGATAGCACTATATTTGGGTTGGCTCTTGGCAATCCCATGTTTTACCTTCTTCACCATGGAATCGAGGAGTTGTGCCTCACGAATTTGATCTTCCAAAGTAGGAGATACTTGGAGGTTGGCAAGAAAGCCTTGAGGAACAACTTGGAGATTCGGTTTGCAGAAAGCTTCACAGAGGTCCGGTTGGAAGGGCTTGAGAATTAAGCTGTTGCGGTAAGCCTTCCTTCTCAAAGCATCTGCAATGACATTGGACTTTCCCGGAGTATATTCAATACTCAGATTGTATTCTTTAATCATTTCGACCCATCGAGTCAATATGGGGTTGAGGTTGGGTTGAGTGAAGATGTACTTGAGGCTCTTATGATCTGTGAAGATGTCCACTTTCCTTCCCAACAAGAGATGTCTCCACATTAATAATGCATGAACAACTGCCGCCAACTCAAGATTGTGAGTGGGATAGTTCCTTTCATTGGGCTTCAGCTGACGAGAGATATAAGCCACAAATTTCTTCTGTTGCATTAACACAGCATCGTGACCTTGTAAGGAGGCATCACAGAAACCTTCAAATGTCATGGATTCGTCAGCAGGAGTCAAGACAGGAGCTATGACCAGCTTCTCTTTGAGGGTGCTGAAAGCAACGTCACATTCAGCCGTCCAGACATACTTGACATGCTTTTGGATGAGGTTGGAAAGAGCATTTGCAATCTTAGAGAAATTCTCAACGAATCTTCGACAATAGCTTGCAAGCCCAAGAAAACTACGGAGATATTTGACATTCTGAGGAGGTTCCCAATTCACAATTGCAGACACCTTCTCGGGATTAACAACGATGCCCTTGGCGGAGATGATAAGACCAAGGTAAATAACTTCGTCAAGCCAGAACTCAGACTTGAAAAACTTTGCATAGAATTGATGCTCTCTGAGTTTGTCAAGCACCAATCTCAAATGCTTGGCATGATCCTCCTTATTCTTGGAAAAGACCAAGATATCATCAAGATACACCAGGACAAAGTCATTTGTTTAAGGGTTGAAGATGAAGTTCATCATGAGATAGAACGTTGGAGGAGCATTGATAAGAACCATAGCTTGTTCTGAATGTTGTCTTGGGGATATCTTGTTCACGAATGCGAATCTGATGATTACCCATACGGAGGTCAAGCTTGGAGAATACTTTGGCACCTTTAAGTTGGTCGAATAGCTCATTGATGTTGGGAAGTGGATACTTGTTCTTAATTGTCTTCTTGTTCAATGCATGGTAGTCGACGCAGAGTCGTTCCGTTCCATCATTCTTCTTGACAAAAAGGACACCACAACCCCATGGAGATGAACTCAGTCCGATCAGACCCATATGCTCTTGTTCATCGAGTTGTTTCTTCAACTCCTTCAACTGCTCTGGTCCAAGCTTATAAGGACACTTGCAAACAGGTTCCGTGTCAGACTCAAGATCGATAACGAATTCAACTGGCCGGTGAGGAGGCATTCCCGGAAGCTCTTCTGGAAAGACGTCTTGGTATTCAAAAACAACTAGAATCTGAGAGATGACATTCAACTCGCCCTTCTAATTAAGAGAAAACAGTCGAATGGTATCATCACGAGCGGCATAGATGATCACATCCTCAGAAGAGTGTGTCAATTGAATTTGCCTGGCAGCACAATCAAGCTGAGCCTTGTGCTTAGAAAGCCAGTCCATCCCGAGAATTAGATCAATATCCGAGTCACCAAGGACCATTAGAGAAGACAGAAATTTATAGTCTCCCATCTTGATGGAAACATCTAGAGCCATCATTTTGGTGTTCATGAACAAACCCGGAGAGGAAACCGCTATCGGCTTAGGCAAATCGAGAGTATGCAAATCGTGCATGGATGCAAAAGTCTTTGATATGAATGAAATAAATGCACCAGTATCAAATAAGACTCTTGCAGGAATATCATTGACTGGAAGATTACCCATGATCACTTCTGAAGAATCCTCTGCCTGAGCTGCGTTCATCATGTTCACCTTTGCAGACTTGGAATTATGCTTGACCACTGCATTGTTGGAAGATCTCACAGGAGGAGGAGGCGGAAGGCGCCTTTGGTTGAAGCACTTGTTTGCATAGTGCCCTTTCTGCTGACACTTGTTGCAAGCAACCTCTGAGAGCAGACGGTGATAAGGAGCACTTGACCTTGGACTTTGACACTGAGCTTTGTTCTGATAGCTTAGGTTGGGTGGGTGGGAAGATCCATTACCACCTTTGCTCTTCTGCTGGTAGGGCTAGAGAAACGGATGAGGAGGAGGCAACCAGAACTTCTGTTGCTTAGCTGCCACTTGTGATGAGGAAGAAGACTGGACTGCGTCCCTGACTCTCTTCTTAGATGCCTCACACTTGAGCTGAGCAGCTTCTTGCTTTACTGCCATGTTATAGAATTGATCGAACTTGGTTGGCTCAAGAAGCACGAGAGCTAACTGCGGGTTTTCTCAGAGGCCACCTCTAAATTGATAGATCATACTCACCTCATCATGAACGTCTTGTTTAGCGAAGCGAGCAAGTTTCTGAAACTGGATATTGTATTGATACACGGATATGCTGCCTTGCTTGAGATTGTGGAACTCCTCATGCTTGCTCTCAGCCACAATTGGAGGAATGTGATGAGCTTTGAAGTCTCGGCGGTAATCATCCCAGGAAATCACACGACCTCCTCTGGAATCTCTGTATTGTTGAAACCACTCAGCAGCTTGGTCCTTGAGTTGAAATGAAGCAACCTTGACAAAGTCCTCAGGTCCGACATTGCTACATTCAAAATGTTTGCAGATGTCCACGAGCCAGTCATCGGCGTCTGTGGCCTCGACACAGTTGCTCAAGGACTTCGGCTGGTTTGCGAGGAACTGGTTGAGGGTAGCAAACTGAGGCTGATTGTTGCCTTGGCCTTGATTTCCTTGGTTGCCTTGCCCTTGGTTGCGCTCTTGCAGGAGTTGTAAAAGCATCCGAGTGTTGGTGTTGTTGGCTGCCATGACATCTTGCCATGCCTCCGGAGGTGGAGGTGGTGGCGGATTCTGACGCGTTGGAGGAGCCATCTTGAAGAGGGTGACATTCGTTAGAATTTTTGAAAGATAGATATTCAAGCTGAATCAATTGATCGAAATTGCAACGTAAAGTCTTCACAATAAACATTCGAACAAGGACAAACGAATAAATTCCAAAGTAAATCATCACACGTCCATAAGGTGAGAAGCCACATAGATAAAGGTAGAGGAATAAAGCAACAAGGTACGGATATGAACAAATAAGTGGTAAGGATTACCCAATCATAAACCAAATATCTGCTGGAAGAAAAACTAGAGCTACTTGAATTCCCACCCATAAAACTCCCGAAACTTTCTGTTTATGCAATCAGGTGTTGCGGATAGAGGGGAAGCATAATATGTCACCCAAACTAACAATTCCTACATCCAGCTGTATCCATCCTTCAACACATAACCAAGAAACCTTCGGAAATCTTGTACCTCAACCTTCGAAAAGCATTTGTTATACAAGTTATGGCAATACTCCCGAACTCCTCCCTAGTACTGGGTGGCGTCGAGGTTCTCTCACCAACAACTGCATAAAAGAGATTTTCAATGTCGGCGAACTCAGGTATTCCAGAACTGCAACGATAAAATTGTGATGACAACACCTCAGAGCTCAACTCCCCGGGACACTGCCACAACCCCTAAATGTCAGGAGGCACCAAGAACAATGTTCTCGTGACAAGACTGTCGGAACGATTCCAAGATACCCGCGTCATCCTAAATTTTTTTAGTGAAATTTGAGGAGAGAAGAGTCAAAACTTCTACGTCAGGAGGCCTCACCAGAGCGATGAAGGGACTGAGGAGTAAACAGAATCCTACTCTCCGATATATATAATCCTAAGACTCAAAACATTTTCTTCTAGACTCAACAACGTCAGTGATTCGATCAAGCAGGGGGCTCCTAAGTCGGGGATGGCTCTGATTACCAAGTTAAAACACCCACAATGCAGCTATATTGTCGGGTGGTAGGTGCGACATATGCCAATGGGTGGCTTACCATTGTGGGAGCAAGAAAGACGTCGCCGGTGCCTGGAAACAGGATGAGGCGAAGACATGCACGCCGGCGAATCTTACCCAGCTTCGGGGCTCTCCGTGGAGATAACACCCCTACTACTGCTCTGCGGGGTCTCCGCATGGTCACTAGATGAACAAGTAGCTACACGGTGCTCCTTGAGCTGTTTGGCGAGAGGAGGAAGAAGGGCACGGCTTGCTCTCTTCTCCTCCCTATGTGGTGTCTGAGACTAGCAGGGATTGATCTCTCTTTGCATGGATGCCCGGGGGGTTTATATAGGCCTACCCCCGGGGGTACAATGGTAATCCGGCTGGGCGCGGGGCCTAGCCGTCTGTGTCTACGCTCTCCGGCTTCTGCGCCGGCTGCTGGGGCCCGCCAGCTAGTGGGTCCCGCCGGCTGCCGGCTCCTTGGTCGACAAGCAGGCCCCACTGTCAGGGCCTTGTCGGCGGCTGGTTACTGTTGCTCAATTTTGGTGGCGAGGGCTTCGCCGAAGTGGGCGTGGCTACAGTGTCGCCGCCCGGTGGGCGATCACTGTAGCCCCACCGGGTCTTGTCTCCTTAATGGGGTGTCTTCTTCGAGGGAGGTGGCAAGCCGGCTGTGGGGAGCCGGCTCTATCTTGGGCCGACTAGGGGAGGTCTGGCCGCCTTCGGGTGTCTCTCTTCCCGAAGGGGCCCACCGCCCGTGGGCCGTACTGGTAGCCCGTCGTGGATGACATCAGGATCAACATGGCAACAGTGCTGTGCCGGACAGGTCATGGCCACCCGTACGGCGCACTGTGCCAAGCGTGCTCCGGGATTCGGGGGTGGCAGGCTTCACTGTAGCCACGCCCCGTCACATCGCCGTTATGTGGATGCAAACTTCGAGGGTACGATCTTAACCGCTTTATGGGAGCCGGCTTCTTGGAGTCGGCCTTCTCGCGGCCGGCTTCTCGGAGCCGGCCCTCCCGCGGCCTTTCTTCATGAGGGCTGAAGTCGGGCCGCCTTCCAATAGCCGGCCTGGAGACAGCCGGCAAGGGGAAGGCGGCCCTGTGTCTTGGATTCTTGAGGGCCGAATCGGCTCGTAATTTTTTCAGAAGGGCCAGGGGGAGCCGGCTAGGCTACCCATGGTTATTTACTCCGACAGTAGTCCCCGAAGCGGATCGAGCTTCGAGGCTGACAAAGGGATGAGAAGCTAGGTCAGCTTCCTATCCCGAGGGGCCGGCTTTGCTCGTGCGCGCCGTCTTCGGAAAAGATCTGTTTCTCATAGGCGGGAACACGGGCCACGTGGCGAGGAAATCCTGCCAATGCACGCGTGCGACGGGACGCCGCCGCAGGCCCGGGCCCGCCACTCGCAGGCCTCGGTCCGAGCGCGGATCTTCTACGGCCCACATGGCCCGCTCGCCTTCCCGCAGCGGTTTTATTCTGCCATCAAGGCACAATAATCGCGGGACGTGGGGGAGTGGGCGCAGTTGATCCCCACGTTCCCGCACACCGCCCCTCCTCGGCTCCGCCGTGCAGTCTATAAGTAGTAGGAGGAGGGGGAGCGGCAGAGGCTCGCGCGCTCTCCCTCACTCCGCCCCTTCTCGCCCTCCTTCTTCTCCTCTTCGCCGCCCATTCCGCCGTCGCTTCGTCTTGCCCCCCGGCGCAGCAATCCTTTGCCGCGCCGTTTCACCGTCGCTTCGTCTTGCACCCCGCCGCATTGCTCCCATGGCGCTGTCGAGCTCGTGGGATGGCTCCAACGTCCACGAGGACCATGTCGAGTTCCTCCGCCGGACGCGGTGTCTGCCCGGCGAGAACCTTGTGTGGGTTCGTCAAGCGCCGGCGAAGGAGATTTCGCCGGCACCGGAGGAGGGCGAGCAGGTGATCTTCCGCTCGCACTTCCTGCGCGGCTTCGGCCTCCTGGCGAGCGGATTCCTTCGAGCCTTCCTCGAGTTCTACCACCTCCAGCCGCATCACCTCACGCCCAACACGGTGATGCTGTTGTCGGCCTTCGTCACCCTGTGCGAGGGTTTTCTTGGAGTTCTCCCCACGCTCGAGCTCTGGGGGGAGTTCTTCCAAAGCAAGCTCGGCACTGTCGTCGCGAGCATGCCCGCCCCCTGCGGAGCCTTCATTGCCATGAGGCGGGCGCGAGAACAATTTGTTCCCGTCCATTCCGCTGATCCATTCGGTGAAGCTTTGGCAGAAGTCTTATTTCTACGTGAAGAACGTCGCCCAGCAAGGCGACTACATCAACCTGCCGGCTTACGTAGCCGGCCCGCCGGCTGGGAGGCAGCCTTCATGGAGCTACCGGGCCAGGTCGCTGTCTCAGGCCGAGAACACAGCCGTCTCCCGGCTTCGGGTGATGATCCAGTCGGAGGGCCTGACCGGAGCCGACTTGGTGGCCGCCTTCGTGGAGCACCGGGTTCTTCCGCTCCAAGGCCGGCCTCGCACGATCTGCCAAATGAGCAGCCGCTTCGACCCGTGCCGGCTGAGCACCAGGGAGATGCCTCACACAGAGGTGTCTTACATGGTGAATTATATCTCCAACTGCAATCTCGCCGAGGATTGGCGATACGGCAAGGAGCCGTATTCCCGCGCCAACCCTCCGCCTGCCGTAAGTTCTTTCTTCTTCTCTTCCTTTTTTGTAGCCGGCCTCATGATAGCCGACTCTTGATTAATTGGTCTGCCTTTTGCAGAACCCTCTTCTCCCGCCGACAGCCGGGGCCGCGGGGGTAGAGCGCCAGCTCCTCCCCGACCACACGATGGACGACGCCGACGATCCGGACCTGGGAGTGGCCGCCACGGAAGACGCCATCATGGGGGAAGGCGACAAGGCCAGAGGCGCGGGACTCGGGGCCAACTTCGAGGACTGGCCGGATGACGACGAGGTCGATGTCATCCCGCACCGCCAGCCGGCGCCATATCATCAAGGCGCGGGCTCGTCTGCCGTGCCGGCTGCCCGTGGCGGCGCGCAGAAGCGCCAGGCCGCGTCGACCTTCTTCGGCAGCTGGCCGAAAAAATCCAGGGCCTCCACGGTGGCGACCAAGCGGGATGAGGCGGCCTCGAAGGCGGGCCGCTTCTGCAAGGCGGTGAAGCAGCCGCAGACGATCTCTGCATAAGTCGTCTAATGTCTTGCGTATATATTTTTTGTCTTCTTCGTCAGAAACTCTTCTAAACCTTTCTTTTCTTGCCGGTCAGGGCGCCGCTTTCTCTCGAGCGAGGTCCTGGCGGCTCCGTAGTCGGGCCGACTGGAGGGTCCTCAAGCTCCTGCCGCGTGGATCCCCGCGCCGACCTTAAGGAGGCCACGGAACGGAACGCGTGGGAGGCGCGGGAGGAGCGGGAGGCGGCGGAGCGAAGGACCGCCCAGGCGACGAAGGAGCAGGCCTACGCGGCGGCCAAGGCCCGGGCGAAGGCGGCAGCCGCGGAGAAGGAGGCGGAGGCCTCGCACAACCGGCCTCCGCTGCTCATTGTTCCCCTCCGCGCCGTGGCCCCCGACGTTCCCATGCCCCCGTCGGAGGAGGTCGACCAAGGCCCGCCGGTGATGGAGAGGCGGGAGGACCCCGTGATCTTCGTGGAGGGGGCGTCGCATACGGCGCCGACTGGAGCGGGCCAAAGCGGCCAATCAGCTGCGGCGCCAGAGCAGCCATCCAGGGGCGAGCCGGCGGTAGGGGCCGGCCTCGAGGTGCAGCCGGCATTGCGCCGGCGCGCAGGGGGTGGCGCCTCCGTGCTAGAACCGCACCGAGCAGCGGCCGCCAGCTAGACGGCGGAGGCCCTAGAGGCGGCCAGTGTCAGCACGACCGAGTGGACTCCCAGCGGGGGGACGGGCAAGCTGAACGCGACGGCCCAGGAGGTCCAGAACCGGCTTCAAGTTCAGGCCGCCTCGCTGCAGTGATACACTCAAGAGTTTCTCTCGACGCGGGCCGTCATCCGGGTGAGTCTTCTGTCCTTGGTTATTTTGCTCTTTCGATTTCTTCCGTGGGGGCGCGTCAGCGCACCCACTGGGTGTAGTCCCCGAGTTCCAAGCCAGCTGCTGCGCAGGCGGCTTGGAACTTACTAGGTTCTGACAACTTAACTTATCCTTGCCTCCTGTATAATCTTCCAGGAGTATCATAACCTTCGCGTAGCCGCCTTCAACTCCCAGGCTCAGGAGCTGGGCCGGAGAACTGAGGACCTGAGCAGCCGGGTCGGATCTTCCTTGACGACTTCCCCTTATTAATTTTTCCTTTGTCTTCATGCTTGTAGGAGCCAATGCCGACTTGACGGAGCAGCTCAGCGGGGCCCAGGCCGCCGTTCGCGCCAAGGAAGCTGAGTACAGCGCCTTGGTCCTGGAGCGTGACCGCCTGGTCAAGCAGTTGGCCGACCAGGAGGAGAGCCACAAGGCAGCCCTGAAGAAGGCGCGAGACAACGAGGACGCCCTGAAGGCCGAGTTCGAGACCGAAGCGGCGGGCTGGGCTGAAGCGAAGCAGGCGCTAAGCAAGGGCTTCAGCCGTATCGAGGATCTGATCGACGGTAAGCCGCCTTCTTCACTCCCTGCTTGCCCTTTGATCCCTGATTTGTGTTCTGACTTGTGCTGCTTTTTGTTCTCTGTGCAGACTACTTTCCCGGCTACTCCGTCTTCGCCACCCAATCCATCGAGGCCCATCGCGAGGTAGGCCGGCAGGCGGGGGCTGAAATCGCGCCGGATGCGAGCCGGACGCTTGAGGAGCAGCTCTTGGCGGTCCAAGCCCGGCTGCAGCCGGCTCACCATATGCTCCGCCGCCTCCAGCGTGCCGGGGCGCAGGTGTTGGCCGCCCTCTGGCCAAGCGAGACGATTCCCCGCACCCCGAGTCGGACTACGGACTAGCTGGAGGTGGAAGATGGCCGCTTCGAGGCCTGGAAGGCGTCGGCAGCCCGGCTTGGGGCTGGGCGGGTGCTGGAGTTTGTCCGAGCCTGGTATCTGTGGCTGAACCTGGACCAGCTGCGCACCTGGCGGCTGGAGGCCGACGAAGAGTTGGAGGAGGTGCGGCCGGCTATCGCTCAGCGCGCTTCGACGATCGCCGAGTGTACTGACATCAGCGTCTTCGCTCCTAAGATCAATGACGACGGCGTTGCCCAGCCGGAGGGGCGGTTCGGGCTGGACCCAGCAGCGGGTGAAGACTCGGCAGAGGAGATGGCCTCCAATGATGAAGGCGAAGACGACGAAGGAGAGGACGGCGAAGATGTTGAGCCGACTGGTGAAGCAGGCAGCCAACCTCAGCCTGATCGTGCCTCCGGCAACAAGGCGCGTGCTAGTGTGCCCTCTGCGGGAGGCGGTGATCATGCCGAGGTTCGCCAGCCAGCCACTCCTCCAGCCGGCACTGCCGTCTCCACCGACCTGCCCGACTCACCAGTCGCTCCCTTGGCTTAGTCTACCTCCTTGTTTTTTCCTGCTTGTTACCTTTTGAACAACTTTATTAAACTTGCGCAGTTCCACCCACTGGGGGTGTACTCGAACTATGTTGAATGCTGGCCTTTTGAAGGTCTTTTATGTAAATATTATTGCGTGTTTGGTTTCCATTCATGTATGCTTTTTATCCTTAGGCTATTTCCTTTGCCGCCTTCCCCGTCTGGGAAGGCAATTACTCGAGCTTTCTTAGATTGGAGCGAGGTGAATGGAAGCCGGCCGTCCCGCTACTCTGGTAGCCGGTCGGCGCTGGGAGAAAAACCGGCTTTTGTTATATTAGTCCGTTAGTCCCTAGCCATTTTTTGTGTGGGCACCCGTTCCTACCCTTAACTCTTGCCAACCGGACAGCCGATTCTTCGAACTGCGACTTTTGGCAAGAGAAGGCTTAGGAGCCGGCACACTACTTGTCTGACTGCGGGTAGGACTTCTAATATAACTCCAGGCGGCCAGTCCCCGGGCCGACTAGTCGAACCCGGTGCTGGGCAGAAAAAAGTGAATGCAATCACAAGGCCATAAGCATGATACTTTTCATCATAGACAAAAGATGGCAGTCCCCGAGCTCTCCTCGGGGGGCCTATTGTCTCGTACTTAGTACAAAAGTTAGCGTGATACATACTGCATTTCAACTGTAAAACCTTCGGAGGAGGTTGGCGTTCCATGGTCGTTCCGACTCCTTGCCGGAGTCGTCTCTCTTTCGTGCCTTCGGCTTCTGCGCGTCGCTCAGGTAGTAGGAGTCGTTGCCTAAGGCTCTGCTGATGACGAAGGGGCCCTCCCAAGGGGCCGAGAGCTTGTGATGGCCGGCTGTTCGCTGGATCAGCCGGAGCACAAGATCGCCCTCTTGGAAGGATCTTGGCTTGACCTTCCGGCTGTGGTAGCGGCGCAGGCCCTGCTGATAGATGGCGGGCCGGCTGAGGGCTAACAGCCGGCCTTCTTCCAGCAGGTCGATGCCGTCTTCTCGTGCTTCCTTGGCCTCGGCTTCCATGTACATGGTTACCCGAGGCGAGTCGAACTCGGTGTCAGTTGGGATGACCGCCTCGGCACCATATACAAGGAAGAAAGGAGTGAAGCCGGTTGACTTGTTTGGTGTAGTGCGCAGACTCCAGAGGACAGCCGGCAACTCATCGAGCCAACAGCCGGCTGAACGCTCTAGTGGTACGATCAGTCGGGGCTTGATGCTGGAATGGATGAGGCCGTTGGCTCGCTCGACCTGGCCGTTTGACTGCGGGTGGGCGACGGACGCTAGGTCCAACCGGATGCCTTGCGTCGCGCAGAAACGTGCCAAGGCTCCCTTGGCGAAATTCGTGCCATTGTCGGTGATGATGTTGTGTGGCACGCCGTACCGAGTTGTTATATCTGCGATAAATGTCACGGCAGTCGGCCCATTCAGCTTCTTGATCGGCTTTGCCTCAATCCATTTGGTGAATTTGTCCAGGGCGACAAGCAGATGTGTCATGCCGCCACGCGCCGTCTTGAATGGGCCCACCATGTCCAGTCCCCAAACGGCGAAGGGCCAAGTGAGGGGAATGGTCTTGAGTGCTGAAGCCGGCATGTGTTGGTTAGAGCTGAAGAGTTGGCACCCTTTGCAATGTTTGACTAACTCCTTGGCGTCATCCAAAGCAGTCAGCCAAAAGAAACCGTGGCAGAAGGCTTTGGCGACGAGTGATCTTGAGGCCGCATGGTGGCCGCATTCTCCTTGGTGGATGTCTCTGAGGATTGCAATGCCCTTCTCTTGCTCGATGCATCGCTGGAGGACTCTAGAGACATTGCGCTTGACAAGTTCTCTGTTGACGATTGTGTATGCTCCGGCTCAGCGTTGGACTTGTCTTGCCTCTACTTCGTCAGCCGGCAGATCTTGGTTTATTACGAAGTTGAGGATGGATTGAGCCCATGACGGAGCTGCGACTTCTTCTATTGCCAAAACGGCTACTGCGACCAGGGCGGGCGGGCTGGGCGGTGAAATGCTGGAGTCGGCCGCCGCCTGTTGTGTTGGTGTAGTCTCCGGGCCGACTACCGCAGTCCTCGAGCCGGGTGAGGCAGTCCCCGGGTCGGGCGTAACTACGGAAGTCCCCGAGCCGCCTGCTGATACCCCCTAGCCGACTATCGAAGTCCCCAGGTCACCTGCTTGGTTCTTCGAGCCGGCTGCGTCGGGGTCAGGCGGCACGAAGATGAAATCGGACTCTGGAGATGGCTTGATAGACGGCTTGAGGAGGCGTTGTAGAGAGACACCGGTTGGTATTGCTTGCCGAGTGGAGCCTATTCGAGCCAGGGCATCAGCTGGCTCGTTGTCGGCTCGTGGTATGTGGAGGAACTCACATCCTTCAAAATACCCACTGATCTGCTGAACGAGGAAGCGGTAGCTTGCCATATTTGCGTCCTTGGCATCCCAGTCGCCGGATGATTGCTGGATCACCAAGTCCGAGTCTCCATAACATAGGATCCCGCAAATGCCGAGTTCTTTGGCAAGTCGGAGCCCGTGTATGAGCGCCTCGTACTCGGCCACGTTGTTGGAGGCGGCAAAGTGAATTTGCAACGTTTATCTGAGCTTGTCGCCTTTGGGAGAGGTGAGGATGACGCCGGCTCCCAAGCCGGTGCGCATCTTGGACCCATCGAAGTGCATGCGCCAATGAGTGGAGTCGGGAGCCGGCGGTAGGTACTGGGTCTCGGCCCAGTCGACGAGGAAGTCGGCCAATGCTTGGGACTTGATGGCGGTGCGAGGCTGGTAGAAGATCGTATAGGGGGCCAGCTCGATGGCCCATTTCGCCACCCGGCCGGATGCATCCTGGCTGCCTATGACCTCGGCCAACGGGGCGGTGCATACAACCATGATGGGATGCTCTTGGAAGTAGGGCTTCAGCTTCTTGGCGGTGAAGTAGACGCTGTAGCACATCTTCTGGTAGTGCGGGTAGTTTTGCTTCGAGGTAGACAACACCTCGTTCAAATAGTACACCGGCCTCTGGACCGGCTAGGCTCGGCCTTCTTTTGGGCGTTGGACTACGATGACGGTGCTGACCACCCGGCTGGTTGCGGCAATGTAGAGGAGCATGGGCTCTTTCTCTGTCGGCGCCGCCATGACAGGCGGCGTGGCCAGCATCTTCTTCAGCTCGTGAAAAGCTTGATCGGCTTGGTCATTCCACTCGAAGTGGTTGGTCTTCTTCATGAGGCGGTAGAGGGGAAGAGCTTTCTCTCCGAGCAGGCTGATGAAGCGGTTCAGGGAGGCCAAGCATCCGGTAAACTTCTGGACGTCTCGAGGTTTGGTGGGAATCGCCATTCTCTCAATGGCCTTGATCTTTACTGGGTTGCATTCGATGCCGCGTTCGGAGACCAGGAAGCCTAGGAGCTGGCCGGCTGGCACTCCGAACATGCATTTCTCGGGGTTAAGCTTGATTTGGAACCGGCGTAGGTTCTCAAATGTTTCCTTGAGGTCTTCCAGCAAGGTGTCGCGCTTCTCCGTCTTCACCACAATGTCGTCTACGTAGAGGTGGGCAGTTCTGCCGAGTTGCTTGAGGAGGCACTTCTGCATGCAACGCTGAAAAGTGGCACCGGCATTTCACAAGCCGAATGTCATAGTCAGGTAGCAGAAGGCTCCGAATGGCGTGATGAAGGCGGTCTTCAGGCGGTCTGCCAGATCTAACTTTATCTGGTGATACCCTGAGTAAGCATCCAAGAAACTCAGCAGCTCGCATCCGGCCGTGGAGTCTATCACCTGGTCAATCCTTGGCAGGGCAAAGGGATCTTTGGGGTAGGCCTTGCTGAGGCTCGTGTAGTCTATACACATGCACCACTTGTTGTTCTTCTTTAGCACGAGGACCGGGTTGGCGAGCCACTCTGGAAAGAAAACTTCCATAATGAAGCCGGCTGCCAGAAGTCGGGCTATCTCCTCTCCCACAATCCTGCGTTTCTCCTCCGACAGTCGGCAGAGGGGTTGTTTGAGTGGCTTGGCGTCTTCTCGGACGTGTAGTTTGTGCTCGGCGAATTCCTTCGGAACGCCCGGCTTGTCCTTGGGGGACCATGCAAAGATGTCCCGATTCTCACACAGGAAATTGGCGAGCTCGCCTTCCTATTTGCTGTTTAGGTTTGCCCCGATGACGGCAAACCTCTCTGGGTGCTCGGGGTCAAGAGGTATCTTCTTCGTCTCCTTGGCCGGCTGGAAAGATCCTTGAGCATCATGCTCCTTGGGATCAGGGGACAAGGCCGACTGCTCTCCGGCCATGGCCATGACTCGGTCCAACATCTTCTTTTCTTCGGCAATCACAAGGGACTCGGCCAGCCGGCTGCTGGCTGCTGCGCACTCAGAGGACATCTTGTAATTGCCGGCTACGGTGATGACGCCTTTGGTGCTCGGTATCTTCATCTTGAGGTATGCATAGTGGGGAACTGCCATGAACTTGGCCAAGGCAGGTCGGCCAAGCAATGCATGGTAAGGGATCTCCAGGTCCACCACTTCAAACCAGATCGCTTCCCGGCGGAAATGCTCCTTGTCCCCAAAAAGTACATCAATCTTGCTCTTGCCAATGGGGGCGCAGGACAGGCCGGGTACGATGCCATGGAACACAGTCCGAGTAGGCATGAGTTGCTTTGTCTTGACATTCAGCTTCTCCATGGTGTCACGGTACAGGATGTTGATGCTGCTCCCGCCGTCTATCAGCACGCGGGAGAATCGGGCAGCGCGTCTATCCGTTGCAAGGGTGGCATCCAAAACCAACGCATAAGAGCCGGGAGATGGCATCACCTCTGGGTGGTCGGTCCGGCTCCAGCTGATAGGTTTTTCTGACAAGTGCATGTGCTCGGCGGGGTTGGCAGCAACCATGCTGACTTCTTGGTGCTCTCGGCGTTTGCTGCGCTGGTCTTCGGGCTGACTTGTAAACATGATATAGGCGGCATGCTCGTCGGGGAACTCATCGTGCACGGCTCCGACTGCGGGCTGAGCGGCCGGCGGCTGCGGAGCCGGAGGCGGCAGACCGGCAGGCGGAGGCGGTGCGAGCCCTTCGCCTTTAGAGATTCGGGTGAGCTAGTGGCACTTCCGGGTCGTGTGGTTGGACGGCTTCGCTCCGCTGTGGAACTTGCATGGGGCGTCGAGAGTCTGCTCGTAGGACAAGGCCGACTGCCAAGCCGGCTTGCCGCCCCTCTGCTTCTTTGGTGCGGGCCGCGCTTCGGGCTGCTCGTCTTCGACTGTGGCCACCTGCCGACTGGTGGAGGGCGGCATCGGGCCCTTGCGCTTGTGGTCATTCTGGTGGGGGCGTCGGCCGGAGTCCCCAGTCGGCGTCTTGGGCGCCAGGTTGAGTACCTTTCCGGACGCGTCTACCCGGAGTTCGGTCTTCATCGAGGAGTCGGCGGTGGCGTACTTGTCCGCTATGATCAGAAGCTCGTCGAGGGTAGTCGGCTCGTCGCAGAGGAGCTTGTGCTTGAGGAGGGTGCCTTCTCGGCACCCGGCAGTGAAGTATTCTATGGCTTGCACCTCGTGCACCCCTTTGCAAGAGTTGCGGAGCTCGGCCCAACGCGTGAGGTAGTCGCGAGTGGACTCGGCGGGGCCTTGTACGCAGAAGGAGAGCTGTCTGGGCTTGGGAGCCCTCTTGTAGGTGATGGTGAAGTTGCGGACGAAGGCTTCTGTGAAGTCTAGCCAGCTGTTGATGCTGTATAGGTTGAGGCTATTGAGCCAGGTCCGCGCCGTGCCCTGCAGCATGAGGGGCACATACTTCACGGCAACGCACCTATTGCCGTTGGCTATGCTAACCGCCGTGGAGTCGTCGATCAACCAATCTTCCGGCTTCACGGAGCCGTTGTACTTGGGCGTGTCTCTTGGGAGCGAGAACCCTTTGGGGAAAGGCTCGTCGCGGATGCGGGGGCCAAAGCAAGGCGGGCCGACATCGTCTTCTTCTTCTAGCGCCAGGGATCGCGCCAGGCGGTCGATCCGATGGCGGGCGTCGTTCTCGCCGACTCCTTCACGGCGACCTAACCGGCCCTTGAGAGTCGGATGCACAACAGGTGGCATGGTGGGATATCTCTCTCCATGGGGTTGGGGCGGAGGCGGGTTGCCCCGCCACTCCACGGCCCGGGGGTGGCCTTCTGCGTCTTGCTCGATGGAGATTCGGGTTCGGCTTCGGCTGGCAGCCGGTTCTTTATCGCGTCGCGCGCGGGTTTTACCCGTAGTCGGCGTCCGGGACATCGCGCCATGATCTCGGCGCGGGGGAGGGCTTTCCGCGCGTGCGTCGGCTTCGTGCCGCTGCGCGGCTGCATCGATCAGCTATTGGATGCGTCGGGTCATGTGGGGGAGTTCTTCGGCCCCCAGTCCATCTAGCTCGTCTACGGCCGCCTAGGCGGCGCGCAGGTTCTCGAGTGGAGTAGCGTAGACTGGGCGGTCGACTCCTAGCGTATCGGCGATGACAGCGTCGCGCTGTCTGACAACGCCGGCCCGGCTAGGCCCGCCTGGGTGCGGCGTGCCAAAGGCGGCGCGGTCGGCCTCGCATCGGTGGGCCTCCGTGAGGCGTCTCATGGAAACCAACTTCCGGCCCTCCGCGAGGAGGGCAAGGCGGTGAGCTTCCAGTGCTTCAGCGTCGGCATCGGCCGGGAGGGGGATGGACAAGTCGTGGACCGCCGCGTGCGGGGCGTCGTGGGCGCTCTCGTCAGAAGCGCCGCCGTGGCCGATGACCATCACCTCGGTGGTGACAGCGTCGCAGCCATCGGCCCGGGGAAGCGGGCCGTTGTAGATCACGACGTTGGTGGGGAACGTGTCGAGTGAGGCCGTGTCGGAGTCGACAGGCATCGGATCGGTGGAGCCAACCAACTCCAAGTCCACGGCAGGCTCGCCGGAGACGTGGAGCTGGCCGAGGAGGTTGACGAGGTGGTCGGTGCCCGTGTCGGAGGCGAGCTCGTCAGAGATGAGAGTCTTGTCAAGGAGATCGGCGAGGCTTCTCGCCGCACAGATGTTGGTGACACCTTGTAGCGCGTCGTGGCAAGCGCCATCGGGCGTGCCGGGCTGGCTACGCTCGCGGGGGAGGAAGAGGGTTCCCGTCCAGAACAGGTCTCCGGACGGCGGTGCACCTGGCCCCATGGTGGGCGCCAAATGTCGGGTGGTAGGTGCGACATATGCCAACGGGTGGCTTATCATTGTGGGAGCCAGTAAGACGTCGCCGGTGCCTGGAAACGGGATGAGGCGAAGACATGCACGCCGGCGAATCTTACCCAGCTCCGGGGCTCTCCGTGGAGATAACACCCCTACTGCTGCTCTGCGGGGTCTCCGCGTGGTCACTAGATGAACAAGTAGCTACACGGTGCTCCTTGAGCTGTTTGGCGAGAGGAGGAAGAAGGGCACGGCTTGCTCTCTTCTCCTCCCTATGTGGTGTCTGAGACTAGCAGGGATTGATCTCTCTTTGCATGGATGCCCCGGGGGGTTTATATAGGCCTACCCCCAGGGGTACAATGGTAATCCGGCTAGGTGCGGGGCCCAGCCGTCTGTGTCTACGCTCTCCGGCTTCTGCGGCGGCTGTTGGGGCCCGCCGGCTAGTGGGTCCCACCGGCTGCCGGCTCCTTGGTCGACAGGCAGGCCCCACTGTCAGGGCCTTGTCGGCGGCTGGTTACTGGTGCTCAATCTTGGTGGCGAGGGCTTCACCGAAGTGGGCGTGGCTACAGTGCCGCCGCCCGGTGGGCGATCACTGTAGCCCCACCGCGTCTTGTCTCCTTAATGGGGCGTCTTCTTCGAGGGAGGTGGCAAGCCGGCTATGGGGAGCCGGCTCTATCTTGGGCCGACTGGGGGAGGTCTGGCCGCCTTCGGGTGTCTCTCTGCCTAAAGGGGCCCACCGCCCTTGGGCCGTACTGGTAGCCCGTCGTGGATGACATCAGGGTCAACCTGGCAACAGTGCTGCACCGGATGGGTCATGGCCACCCGTATGGCGCACTGTGCAAGGCGTGCTCCGGGATTCGGGGGTGGCCAGGCTTCACTGTAGCCACGCCCCTTCACATCGTCGTTATGTGGATGCAGACTTCGAGGGTACGATCTTGACCGCTTTATGGGAGCCGGCTTCTTGGAGTCGGCCTTCTCGCGGCCGGCTTCTCGGAGCCGGCCCTCCCGTGGCTTTTCTTCATGAGGGCTGAAGTCGGGCCGCCTTCCGATAGCCGGCCTGGAGACAGCCGGCAAGGGGAAGGCGGCCCTGTGTCTTGGATCCTTGAGGGCCGAATCAGCTCGTAATTTTTTCAGAAGGGCCAGGGGGAGCCGGCTAGGCTACCCATGGTTATTTACTCCGACATATATCTCCCACGTGTCGGGGCATGACTTAGAGTCATAGCCGCATGGTAGGCTTGTCGCAAGAAGGGTAATCTTCACACATCCCATGTAATAACAAAGGGATAAAGATTGGCTTAAAATCGCCACTTCACTCAAAACATAAATAATCCATACAAGATCCAAAGTACAATCAAAGGTCTTACTACGGAACCAAAATAAAAGAAGACAACCCCAAGTGCTATATCCCCGAATTGCCCAACTGGGCTCCACTACTGATCATCCGGAAAAGAAACATTGTAATGGCCCGATTCCTCGTCGAACTCCCACTTGAGTTCGGTATCGTCACCTGCACTGTTATCCTCGGCACCTACAACTGTTTGGAAGTATCCGTGAGTCACGAGGACTCAGCAATCTCACACCCGTGAGATCAAGACTATTTAAGCTTATGGGTAGGAAAGGGTAGTGAGGTGGAGTTACAGCAAGCACTAGCATATATGGTGGCTAACATACGCAAATAAGAGTGAGAAGATAAGAAACGCATGGTCGAGAAGCTAGAAGTGATACTGAAACTACTTACATTCAAGCATAACACAAGGCCATGTTCACTTCCCGGACTACGCCGAAAAGAGACCATCACGGCTACACACGCGGTTGATTCATTTTAATTAAGTTAATTGTCAAGTCCTCTACAACTGGATATTAACAAATTCCCATCTGCCACATAACCGCAGGCACGGCTCTCGAAAGTTTATACCCTGCAGGGGTGTCCCAACTTAGCCCATAACAAGCTCTCACGGTCAACGAAGGAAATTCCTTCTCCTGGAAAGACCGGGTCAGTCTCGGAATCTCGGTTGTAAGACATTTTGACAATAGTAAAACAACACCAGCAAGCCACCCGATGTGCCGACAAATCCTGATAGGAGTCGCACATATCTCATTCTCAGGGCACGCCTGATGGGCAAGACGTCAGGTTGGCATAGACCCTGGTTACCCAGGGGGCGCCGGACATCACCCAGTTTGGACCAACACTCAGAGGAGCACTGGCCCAGGGGTTTAAACTAAAGATGACCCTTGAGTCCGCGGAACCCAAGGGAAAAAGGCTTAGGTGGCAAATGTTAAAACCAAGGTTGGGCCTTGCTGGAGGAGTTTTATTCAAAGCGAACTGTCAAGGGGTTCCCATAACACCCAACCGCGTAAGGAACACAAAATCAAGGAACATAACACCGCTATGACGGAAACTAGGGCGGCAAGAGTGGAACAAAACACCAGGCATGAGGCGGAGCCTTCCACCCTTTACCAAGTATATAGATGCATTAAATTAAATAAGATATAATAATGATTTCCCAACAAAATCCATGTTCCAACATGGACAAACTTCAACTTCACCTGCAACTAGCAACTCTATAAGAGGGGCTGAGCAAAACCGGTAACATAGCCAAACAACGGTTTGCTAGGAAAGGTGGGTTAGAGGCTTGACATGGCAATATGGGAGGCATGATAAGCAAGTGGTAGGTAGTGTGACATAGCGATAGAGCGAACAACTAGCAAGCAAAGATAGAAGTGATTTCGAGGCTATGGTCATCTTGCCTGCAAAGTTCTCAGAGTTGTCGAAAGCTTGATCCTCGAAAGCATACTCAACAGGTTCCTTGTTCATGTACTCGTCTCCCGGCTCTACCCAAGGCAAGAACAAAAGCAAAGGAACAACAATCAATCCCGGTGCAATGCACAAGCAACATGATGCAAAACATGGCAATATGCAAGATAAGATATGCAATGCATATGCGTGCTCCGGAAGAGAAAGAATGATCAAGGCATCAAATTGGCAAACCAAGTATGCCGCTGGAAAGATGAGATGATTTTGGTCGAAAACGATATAAGGATAGCCGGAAACGGATGCACGGTTTGCAAAAGGCAAGCAAAACAAGAATGGTGCTATTCTGCGATTAACAGCACGATGCCACCTAGAATGCAACAAGAAACTAAGCTACTGCACTCCAACATATCAACAAAGCATATGGCAGTGATGTACAAGAGATCTGTGACAAAACAAGAACACTGAGCTACGGCTAAATCACACTAGAACAGTTTCAAACAAGCATGGAAAAAGTGCAAAAGATATCAGCTTCACAGACTTGGTGAAAATACTAACATGTCAAAAACAACATGAGGAAGCAATGTCTAGAGCAAGCAAACAACATGCTACAAGAACAAATCATAGAAAAACAAGGCATGGCATGATTCTACTATATGCATAGAACAAAAGTCCCTTACTGAACATGAGCCAAAAAGGCACAGAAGATATGATGGCACCCATGTAAACATAGTAAGATTTATTAACAGTTTCAGACTTAGCAGAAAAACAGAGCATGGCATAAACAAATTCACGATAGAAACTTTGCGAGCTCAAGCCACTCACCACAAAGTATTGCATGACAATATAAACATACCAGTAGAAATCTGACATGTTCATGAAGCTAACCATGGCAAGAGAAAGTTCATAGGATGCATGGATCACTAGCAACAACCTTGGAAATGTTGATTAACATGTTAACATTCTGCCAGGAACATTTTATAGCAAAAGTAGAGCAAGCAAATGACATGCTAAATAACTCCATAATTGCAAACAGGGGCAGGGATGGATATCGCATAACCACATGTTCAAAACATCCTTACTGAAGTATCACAAAATAAGCATGGATCTCACTGTAGCATCAAGTTTACATAGCATCAAAATAACAGCAGGGAAAAGACGGCAAAATCCTATGTCCGTGAAAACAGCAACATTGTGCAGCCTATTGTGCATGCTTGTGCTAGTCACCACATAGATCACGAAAATACGAAACAATCACCCCTGTATATATGGCATGTTGTATTTCAAAACACATGTAGACCTCAAGCTCATACGACGCACACATCAAATGCAACAAAAATGACAAAACCTCATGATCTGATAAGTACCACCAGTTAACATTTTATATCACTTTTGCAACAATGAAAAAGGCATCATAATGGGCAGTATCATGCATGGAAAAGCTTATAACATGAAGAGCTCAATGAGATGAACAATTCGCCATATCATATGCATGAATCAGAGTCACGGTCACCGAGATACGACATGATGAACAGGGAATAAAAATAACATGGGGTTCGGGACTTAGTGGAAAATATCACCTCGCGGACTAGGGCTGACCGCGACACGGAAATTGAGGACATGGAGATGGTTTAGATGGGTTATTGGGCTGTTTTGGAGGGGTGTTGGGCTGCAACACACAAGAGGCTTTTGTGGTTACCCTGTTAACCGTTGGGGTACAAACAGGCTCCAAATGGAACAAAATTTGACAGGCGGTCTACCGGTGGTGTACCAAGGCCACATGACAAATTTTGGTCCATTCCAAGAACGTTTAACACCCGCTCACGAAAAGAGACAAGAGGGGTGCGTCGGTGCACGTGGGAGTGTCGGATTGCGAAACGGACAACGGGCAAAATGCTCGGATGCATGAGACGAACACGAATGCAAATGCGATGCACATGATGACATGATATGAAATGCATGACCTGAACAAAAAGCAAAACAAAGACAAAAACCCAACCACGGAAGGAATCTCATAACTTAAAGCCAAAAATGGCAGAGTCAAAGTTAAAAATATGGCAAGTTACATCCGGGGTGTTACACGACCAGTGCAAATAAACGCCGCAGCAAGACAAGTTCAGAACTGAAACCACTTCAGAAGAGCTCAAGAAACAATATCCTGGGTACCCATAATGCTCGCAAGATGCTTAGCAAGCTTATTAACTTTCTCTTGTTCGGCGGGTAAATCCTCTAGCGCTTGGGGTTGCACCAGAAAGTATGCATCTGAATTCTGCAGGGACTTCCTCAGTCCTTCAGCTTCCTGTCACAGCACATCTAATCGATGACTTTTAACTTGAAGTTGAGACTCAAGAAGACGAACTAATTCAGGTAGTGAGTTCAAAGAGCTAGTGCCAGCAGTAGTGGCCAGTAACTCGAACACTACATCAAGACAGGACTTTTGGGTTCTCTCACTGTCGTCAAGATTGTTTTTATCAGCTTTCTTGGAGACCAACAAGGATGTCTCACTATCTTGAACCTTATCTGCATTACTTCCTTTACCATTGCATAACGGGGTACTATTCTCCAATATGTTGTCTACATTCTGAAAGAGAAACAAGCAGACACATCATAGGTTTACCATGTTGTATATGGAAGTCATTTCGGTAAATCAGTTCAGTAGTAAAGTGGACATCATTACAACATGAAACAAACATATATCTATGTACCATGGTCACTTTATGGTCTATATCATTCTAGTTTTTGTTGCCAAATCAAGATTGAGACACTGTTCAAATAATATTTGTTCAAGACAAAGCGGAATAGTAAGAATATATGTGTGGGAAACTTTAGAGCAATAACAACACTTGTAATGTGCATGACGGGAGAACATAACTGTTTATTCAATTGAAACTGAAATCAACATAGAACAATTTACAACGGCAAACCAGTTAAATAAACCGGTTTAAAACATACCTATTGTGCCATTGGAGTTTCAATTCCATCCTTCAAATTTGAAAATAGTTGGTATGAGTAAATATAATGATGCAAGAGCGAAGGAGTATGAACCATACCTACAGAACCTGACTTGAGAACAATTCTTCTTCTCCTTTAAGCATTGAGTTGGGACTCGGAGTGGTGGTCCTCGTGCTTTGGGCACTGCAGTTCCCTTACTAACTGCTTATGTTTGGGTGCTGTATGGTGGAGACGGTGTTGTGTCAACTGGAACTGGGTTACTATCTTCTTGGGTTGGGGTTAGAAGCGGTGTAGCTGGTTCTCTGTCCAATTGAGTAGGGGTACAATCTGTGAGAGTCTGGGTTATGTGTGGTGGGGCTGGTTCTTTGGCAAGTACAAACGTGGTTCTATCTGCATCAACTGGTAGCACTATCTTTTCTGAAGACCGTGTTGTTACTCCCTTAGATACTGCCATCACCCTCTCCAATTCAAATGGCTGATAAACAAGAAAAGTAATTGGATGTACAAACATTGTATGGTAGACGGGTGCAATGGACAGTGGGGAATAAAAGAGGGCATGAAATAATTCACAGTTATGTTGTCTAACCAAACAGGATATCATGACATAATTTCACATATATGATGCCTAACCAAACATGATAGCATGACACAATTTCACATTATGATGGCTAACTAAAAAAATATGGAAAGACGTAGTTCAAAATATGATGACTATGTAAACAAGATAACATGATATAACTATATAATGTGTTTATTAAATAGGTTGGCATTCCATAATTCACATACATGCCGCCTATGGAAACATGATAGCATGATATAATTCACGGATAGAATGACATAATTCAAAATATGATGACTATAAACACTAAACATGATGAGATGATATAACTATATGATGTCTTTATTAAATGGGTTGCCATGCCATAATTCAGATAGATGCTGTGTATGTAAACATGAAGGCATGATATAATTCAAATACATGATTTACATAGTAAGCAAGTAAGTAGATGGCAATCCATATATGATGTAAAAACTAAGCAATGAAAGACAACATGCATGACATGGGTAATATAACCCTCCTCCGCAGGGGGGAAATAGGACTGATGATTAGTCTCTAAATCCTCCTCCGAGAAGCTCTTTGTAACCAGCAAGATTTCTGCTTCAGCAGGTAGCACTATCTGCTCTGAATACCTTGTTTTTACTCCAGATACTTCCATCACCGCTTCAAATGGCTGATGCACAGGAACAGTAGTTTATGATACAAACGTTGTCGACAAATGGAAAACGTAATATAGAAAAATGATAGCATGATATAATTCACATACATGATGATTGGCTAAACAACATGGCATTGCATAATTCACATATATAATGCCTTTGCAACAAGATAGCAGTGCATAATTCACATATATAATGTCTTGCAACAAGATGGCAATGCATAATTCACATATATGGTAATTAGACACTAAACACGTGGCATTCACACAAAGCATGTCTAAACTAATCAAATTACATAGCAATGCAAGACACATACACACGATATGAGCAACATAACCCTGCTAAGTTAGAGCATACACCTCGGCGGGAATAGGACTGGTCATCTGTCTCTGAATCCTCCTCTAAGGAGCTATCCGTAACTAGCAAGATATGCACTTCATCAGATAGCATAGTGTAACACCCCCAGTGTCATGCTACAGTAATCCCCTGTTAATGGTGCCATGTCATCATGTTACTGTTGCTAATCTTCACTTGATCCAAATCACAATTCAAATTCAAATCCAATCTAAAGTCAAAAATTCATATTTGCCAAACCTGAAAACTAAAATGTTCAAAGTGTGGCAAATGATCCCTAGGTATTTGTCATGTTGGAACCAACCTCTTTTCGATTCCGAAAGTGCTCGTGGAAATTATTTAGTGGTCCAGCAAGTTTGAAAATTGGCCTTTTCAAATTTCTAAAAATGATTAGACAACTCCTCTTGACCCCAAACTTTTTATTCCATCTCAAGGTATTGTGTTAGATTTATGTGCCAAGTTTTGTTCAAAACAAAACTTATTTGGTACTAAAAGAAAATGCAAAACTGAGGCTAAAAATGTCAAACAGAAAAGTTACAAATTTAAATGAAAAAAAAGAAAGAAACAACCCCTCCACGCTGGGCCGAATGGCCCAGCTGGACACCGCACCGGCCGGCCCACCAAGCCCAGCCGGGCCTCCTTATCCACCCCCACTCCTCCTGATCCCCTCGCTCCTCTTCCCCCACCCCGCGACTCGATTTGGCTCGGGCCGTCCGCCGCCGCAGCAACTCCGTTGACCGCGCTGCCCCGCGCCTCCATGCCGGCGCCCATCCCCGGTGCTGCCCCGTTGATGGCGCCTCGCCTCCTTGTTCTCCTCCCCGAACCCCACTCCCACGATAGGTTCTCGATCGGGGAGGAGCTCGATCCCACGCATCCCGTCGCCACCGTGCTCCGTCACCACGCCGGCGCCGCTCTACCGCCTCTCCCTTGTCGGACCGTCCCCGTCCTCCCCCTCAACGGTCGCCATCGCACATCGACGCCCCCTTCCCTCCAACGGACGGTGAGGACCCCGGTCGACAGTTTTGTATTCGAGCTCCTACCTTGTTGAAGGAGGTAGCTAGGTCTTCTCACCGGCCGCATACGTAACGTGCAGGAGTTCCGGGGGAGATGGCCCATGACCCCTTGGGACATAGGTTTAGTCCGGCGTGCTTGACTTCTCTATTAAACCTAGGTATGGTTGCGGCATATTGTTTGGCCGAGGTCGGGCATGACCCAGGAAAGTGTGTCCGGCTGGAGTTAATCGAGCATGGTGGGTAAGTTGGTGCACCCCTGCAGGGAAGAAAACATCTATCGATAGCCTGTCCTACGGTAACGGGCACTTGGAGTTGTATCCCGATCGATACAACTAGAACTGGATACTTGAGATGAGACATGGATATGAGATGATAACTGGATAGTATGGCTATGGGATTGCTTCCTTGGAGGGAGTCGAGAAAGGATCTCTGGCCGAGGTTGATAACACTTCTACTACATTACTTTATGCTACCCTACTCCCTCCTGTTGCTGCAAGATGGTGGTTTCCAGAAGATTCTAGTCTTTGATAGGCTAGGCTTTACCCTTCTCTTCTGGCATTCTGCAGTTTAGTCCACAGATACAACGTATTCCATTGATACAGATGCATACTTAGTTTAGATCTGATGTAAGTCTTGCGAGTACTTTGGATGAGTAGTCACGGTTGCTTTGCTACTTCTTATTCCCCCATAATCGATTGTTGCGACCAGATGACGGATCCCAGGAGCTAGACGATGCCACTGATGACTACTACTACCCGGAAGATGCCTACTACTACGTGAAGATCGCAGACGACTAGGAGTAGTTAGGAGGCTCCCAGGCAAGAGGCCTTGCCTTTTTGATCATTGTTGCTTTTGTGCTAGCCTTCTTAAGGCAATCTTGTCTAACTTGTGTCTGTGCTCAGATATTGATGCTTCCGCGGACTCTTGTATATTCGAGCTTATGTATTCGAGCCTTCGAGGCCCCGCACATCCCGTCGCCGCCGTGCTCCGTCACCATGCCGGCGCAACTCTACCGCCTCTCCCTTGTCGGACCGTACCTGTCCTCCCCTCAACGGTCGCCATCGCGCCTCGACGCCCCCTTCCCTCCAACGGACGGTGAGGACCCCGGTCCTCCCCCTTCCCGTCCCTCGTGCGCGTGCACCCGCGCATGGCCGTGCCGCCACTGCGTCCTGTGGCCGCCTCTTCCCGTGCTCGCCAACGTCGTTGTCGCCCCGCAGCACTGCTGCCGCCCCACTGGTAATACTCGCTGAAACCGGGGTGCACCCCCTGGCTGCGGCCCTAACACGGCGCTTCGCCTTGCCCTGCTCCGTTCTGCCGCGCTCGTCGCGCACTGCCGTCTCGGTCCCGCACCCGCCACGCTCAGCCCGCGCGCTACTCGCCCTCGCCCGCGCCGCGCTCCCGCTTTTGTCCCGCGCCGACCTTCGCCCTGTAGCCCATGCTCGCCTCACCTACGCGCCCAGACGCCCGTGCGAGTCCACGCTCGCTCGCACCTCGCCCCGTGCTGACGGTCGTCCTCGCTAGCCCCTGGCCGCCGGCCAGCGACTCCAGCCTCTGCCGCGCCCCTGGGCGTGTGCCCAAGCGGGCTAGCGCTCAAGCGCCCGCACCCGACGCCCAACACCCGCTATGGCCCCCTAGGCAGATGACAGATAGGGCCCACGCCCCCTGTCTTGTTGAAAAATATGAAAAATAAAATGTAATTTAAAAATAAAAGTAATTAATTAATTAGTTAATTAATTAATTAATTAGGTAATTAATTAACTTAATTAACTATGTTTAGTACCTAATTACCTGGATTAGTTAATTAAAACTGTTAATTAGTTGTTAGACTATGACAGAACCTCCCCACGCGTCAGGGTTGACTTTGGTCAACTCTGTTGACTGCTGACGTCATGATGACGTCATGCTATTGCAATAACCCCATTTTAGATTTAATAATAATTTCAGAATAGTGTTTAAAGCTTTGAAAAATCATAGGAAATAATCTGTAACTCGGATGAAAAAGTTTTGAACATGGAAGTTGCTCAGAACGACGAGAAGAACCCGGATACCCAACCCGTTCGTCCGCCACATGTCCCTAGCATAGCAAACCTGCAACCGTCCCCCTCCGTTTCATCTGTCCGAAAATGCTAACTCCAGGAAAACTTTCCTAGATGTTTCCCCCCTTCGCCAGTATCGCCTAGTACTGCATTAGATCACCCCTGGCACCGTGTTTTGCCTTGTTATATTTTGTGATGCTTGTTTGCCCCGTATTTACTATTTCTCCCCCCTCTTCTTCTCCGGTAGACCCCGAGACCGACGTTGATGCGAATGAGTATGACTACATCCCCGACGACCCCTCCTTGCCAGAGCAACCAGGCAAGCAAACCCCCCTTGAGCATTCCGATATCGCCCATTTCTTTCCCTCTCATGCTTGCATTAGAACTGCTATTGCTTTCTGTATGATCCTACTCTGATGCATAGCCTGTTGTTACCTGCTTTCATACCTTACCTGCTTATCCTAAACTGCTTAGTATAGGTTGGTTAGTGATCCATCAGTGACCCCACCTTGTCCCAGTTGCCTCGCTTTATGTTCGATGACTCAATCAACGTGATCGACGTCCGGGCCCCGACACCGCACATCACCCCCCCTAGTTGAACGCACTACAACGTTACTATCAAGTGCCGAGGGTGAACCTCATACATCACTCCTGATGAGATCTCTGTAGTGTAGCTATTCGGTCGTGATCATCGAGGGTGATTTCCTCCTTAACCACTTCCGTTACGGATCTGTCGTGTAACCCCTCAAGTGTGAACCTCGAGGGTGGATCCTCTTACGTTCACCTTGATGATAACATCGAGTGGAATTCACTTGGGGTGATTCCTCGGGTTTTCCCCTTGGTGTTAGACACATAGTTACTATGGTTACTATGACTTTGCATTGAGCCATGTTACTGAAGACGGGTCGACCCTGAGAGGTACCCGCACGATCTTAATAGCGAGTGATGTGGAGTGGGGTTGACCTAGAAGGTGCCCGCGAGATACTTAAGAGGCGTGGCCGGGCATTCTTAGCCCTTGCCGCAAGTAGTCGAGACGGGGCGACGGGGTCACATCGATCATGAGTCTCTGCTCGTTACCGCGTGCTCCCAATCCACTACGATTTGGATATTTGATCCGAGGGGCCTCTGGCCTGATAGCACTAACCATCACGTGGGCATAGTATGGGCATTCTGCGTCGTATGCATCAGTCGAAGCTTAATAGACGTCAGCGACTGAGTGGTGCGCGCCGAGTTGGACTACGTAAGCTCCTGACTTGTTTTAGTAGGTAGCTAGGTCTGCTCACCGTCCACGTACGCAACGTGCATGAGTTCCCTGGGAGATGGCCCATGACCCCTGGGGGCATAGGTTTAGTCCGACGTGCTTGACCTCTCTATTAAGCCTAGGTCGGGTTGCGGCGTATTGTTTGGCCGAGGCCGGGCATGACCCAAGAAAGTGTGTCCGGCCGGAGTTAATCGAGCATGGTGGGTAAGTTGGTGCACCCCTGCAGGGAAGAAAACATCTATCGATAGCCTGGCCTACGGTAACGGACACTTGGAGTTGTATACCGATCGATACAACTAGAACTGGATTCTTGAGGTGAGACATGGAGATGAGACTTGGATATGAGATGATAACTGGATAGTATGACTCTGGGATTGCTTTCTCGTAGGGAGTCGAGAAAGGATCTCTGGCCGAGGTTGATAACACTTTTACTACTTTACTTTATGCTACCCTACTCCCTCCTGTTGCTGCAAGATGGTGGTTTCCAAAAGATGCTAGTCTTCGATAGGCTAGGCTTTCCTCTTCTCTTCTTGCATTCTGCAGTTTAGTCCACAGATACAACCCATTCCTTTGATACAGATGCATACTTAGTTTAGATCTGATGTAAGTCTTGCGAGTACTTTGGATGAGTACTCACGGTTGCTTTGCTACTTCTTTTTACCCCATACCCGATTGTTGCAACCAGATGACGGATCCTAGGAGCCAGACGACGCCACTGATGACTACTACTACCCGGAGGATGCCTACTACTACGTGAAGACCGCAGACGACTAGGAGTAGTTAGGAGGCTCCCAGGCAGGAGGCCTTGCCTTTTCGATCATTGTTGCTTTTGTGCTAGCCTTCTTAAGGCAATATTGTCTAACTTATATCTGTGCTCAGATATTGATGCTTCCGCTGACTCTTGTGTATTCGAGCTTATGTATTCGAGCCCTTGAGGCCCTTGGCTTGCAATATAAAGCTTGTATTATTTTAACTTGTGTCTATAGTTGTGTTGTGATATCTTCCCGTGAGTCCTTGATCTTGATTGTACACATTTTCGTGTATGATTAGTGTACGATTGAGTCGAAGGCGTCACACATAGTCTGCTCTAAAGACCTTGTTTTCACTCCAGAATTTTCCATCACCGTGTCAAATGGCCGATGCACACGAAGAGTAGTTGAATGTACTAACATTATTGACAAATGTAATACATAACGGAAAAAAGGATGGACTGATATAATTCACATAAATGATGAGTGGCTAAGCAGGATGGCATTGCAAAATTCACATATATGATGCCTCGCTAAACAAGATGGCGTTCCATAATTCACATAAACGATGAATAAACTATACAGATGGCATTCATAGAAAGCATGTCTAAACTAAGAAGATGACATATTTGATGTATAAAGTAAGTAATGCAAGGCACCATATGCATGATATAACCAATATCAGCATGCCAAGTTAGGGCGAAGACCTCAGGGGGTAAATATGAGTGGTCTTCTCCTTCTGAATCCCCCTCAGAATAGATATCTTCCTCTTGATTACAATCCGAAATGGGTGGAGGGGGGCTGCCTTTGCGCCTACCATGGAGCGACATCTGCATGAAATTTTATTGCCACACAAGGCTCGTCTCTTTTGCTCTACATGTTCAGTTCCATTGTGTATAATAACTGACATGCATAGGAATAAAACATAGTGATATAGCAACCTGTGGATAGACCCAAAACCAATGATAGCATGCAGATATTGGCTTCAGTTAAAAAATACAGATAATGGCTTCTTTATTATTTGTTTCCCACCCAACATGAAACTCACAGTAGACACCAGAGATTAACCAGATAGTAGATAGATACTATTCATTTTGGCCCCGATATGTACCCCACAACCATTTAAAAACTCAAGTTTGACCATTAGTTTGGAGCTGACTCAGAGTCTAATTGGTGAACAGGATGATAAAGTAGCATGTAATATTAAGCGATGCATAACATAAGCAGACACGAAAGATTGCGACCTCTCTTGTGGACCCGTGTAGTCCATGAGGTCATCTACTCGGTTGATGATGGTAATGCAGTTGTCATGGCTGCCGGCGGCGGGGAAGAAAATCCGAGGCGGCGAAAGACAGTCCGTATGACGGATCCTTGCTGTGCTGGACCCTTCTGTCGTTGGAGTAGCTGAGCTGGGGTTGACGACGGCGCAGCAGGAGTGGGACAAACCACACAAGGTTTTCTTTGACAACTGTCTGTAAGAGAAGTAATTCCGTAAGGGCTCGTTTGAAATGGAGGATTCTAACAACACAGGGATAGCAATACATAGTAATAGGATAGGAATGCACGTGCTAAATAGAGATTTTAAAAACACAGGATTTCTGCCAATCTGGGTGTTTGGTTCACAAGAATTGGAAGATCACAGGATGCAAAGAAGCATGGTGAGATTAAGTCAAACCACAAGAAAATGTACGGTTATAATGCTATTATACTCCTATCTCTTAGTCTTGTGCTTCATGAATAGGAATTTGAAAAGGAGGACAAGTGGATATTAAAATTCCTACGATTTTTTTTCTTTCAAGGAGACACTAAAGAACAAATCCTACAATTTTGCTTTGCTCCATTCCTTTGAACCAAATGCATGAATAGTAGAACCATAGGAAAATTTCCAATTCCTACGTTTTTGCTTCACTTTTCCTTTCAACCACTGGCGATTCTAGTAGGCATACTTCTGCAAGGAAAAGCCTACACTCAAAAAATGTTTTTGTGCTACTTCTACTACTTTGGACCAGGCCACTACCCTACTAGCTCAACTCCCAGGCCCATCGACAAATGCACAGCTCAAACACGCAGAGATAAATAATGATGGCGTCCATGAGAGTCCATCACGGATAGCTAAGTTGCCTGGTACCTCACTGCTTGTCTTATAGTAGGAGAAACTAATCATATTTCATGTTACTACGTGTGCTCAGTGGATAATTTATCTAACTTGTAGAGTAAAAAATAGATGCAACAAGTGTACAACCTCTTTGGCGAAGCCATGTCAATCTCAGTGTGTGGGTTGGTCGGTGAGGATGATCCGGCTGACTTGGCTGTCAGAGGAGGGGAAGAAGATCTTAGGCATCTTGAGACGGAGAATGGAGTAATGCTCCGCTATGATGGAGGGTTTCGTCGATGGAGCAACTCTAGTGAGTTGTCCGACGCCGAGGCTGAAGCAGGACAAGAGAGACAATGTTAACCTGAGTGGAATTCTAATAGCATCTCCAATACATGACGTAAAATACATAACTACAAAGTGCTAGGCGTAAAATATATTAGCCACTCATCTCTGAACTTAACTGTCAAAACTGAATTTAACTGTCGAAACAGAACTTAACTATCGAAACTGAATTTTGCTGTCGAAACTGAATTTTACTGTCGAAACTAAACGCACTAGTAGCAGAAAAGCAGTAGCAGCAGCGCGTGCGAGAGCTAGGCGGCTGGTCGTGTAGCAATTCATCTTCAACCTCCAACCCCTTGAGCTGCCAGCCACCACCAGCCAAACCGCTGCCCCCCCACCGCTCGGGGCCGGCGGTGCGCCGCCCCGCCCTCCCCAAAACCACTAACCACCGCCGGTCCGCCACTGCCCCGGCCATCCCTCTAGGCCCCCCGTGCTGAGATTTTTCTCCAGCAATCCCCACACAACCACCTCACCACCGAGCCCCCCTCCCCACTGTGGCTAGTTCTTCCTTAACTCCGGCGAGCGCCCCCACCCCCTGAAAATTGACTGACCCAAAAGTTGATTCAGTTGACTAACGTGTAGCCAAATCGGAGCAGCATCGCAAGCAAGGGCAAGAGAAATAACAAGAGTAGAGCATGCAGGGGACCGAGAGCAAGACAAGAGCTGAAGCAGCAGCAACTCCTACTGATATGGACGTCGCCGCCGAGGGAGCGACGCCGTGGAGGAAGTGGCCGGCGACGCCACCGTGGATGGAGCCGCGCAATGTTGGCTCAGGACCGAGTGCCGACAGCACCGTGAGATCGAATCAAGAATAAAATGCGGCGATTAGTGTACAACCTCTTTGGTGGCGCCAGTTAGGCCTCAGCTTCAGTCGAGCAAACAGTGATGATGATGCTCTTCCGGTGGTGCAGGTGAAGACGGCGGTGTGGGAATGGAGGTGGCGTGAAAGAAGAGGGGAACATCAGGGCAGCTCCTTGGAGGTGGAGGACGGGGTGGCTGAACCGGTGGGACGACGAGATTGACAATGGATCCTCATCCGGTACGGTGGATGAGGGACGTCGAGGTGTTGTTGTGGACGACATCGTCGGGGAAGAGGCTCCGAATGGGTGGCGGACAGAGGAGGGTGTGGGGCTTCGCGGGTTTTTGCGGCCTCGGTGTGCGAATGGGTGGGCGGATGGGACGGGAGTGGTGAACCATGGCTTAGGGACGCGCTTGTCCGAAATGTGGGGTAAGTTAAGAAAGTACCCCCACCGATTTGAGCTAGGCGGTTCTTTCGGTTCAGGGGTATCACGGGCATTTCGTGTGTCAGGATTTCGCAGGAGGTGGGAGCTTTCACACTCATTGTAATTTTGGGATAGCAAGGCGCGGGCTGAGATGGAGGGAGTTTTCGGGGTAACAAGGCGCGGGTTGAAATTTCCAGACAAGCCTAACGTGTACTGTACCAAATCAATTCGCACTTCCATCGATGAAAAAACAAAAAGAAATCAATTCGCACCACACAAGAGAGTCTAATCACGTGTACTGTACCAAGGCCCTGTTTGCTTCGATTGTGGATTTCTAAAAGCGGCTGTGAAAAATTTGCTATGGAAAAACAGCTGTGGAAAATCTAATGTGAAAAAGACTTAGGTCATTTGGCAAACCATATGATACGGTTTTTTTCAGATTTTGGCCCGTAGCGGAATCGGATTTTGGAGAGCATGTCCTGGGCTGCTTCCGCTTTTGGTTCAGATTTTGGCAGCGGATTTCTGGAATCGGATTCTGATGGGTTCGCCCTTTGGTTCAGATTCTGCTATGCAGCAGCGGAATCCGTCGATAATAGCTGAACCAAACAGGTCTCAAATCAATTCGCACTACAAATGCCATTCAAAACTTTGAATTCATGTTATGTTCAATCAAAATATTTTGCTACGTGTGTAATGCATGCAACCTGCTACTCAAATGAACGTTTTAGTTCATTCCAAACGTAGATACTACCGCTTCAATATGAACTAAATTTGAATTCGTCTCTCTATTTGAATAAGATCTACAATAATGATTGTTGTGAAGTAAAATCATTTCAATTTGTTTGTCTATTTGAATAAGATCTACAATCATCATTATTGTGAAGTTAAACCATCGTTTGTGTATTATCTTCACAGCACACCACATGATTACTTTCGAGTTAGATATGAACTATGTGTACTATATGAACTCGAACTCGATTTTTTGAATCCACTTTATGTTTATTCCAAATCACCATACATTTCAAGATCTAGCTAGATCTTCATAATCTAAACCATGTCTCATATGTATAATGTGTTTATCACATAATGTATGGTGCCCCGCCCCCTACACCTACAAGTATTTAGATGTGAGTTGCAAACGCCACACATTACCACAAATTGTTTAAATTGTTTGATATATAGTATTGTTTAGATTATTTGATATTTAGTTGTAAGCTGCAAACGCCACACATTATCACAAATTCAAATAAAATGTGAGATGGTTCGATGTATAGTATGGTTTAGATTGTTTGACATTTAGCTGTGAGTTGCAAACGCCATGCATTATCACATTATGGTATAACATGTGCAAAACCACAACACGCGTATCACCGCTATATTCATGCATGCATGCGTTTATAACACTATGATCCCCTATTCAAATATATGAATCCACTTTCATATAAAATTATGATCTTTGTTAGTCTCTTACGCCCACACAATCCTCTAACCTTTGTAGCTAGCACTAAGTTTTTCTCCTGCATGCACACGCCCTCCTAGCCCTACCCCTCCCTCAGCATTCTATCCATCGCGCATAGTCATTTTTTTTCTTTAGGTCATTCTCCCATAGTATCCACAACTCCTTTTCGAGACACACCGATTGATAAACCTCTCCAGCGATGTCTGCCTACAACATACACACGCACCTTCCATCCCCTCCTTTTTGTGTCCATGCCTCGTGCCTCTCATACGGTCCCACACACGTGTAACATAACACACACCGAGGTAAAATGAGTCTATATCTCAATTAACTAAGACTTGCATGTTACCATGCATATGTTATTACCCACTATGAAGGTAGTAACATAGACTAGTAACATGCCCACTGTGACCAGCCTAAGCAAGGTAACCAGACGCTCCTTACTCTGCCTTGTTATCTCCCCCGCAAACCCAATGCATGGATCACAACTACGCGTTGATCAGGCAAGAAATCAAAGTCGGCTTACTTGCGAGTTAATATGTGGCCCTGCATGGTAGCTAAAACGGCATCTCTTAGTTGTTGTGATTAATTGTTGTGTTTAGAGATAGAAATCAGGGCTTTGATTGCAGGAAGGACCGGTCAAGTTTCTCCTCCTCCAATCTGCTTGCACCTTGGTCCCGATGCACCTTCTAACATGACTTAGGGCATCCACAATGTTGGTTTTTCTGGCCTCTAACGGCGCATCTAGTTGTTTTGCACCATCGACATACATTGTGCGCACAACCTCTTGGCAAAAAATGCCTAGCGACGCCTCCAAGGGAAGAGGTGGCCTCCAAGCCTCTTGCCTAATTAAAATAATCTCTTTACCCCCTTGTCATTCACTAGTTTGTATCAGTGCACAACATTGAATAGGAGAAAGTACATGCTTTGGCATTATATTATATTTGAACCTGGGGTCTACTTAGAGACAACGTGCAGTCTCTATACATTACACACTCTTCAGCTGAAATTAGAGGTTGGACGAGGGATGCTCTTACACCTAGACGGAGGGAGTAGTACAAGATACTGTGGCACACCTAGACGGAGGGAGTAGTACAAGATACTGTGGCACACTGACTTAGGTCGAATACAAGATACTGTGTACAAACTAAATAATTAAAAGAGTAAAATGCACTATTGGTCAGTGAACTTATCGTATAAGTTCACTTTGGTCACTGTACTCAAGAATACGGTCGATACGGTCACTATATACGTGATGATGTGATTATACAGTAACTGCGAGATCATATAGCTCTGTATTCGTCCATTTTGACCACACAAACCTCCAATTGTGACTAATTAGTGGCAAATATAGTTTTCTACCTGTAGTAGCAGCACACAAATGCAGCGCGCAGCTTGTAGTGCATGCACACACACTAGCACAGACTCAAGTCGCACGCTGGCCTCTATTGCCGCAAGTTCGTGCACTAACTTGCCTGTTGTCCGCCGTTCCCATTGTTGACCCTGCCACCTGAGGTTCTCGACCTGTTGCTCTACCACTACGCCAAGTCCGAGCTCTCGCTGCTTGTGGTGCAACACATATGAACTCCATCTCCGTGAGATGACATGGCCATCAATGATGATTACGATGACACCCACACTAGGTCACTCTACTCACCTTGTGCGCACAATTGATGTGCGGCTATCGAAGTACGACCCTTGGCCTCAACTTCATCACTGGTCACCGGTGTGTGCGTGCTGTGTGCTAACTAGTGGGTTTGCCCGTTGCGTGCTAGTGTGCGAGTGCATGCATGCGTATTGTGTGCATGTTATAATAAGGATTCACTTAAAATAGTACGTGAGCAAACAGAGGGATCAATTGGACTGTGTTCACAAGCAGTAGCGAGATGTGTGAGGTAAGATACACCACTGGTGCTTTTATTTTTTCTTATTATTTTTTTTGTTTCACCCTCTGACTAGTGGGACCCAACATACTACATGGAGTGAGGTAAGGTGAATAAGGCTGCATTATTTCTTTACTACCAACACTGCTTCAAATCCCAAAAGACCTTACCACCAAAGCTAGATGACACGATTATGGTTTAAATCCCAATGACTCCCACGCAAAAAAAACACGGCATGATTGTCACACGAATGCAGGAATGTATAAAAGGTTATTTTCCTCTTGTTAATCATAACGTGAGGGTGGTGTAGCTGGTTAGCCTATTCGGTCATCAAACCTGAGGTCTCGGGTTCGATAACCGCACTTGAGCATAATTTTGTTTTTGTTCGACTTCTTTCTTCCACCCAATGACAGGTAGGCCCGCATGACAGAGACAGAAAGTGATTTGGGGCGGTGCCAGGAGGATTCTTTGACTGGTCAAAATGGATGGATACGGAGCTATATGATCTCACAGTGACCGTACAATCACCTCATCACGTATATAGTGACCATATTCTTGAGTATAGTGACAAAAGTGAACTTAGCAATTAATCTCAATACGCCCTAGTTTCTTAGCACCCGCTGTAACCTTAGTACATACGGTGGCACACTGACTTAGGCTGAATACAAGTGCCCAAAATATTTAAAATTAGAGGATGGTGCAGCCCACCTTTTCGATATTTTGACCGTGTGTGGTTCAGTTTTTGTTTAGTTCAGAGGGTCGTGTACCACACGTGAACGTCAGTAAGCGCGACCGGGAGGCGTGCACTATTAATTGCGAGTTGACTCCTTCAACCGTTAAATTTTCTTCACGTATTAGCATAGCCCCTAGCATTTTTCTTCACTACGTTAAATAAAGAGTTCTGTTTCGTGCACAATTTAAAACGATTTTTATGGAGAGAAAAAGAAAACCACTCCATCTATATACGTTGCAGCCTCGGTGCTTGTTTTGTAGGGTTTGCACTCTTCACACTCACTCTACTATATATACACGCTGGAGCCTCAGCGCTTGTAGTTGCTCTCTTCACACTCTCTCACCCTCTCCACATCTAAACAAGACTTCGTTGGCCTCTCTCTCTCTCCCCTCACTGTTGGTCAAAGAGCCGGCGGGATCCGTCCGCCGGGAAGGGAAGGAGGCTTAACGATGTCGCCATCGCTAAGGGAAGGAATCCACTACCGGTGTAGATGTTCTCTTTCACCCAGCGGCGGCGTGGGAGGGCTTCTGACCCCTTATTCCTCGCCGCGGTACATAGTGTGGGCAGAACGGCCTCCAGTTTCCCATCGAACCACACCCCAAGAACCTTAGGGTATAATTTACTTATTCCACGTGCATTGCTCTAGATGCATGTGGGCTTTTTCCGCTTCTGCACTCGACTCTAGGTGTTGGATCAAACAGGAAAGTAGTGGGGAAAGTTGTATAGCATGAATCTAGGACGTGGTTCTAAGAGGAAAGGAATAGGGGAAAGTTGTGGGGAAAGTTGTATAGCATGAATTTAGGAAGTGGTTCTAAAACAAAAGGAAGGGGGGAAAGTAGTGGTGAAAGTTGTATTGCATGAATCTAGGACGTGGTTCAAAGAGGAAAGGGGGGAAGTTGTGGGGAAAGTTTTATAACATGAATCTAGGACGTGGTTCAAAGAGGTAAGGAAGGGGAATGTACGAGTACAGACTGGCTATCCAGCACCTACGTTGGTCGAAACGGGAAAACAATGACAAACGCAGTACACACATCTGTCACAAACTGATCTTTTTGTTTTGGGGGACAAGCCTATAGAGTTTGAGCAGGGCTAGATTTGTTGCGCTCACATAGGGAAAGGTGTCTAAAGATAACAAAACTGGGACCAACACAAATATGCTCCTTGGTTCTTTGTTCTTTGTTGAAATAGACTGTGCATCACCCCTTAATACATCGGTAGATGCACATGGTGCTGGTGCGTCCACTGTGTCGTGCAACTCTTTAGCTGTTGTTAATCTAAGGACCTGTTTGGTTGAAAAGTCCTAGGACTTTTTTCAGTCCCAACTAAAAAGTCCCTAGTCCCTACCTGCTTGGTTCCAGGGACTAAACATGGACTAGAGGTTATTAAATGACATGCTAAAATACCATCTTACCCCTAGTAATGAACAAATAGAGATAAGGTGTGATGCGGGGCAGGGGCAACTTTTGGAAAAAGTCCCAAAAAGACGCTCCCTCGCTGTCTTCCTTCTTTAGTCCCAAATGCCCACTTTTAGTCCCTAAAGTCCCTCCTGTTTGGTTTAGATGGGAATGAAAGGGACTTGTGAACAAACACCCTCTAATAATGCCGCTGGAAAATTGATGCAATGCCACAGTTAAAAGCAAATTACATGTTTAACGATTTTTATTGTTAATATAATCTCTATTTTAATATGAATCAGTGCCACTGTCTTGCTTTCTTTCCCATTTAGATAAGTTAGATGCTTCTTTTTGTTGGCTTCTGTGTCATCCACCGTTATTGACCACTAGTTGGTTCCTTGGCACCTCTATGTAAACAGGGTTATCTACATCACCTCGTTGCTATTGTGACCTTTTCTTGCACTGCACAAAACACTTTTTTAAGAGTGTTTTGTGCAGTTCAACCAAAATGTCACACCGACAACATTGCTTAATTGCTTGATCTTGCTGTAACTGCACAAGAGGAGATCTTACTTCCTATCCGTGTTGGCAAATTTGGTTCAGATCTTCTTCTTGTGAGTTGTTTGAATTTTGCGTCATGAGAGGTCAGTACTAGCCTTCTTTCATATGATTGTGTAGTGTGCTTTCATATGTTGTGCTACTTGTATGGTAATGTTGCTTTATTTTGGTGAACTACACAAATGGAGACAAGACTTCCCATCTATATGTGCATCGTAATATCCCATTGAGGTAAGATAAGGATATTTCACAAGTGTTGGCCTGTATTTTTGCCACTTTCATCAGAAAATTAATGTCATTGTTTAGTACTATATTTGTGCTCCGTAATTGACATGCAAAATCTTACATTGAAGGCGAAGCTTGTCCGTTATGGAACCAAGTGATGAAGGGGAAGAACAAGCAGAAAAAAAACAAAAATCAACTCCCGGTGCTATAATGAAGCACTGGAACTGTGATGACACAACTAATGATATAGTTTTGGATCTTAATTTATTGCCCTGGATCGAAAGAGCAATTGTTTTGCCACTCATTTGATGCCACTCTTAATGTAATATGTAATTATCTTTGCTTGCGCAAACAGGGATCTTCTTTGAAGATACCATATATTTAAGTGGAACTGCACAAGAAGATGTTGGAAACATTAAACAAATCAAGGAGTATATAGTAAGGATGGCAACCATAGTAGATAACAACAGATGGTTCCGGAGAAGTGCTTGATATGTATGCTCTACACAATAAGCCTCCTCACAAAGGTTGGTACTCGGCCACAGATTTCATCCATATGATTGAGCTTTGTCATCTCTATTGGGGTTGTGCTACTGTTTAGATACTGTCATGAGAAAGTGGTATTGTCCTTGAGAAGTGCTTCATCTGTGTTGTTTTAAATATTTCCTTTCCTTTTTTCGAGAAAATAGGGATGCTAGCATTTAGTTGTCCTCTTGTCTTTATACAACAGGATCATCCTCCTCTGAAGAAGAATATGGAGTATGTGAAGTGACTAGTTTCAATTGTGCCCGGATGAAGAAGCCCTGTCTATCTTCTCATCGGAAGGAGCAGTTGAAGGATGGTTACATTACTCCCCACAAGACCAAACTAACTTCAGCTCAGAAGGACTGATAGATCTCCATCTTTTTTGCTGTGATGCGCAAGTACAATGTTGTTCTAGGATTCTTTTCGGTGACTTCCATTTTTTTTAAAGTGTGCACTGCATGGACCATGTAGGTGCCTGTTTAAACTGCAAATTCATTGTACAGTCTGCTTTATACTAATCACTTATTGTGTATTTGTGCAAACAGGGGTGCTCAGCTTGATTTCAATGGGAACTGCACAAAATGTTCATGAATACATCGAATCATTCATTTCCACCACAAGAAAGGAGGTGTTGATATGTTCAAGGCATTGCAACATATAAAGGCAAAATCATACAAGCTACGCGCGAATTTGGTTGATTTTGGTGGAAATGCACAAAAAGAACAGCTGGTTTATTTAGCACGGGGTGCCATGTCAATGTCCAAACTAATGGCAAACCCTGCCCATTCCACAATGGCAGGAATTTGATATTTTGGAATGGGACAACCTTGTCAAAGTTTCCTCATTGGTGTTAGTGAGAAGACATGAGTTTGATATTGTGATGCCCTCGATTGAATCGTACACTAAGATCAAGGACTCACGGGAAGATATCACAACACAACTCTAGGCACAAATTAAAATAATACAAGCTTTATATTACAAGTCAGGAGCCTCGAGGGCTCGAATACATAAGCTTGAGAACACAAGAGTCAGCGAAAGCAACAATATTTGAGTACAGACATGAGTTAAACAAGTTTGCCTTAAGAAGGCTAGCACAAAAGCAACATCGATCGAAAAGGCAAGGCCTCCTGCCTGGGAGCCTCCTAACTACTCCAAGTCATCAGCGGCCGTCACGTAGTAGTAGGCACCCTCGGGGTAGCAGTAGTCCTCAGTGGTGTCATCTAGCTCCTGGGATCCGTCATCTGGTCGCAACAATCGAGTATGGGGGAAAAGAGGTAGCAAAGCAATCGTGAGTACTCATCCAAAGTACTCGCAGGACTTACATCAGATCTAAACTAAGTATGCATCTGTATCAAAGCAAAAGGGTTGTATCTGTGGACTAAACTGCAGAATGCCAGAAGAGAAGGGGAAAGCCTAGCCTATCGAAGACTAGCATCTTCAAGCATCTTGCAGCATATATAAGAGTACAGATCAACATAATGTAAAGTAGGTAGTGTTATCAACCTCGGCCAGAGATCCTTTCTCGACTACCTGCGAGAAAGCAATCCCAGAGCCATACTATCCATTTCTCATATCCATTTCTCATATCCATTCCTGATCTCAAGTATCCAGTTCTAGTTGTATCGATCGGGATACAACTCCAAGTGTCCATTACCGTAGGACAGGCTATCGATAGATGTTTTCTTCCCTGCAGGGGTGCACCAACTTACCCACCATGCTCGATTAACTCCGGCCGGACACACTTTCCTGGGTCATGCCCGGCCTCGGCCAAACAATACGCCGCAACCCGACCTAGGCTTAATAGAGAGGCCAGCATGCCGGACAAAACCTATGCCCCCAGGGGTCATGGGCCATCTCCCCGGGAACTCCTGCACGTTGCGTACGCGGGCGGTGAGCAGACCTAGCTACCTCCTTAAACAAGGCAGGAGCTTACGCAGTCCAACCCGGCGCGCGCCGCTCAGTCTTTGACGTTAATTAAGATTCGGCTGATGCATACGACGCAGAACGCCCATACAATGCCCACGTGATGGTTAGTGCTATCAGGCCAGAGGCCCCTCGGATCAAATATCCAAATCGTAGTGGATTAGGAACGCGCGGTAACAAGCAGAGACTCGCGAAAGATGTGACCCCGTCGCCCCGTCTCGAGTACTTGCGGAAAGGGCTAAGAATGGCCGGCCACGCCTCGTAAGTATCTCACGGGCACCCTCCAGGTCAACCCGTCTCCACATCCAGTATTAAGCTCCCGCGGGTACCCCTCAGGGCCGACCCGTCTTTAGTAACATGGATCAGGGTAAAGTCATAGTAACCATAGTAACCCGGTGTCTAACACCAAGGGGAAAACCCAAGGAATCACCCCCGGTGAATTCCACTCGATGTTGTCATCAAGGTGAATGTAAGAGGATCCACCCTCGAGGTTCACACATGAGGGGTTGCACAACAGAGCCGAAACGGAAGTGGTTAAGGAGGAAATCACCCATGATGACCTCGACCGTATAGCTACACTACAGAGATCTCATCAGGAGTGATGTAAGAGGTTCCACCCTCGGCACTCGATGGTAACTCTACAGACTCGTACAACTAAGGGGGGTGATGTGCGGTGTCGGGGCCTAGACGTCGATCACGTTGATCGAGTCATCGAACATAAAGCAGGGCAACTAGGACAAGGTCGGGGTCACTGATGGATCACTAACCAACCTATACTAAGCAGTTTAGGATAAGCAGGTAAGGTATGAAAGCAGGTAACAACAACAGGCTATGCATCAGAATAGGATCATACACAAAGCAGTAGCAGTTCTAATGCAAGCAAGAGAGGGAAAGATATGGGTGATATCAGAATGCTCAAGGGGGTTTGCTTGCCTGGAAGCTCAGACAAGAAGGAGGGGCCGTCGATGGCGTAGTCGATCACATCGGCATCAACATCGGTCTCGAGGTCTAGCGAAGAGAAGAGGGGGAAGAAACAGCAAATATAAAGCAAACAGATGCAACACAGAAACATGACGGTGGTAACACACAGGGCTAGGGGCGTTCTAACGCGGTGCTACATGATACCAGCGAAGGGGGGAAACATCCGGGAAAGTTTTCCCGAAGTTTGGCATTATCGGACACACGAACTGGAGGGGGCAGTTGTAGGTTCGCTATGCTAGGGGCGTGTGGCAGACGAATGGAGGGTGTATCCGGATTCGTCTTATCGTTCTGGGCAACTTTCATGTACAAAGTTTTTCCATCCGAGCTACGGTTTACTTTATATTGATTTTAGAAGATTTAAATCATCACTAGTGCAGAACCGGGCAATAGCACCAGTTCGTAAGGCCCTTTAGTGCCGGTTTGGTAACCGGTGCTAAAGTGTAGGCACTAAAGCCCCCCCCTTTAGTACCGGTTCAGCACGAACCGGTGCTAAAGGGCAACCACGTGGCACGAGCCAGCTTCGGGGGCAGGGAGCCCTTTAGTACCGGTTTGTGTCACCAACCGGTATTAAATGGTTGGGGGGGTTTGGGGTTTATGATTTCTTTTTCATTTAATTTTGTGTTTTCCATTTAATTATTTTTCGTTTGCTGGTATTTTACGATACTACATATTGTACACGTTATGCATATATATAAATAGAATTTCTAGTAGAACCGATCATTATATATATATATATATATATATATATATATCATCGAATGTCTCACAACCACCATTAATTAATTCACACATATATACACACATGTATATATATATATATATATATATATATATATATATATATATATATATATATATATATATATATATAATTTCTCCTAATTGGTGCCTTCGGAGCCAGTGGCATTAGCCTAGCTAATTGGTGCCATCGGAGCACGATAACAATTGGAAGTGGTTCATGGGGGCGGTAGCGGGTAATAGTATTATCCTTTGGGATCTATGACCTGGTCGAGCAAAAATCGCACTATTTCCTCTTGAATTTCTTCTATGCGGTCCTGTGCTAGGAGCTTGTCCCGCACCTCTTTGAATTGTTAAGAAGGAGATCAATATGCATGTGTATTAGTTGTGTGACTAGATATCGATAATGGTGTAAAAATTGTGAATAGTGTTCTGACAATCGATATCATACCCACTCCTGTCTTTGAGATTTGCTCCTTTCGGACGCCATCATGCGAATGTTCTCGCAAACGTAGTATGCACATAGATCATTCCCCGGCGCCTGCTTCAGGGCCTTTACATGAATGGAATTTGATCGGATAATAATTAATCAAGCATGATAATTAAAGAGATGGCAGCTAGCTAGTACTACTTAATTACTTACCTTGGGTCCATACCATTTCAGATTTTGTTTCCATGGGCCTGGAGTGGCCCTGATGAACTTTGCCCAAGCCCTGCCCACCGACAAAGAAAATGAATAAATGGGTTATTAAATAGTTGTTATCAGGAAATTACGAACTAATTAAATAGGCCGAGATATAGTTAATAATGATTGAAATTACCTGTTGACTATCCCCTTCACGATGGTGTAGTCACTTGCTTTCTTAAGTAGTGAGTCTAGTACTTCAACTGTTCCTTCATCAACTTTAATGATTAACAAGATCCAGTGAAATCTGCATGCACACACGTTTGCATGTCTTAATTAAGAGGGCATATGTAAGCAAAAACATGTAGCTAGCTAGTAGGGAAACACAGAATTTGTAGTACAAGACAGTGTGACTCACTGGAAGTTGTAAGGAAGTACTATATCTTCATTGTATTTGAGTTCCTTGAAGAACTGTAGCATGCTTTCCTCTACACTTTTTCGTGATATGGATCTATTTTCCATGTGTATTCATTAATGGTATTTGGGTCAACGAACCCAATGCCATATCGTCCACCTTTTTTCATTTCATAAATCTTCATCCTGCATAATACCACAGAAAAGAATATAGTGAGGATAATTACAGGTAATGATTGATCAAAATGATCATTACAGCTAGCTTGAGACTTAAATTACAGAAAGAAATCACTTACAGATAATAGCAACTGACGATAGATTTGTCGAGTGCATCTTGATTGTATAGCTGAAATAGTTCTGAATACTCAACGGTCACATCTTTCTCATGGTAGTAATGATCCTTGGTGACATTCACCATGAGGGACTCTTGATTGGAAATCTTGGTAATGTCCATGTACCATTGATGCAATTCATACATTCTCATTGGGAGCTTATGGACCTCCTTTGGCTCGACCAAAGGTTGGCCCCGGGCATATTTCCATTTTATTTCCTCCTCTCTAGTCGGAGACATGGGCTCGATATCAAGGAGTTATCCAACAGTGATCCCTATCGATTCAGCCTGCGCAATATGCTCCTCGGTTATTACCACATCGCCCACCCCGGGAACGTTAACGGTTTGCCCACAATAATATTGGGCGCGCCTACTCTCATGTGTTGTTGGCACAACAAGCGGGGGGATTGATTGCGCCACCTGTTCTCCCAGCTGGGAACGGTTTTACCGCTCCTTTTGCCAGCTGATTTTCTCGAGCTCGAGCTCGCCTCTTTCTGTAGACGTGCTCGATTTAACTTCTTGATGTGGCGCTCATAGTCTGTGTCAACAGGCTTGGGAGCTGGTGCTCTAGCCATACAAATGAAGTGGTCAATCTTTTCCACAGGCACTTTCTCCCTTGGCGGTGGTGGCGGTTTCGGTGCAAAATGGGCTTCCACCTTGGCCTTTGATATGGCTACGTTTTCCTCCTCGGACTTGTCGTAAGGCCTCTGCAGAAGAGGCACGAGGCTTGGACCATATTGAAATCGCTTGCCTCCGCCTGTACCTCCAGTACTACCTCAACTTGTACCGCTACGCACCATAGCTGAGGCGGCTCTCTTCCGTGATTGCTGAGGCGGCGAAGACGGCTGATGTGGCTAAGTTGGAGGAGGAGGAGTGGCCTGAAGTTGTGCCGGACATGGAGGAGGAGTGGCCTGAAGCTGTGCCGGACATGGAGGAGGAGTGGCCTGATGCTTTGCTGGACTTGGAGGAGGAGGAGTGGCCTGAAGTTGTGCTGAACTTGGAGGAGGAGTGGCCTGACGTGTTGGTGGACTTGGAGGAGCGGGAGTCTACTGACTCGGTGGCGAACTGCGACGAGGAGTCGGATGACGCGGTGTCGGTGGCCTTCGAAAGATGATGCAATCCTTTCTTCATAGGATGATACGATGGTTGGCCTCTCCTAGTGTGTGCTCATCGTCACCTCCAAGAATGTCAAGCTCTAGCCCTGAATATTGGTCCACCACCTCATCAACCAAGACACGAGCATAGCCCGCTGGAATAGGGTTGCAATGGAAGGTTGCCTCGGGGGGATTTGTAAAAGCAAGGGCGTCCGCCACCTTCATGGATATGTTCTTCATTTTGAAGTGTAGCTCGCAGTTAGTGTTCTCCATGATGTCATCCACTGGGTAGCTATCCAGCAATGCGTCGCCCGGGGCGGAACCCACGCTGCTTCTCGGCATGGATGGGATGGTTCTATCCAATGGTGGATCATCCGCTAGCTGCTGAGACCCCCTTTGCTGGCTAAGTGAGTCGATCTGCTCCTCCTGCCGCTGGAATTTGACTGCCAAGTCTGCGTGCGCTGATTCTAGGCCTTGAAGGCATTCATAGTCTAGCTTCCTCTGCTCCTCCTCCATCTTCCTCTTCTTCTCCTCCGCAATCTTCTTTCTCGCACGGGTTCTGTAGTTGGTGTTCCAGTCTGAAAACCCCTCATAGCATGGAATAGCGCCCATGCTTCGTGTTCTTCCCGGGTGTTCAGGATTTCCCAGGGCACGCGTAAGCTCGTCGTTCTCTCTGTTGGGCTCGAACAACCCTGATCGAGCCTCTTCTATTGCAACAAGTAGCTTATCTTCGGCTTCGTCCAGACATGCCTTCTTCGAAACTTTGCCTGTCTTCGGGTCCAACTCCCCCCCATGCGCATAGAACCAAGTCCTGCACCTGGGGGGGGGGGGGCAGCTCAATGTTTCTGGAGTGACACCTGCATCCAGCATCTCTTTCTTAGACTTATCCAGCATCTCTTTTTTGCGGCATTGGCCTTGTTTATTCTCGACCGTTCCTTAGATAATTCCGGATACTTGAATTTCCCGAAATTGTCCCAATGAGCACTTTGCTTCTCTAGTGTTCCCTCGAATACTGGAGTCTTCCTTCCTCCGTTGACGTACTTGGCCCATTCACGAATCTTGTGGTTCCTAAATGCAACCGTCATCTTCCTAAGAGCAGCGTCCTTGACTTTCTCCACATCTACATCTATGAAATGATTTGGTAGGGTGAAATGTTCCATGAGCGTTTCCCAAAGCAGAAGCTTTTGTTTGTCGTCGACAAAAGTAACTCCTGGACGTGGCTTTGCTGGCTCTCTCCATTCTTGAAGGGAGATCAGGAGTTGGTCCTTCACAAGAACTCTGCACTGACGAATGAACTTGTCCGCGATATTCTTAGGCGCTAATGGTTCGCCATTAGGTCTGATGGCCTCGATATTGTACTTTACTCCCTCCTTCAACTTTTTGTTCGGGCCACGTTTCCTGTTGCCTGAAGATTTGCTCGATCCGGATGGCTGAAAGAAGAAAGATCGATTCGTTAATATATCTTCAAGTCATTTAAAACATGTGATGATCACCAGATGCCTGCTTATATAAATATATATACCTCGCCGGTCTTTGTTGTTTCAAGATCAACATTTTCTTTGTCATGTTCATAGTTCATGACTTCATCAATTCGGTCGTCGCGATCGAATATCATATCACCCTCCCCAGTATTGTTTAGATATTCGGAGTCGTCATAATCTTCTTCATTCTGATCATCATCTGGCCCGCGAGGATTGCGTATGATATTAAACAGGTCCTCTTCTCCCTCTCTGCCAGTATTGTCCGCCAGAGGTTTTGTTTAACTAATCCAAACGAAATATAAAACAATTTAGTATTCAAATTACATCATCTCAAATAATAGATATAATCTCGAATACATCATCTCGAATAATAGATATAATCTCGAATACATCGTCTCGAATAATGGATATAATCTCAAATACATCCTCTCGAATAATAGATATAATCTCGAATACATTGTCTCGAATAATATATAATCTCGAATACATCGTCTCAAATATTATATATCGAATACATCACTAGCTAGGTAGCTAATAAAGATCGAATACTACAGAAGAATCTAGGACACTCACGGTTCCTGCGGCGCGGGCGGTGGACACCCAAAGAGAAGGAACCCTCACAGGATCATAGCTGAAGTGAGATCCCTGAAGAAACTGCCAGGTATTGGAGAACCTGCCGCCCTCTAATGCAACCATGTAGCGATGGACGTGCTCGTCCTCCTCCCTGACACCTCCGGCGGGGCCGGCTCCCTCCGCACCGAAACTGGCCCACGCGAACGCCACCAAACAAGATCAGGGTCGACGACGGGACCTGGGGCTGGGTTCCTCATCAAGCGGTGCGCCCCTCCAGGCAGCGCCTCCTAGTGCCAGCCCGGCGGAGCCCAGTCCCGGACATGGGTCAGCCGGACGTCGTCGCGGACGGGTCGACGGCGAGGATGCGGGCCGGGCATCGTCGAGAACAAATACTTGCTATATGCCCGCAAAAAGTAACATTTTTTAATGATTGGATTTTGATAACTAAAGTTTCTAACATTTCTATATAACTAACATTCCTATAACATTTCTAACAATGCTATATAACTAACATTTCTATAACATTTCTATAACTAAAAAACAGAAGAAAAAAATTATAACATTTCTATATATATAACTAACATTTGTATAACATTTCTAATATTTCTATAACTAAAAATAAGAAAAATTTCTAACTTTTTTATAACTATTTCTATAACTAAAAAACAGAAAAATTTCTAACAATTCTAACTATTTTATAACTATTTCTATAACTAAAAAATAGAAAAATTTCTAACAATTCTAACATTTCTATAACATTTCTAACAATGCTATATAACTAACTATTTCTATAACTAAAAAAAGAAAAATTTCTAACATTTTTATAACTATTTCTATAACTAAAAAACTAAAAAAATGTATGTGTGTGTGTGCTCATCGGCGAGGCGAGAGGCGACGGGGGGCGGCGACGGGGACGGCGACGGGCGCGGCGACGACGGGGACAGGGACGGGGCAGCGACGACGGGGACGGGGACGTACGGGCCGGGGCGGCGACGACGGGGACGG
>NC_041382.1:291140625-291176984 GCF_002162155.2 Triticum dicoccoides | reverse complement strand
CGGGGCGGCGATGACGGGGACGGGGACGACGCGGGACGGGCCGGGACAGGGCGGTGGTGACGACGGGGATGACGGGGCGGCGACGACGGGCACGGGGCGGTGACGGGGGCGGCAATGAGGGATATGGAGACGGGGGCGGTGGGCAAAGGGGCAGAGGAGAAGAAGCAGATGAGAAACTGAAATTTTTGAAGTGTTTAGTTATATAGGATGGACCTTTAGTACCGGTTGGAGCCACCAACCGGTACTAAAGGCCTGTTTTGGCCAGGCCAAGCGGCGGGAAGCGCACCCCCTTTAGTACCATGTGGTGGCTCCAACCGGTACTAAAGGCCCCCCCTTTAGTACCGGTTGGTGCCACCACCCAGTACTAAAGGGGGTGCACTGGCGCAGGTGCGGTGCGGCAAGTTTAGTCCCACCTCGCTAGCCGAGGGGCGTCCGCACTGGTTTATAACCCCCCGTGCGGTAGCTCTCTCGAGCTCCTCTCCAAAGCAGGCCAACTGGGCCTACATGTTCTGTGCTGCCCTGTGGGCCTACTGGGCCTTTGCGGGCCTACATCCTAGCCCAACAACAGGTTGGGTTTCTAGTCGTATGCAGGCCGCTCTGGCCCAGTAGGCGGGCTTTTTTTATTTTTTTGCTTTATTTTTTTGAGTTGTTTTTTTTGTATTTAGAGTTTCTTTGTGAATATTTTTGCTTTAGGTACAAAAAATTACAAACTCTCTCTTAGTGCCCGTAGTTTTCAAATTTGAATAGTTTGAATTTTGAATTATTTGAAATTAGTGTGAATCACTAGTTTGTGAATAACATAACCTTAAAAATCAGTAAAGGCATGAAAGAATTTGTTTGCACATAAAATTCTTCGCGTTTCAAATGCCAAAACACATAACTACCCTAACTATTACAGAGATTCCCTCCTGGGTGTGAAACACAGAAGAAAGTGATGATAGTGAAGCCGATCACATCCCATATCTTTGGGTGTGAAACTTTTTCTTCGTGTGTGTCCCTTTGCGCCGTAACCATGGAAAATCTTCATCATTTAACGGGATGCTCGGGTCAATATTCACTGTGAATGGAGCAATTTCATCAAACTTTTCATAATCTTCTGACATGTTTGTCTTGTCATCCACTCCCATGATGTTTCTCTTCCCAGAAAAAACTATGTGCCGCTTTGGCTAATCGTACGATGCATTCGCTTCCTTATCTTTTCTTTTTCTTGGCTTGGTAGACATGTCCTTCACATAGAAAACCTGTGCCACATCATTGGCTAGGACGAATAGTTCGTCTGCATACGCAAGATTCTTGAGATCCACTATTGTCATTCTGTACTGCGGGTCTTCCTTTACCCCGCCTCGTGTCATATTGACCCATTTGCACCGAAACAAAGGGACCTTCAAACCACGTCGATAGTCAAGTTCTCATATGTCCTGTATATAACCATAGTGTGTTTCCTTTCCCGTCTTGGTTTCTGCATCAAAGAGGACAACACTGTTTTCGTTGGTGCTCTTCTTATCTTGGGCGATCGTGTAAAATGTATTACCATTTATCTCGTACCCTTTGAAAGTCATTATATTCGAAGATGGTAACTAGGACAGCAAGTACAGGTTATCTTCAATAGAGGTGTCATGCATGGTACGTGTCTGCAACTAGCTGGCAAAACTCCTGGTTTGTTCACGTGTAATCCAGTCATCGACCGCTCCGGGTGTTTGGAGCGTAGCAAATTCTTGTGTTCATCCATATACGGAGCCACCAAGGCGGAATTCTGTAGAACTGTGTAGTCTGCTTCAGTGAGAGAATGTCCGTCCATACATATTATTTGTTCCCCTCCTAGCATGCCTTTTCCATCCAGAGTGCCCTTATGCCGCGATTCAGGAACACCAATCGGCTTAAGGTCGGGAATAAAGTCAATACAAAACTCAATGACCTCCTCATTTTCATGGCCCTTGGAGATGCTTCCTTCTGGCCTAGCACGGTTATGAACATATTTCTTTAAGACTCCCATGAACCTCTGAAAGGGGAACATATTGTGTAGAAATACAGGACCCAAAACGTTAATCTCTTTGCATAGGTGAAATAGGACGTGCGTCATGATGTTGAAGAAGGATGGTGGAAACACCAACTCGAAACTGACAAGACATTGCACCAAATCATTCTCTAACCTTGGTATGATTTCTGGATCGATTACCTTCTGAGAGATTGCATTGAGAAATGCACATAGCTTCACAATGGCTAATCGAATGTTTTCCGGTAGAAGCCCCCGCAATGCAACCGGAAGCAGTTGCGTCATAATCACGTGGCAGTCATGAGACTTTAGGTTCTGGAACTTTTTCTCTGCCATGTTTATTATTCCCTTTATATTCGACAAGAAGCCAGACGGTTCCTTAATACTGAGTAGGCATTCAAAGAAGATTTCCTTCTCTTCTTTGGTAAGAGTGTAGCTTGCATGACCCTGATGTATGCCGTCTTTTCCGTGCATACGTTGCTGGTCCTCCCGTGCCTCCGGTGTATCTTTTGTCTTCCCATACACGCCCAAGAAGCCAAGTAGGGTCACACAAAGATTCTTCGTCACGTGCATCATGTCGATTGCGGAGCGGACCACTAGGTCTTTCCAATAGGCAGGTCCCAAAATATAGATTTCTCCTTCCACATGGGTGCGCGTCCGTCAGCGTCATTCGGAACAGGTTGTCCACCAGGACCATTTCCAAAGACCACCTTCAAATCCTTGACCATATCATGTACATCAGCACCAGTACGGTGGCGAGGCTTCGTCCGGTGATCCGCCTCACCTTTGAAATGCTTGCCTTTCTTTCTTACGGGATGCCTGCTCGGAAGAAATCGACGATGTCCCAGGTACACATTCTTCTTACAATTAGCCAAATATATACTGTCGGTATCGTCCAAACAGTGCGTGCATGCGCGGTATCCCTTGTTTGTCTGTCCTGAAAGGTTACTGAGAGCAGGACAATCATTGATGGTCACGAACAGCAACCCCTTTAGGTCAAATTCTTCCCCCATGTGCTCATCCCACGGACGTACACCTGTTCCATTCCACAGTTGTAAGAGTTCTTCAACTAATGGCCTTAGGTACACATCAATGTCGTTGCCGGGTTGCTTAGGGCCTTGGATGAGCACTGGCATCATAATGAACTTCCGCTTCATGCACAACCAAGGAGGAAGGTTATACAAACATAGAGTCACAGGCCAGGTGCTATGGTTGCTGCGCTGCTCCCCAAAAGGATTAATGCAATCTGCGCTTAGACCAAACCATACGTTCCTTGCGTCATCTGCAAACTCCTTTCCGTACTTTCTTTCGATTTTTCTCCACTGCGACCCGTCAGCGGGTACTCTCAACTTTCTGTCTTTCTTACGGTCATCTCTGTGCCATCGCATCGCCATGGCATGCTCTTTGTTTTGGAACAAACATTTCAACCATGGTATTATAGGAGCATACCACATCACCTTGGCAGGAATCTTCTTCCTGGGGCGCTCGCCCTCAACATCACCAGGGTCATCGCGGCTGATATTATAGCGCAATGCACCGCATACCGGGCAAGCGTTCAAATCCTCGTACTCACCGCGGTAGAGGATGCAATCATTAGGGCATGCATGTATCCTCTACACCTCTAACCCTAGAGGGCAGACAACCTTCTTTGCTTCGTACGTACTCTCGGGCAATTCGTTGTCCTTTGGAAGCATATCCTTTATCATTACCAGCAACTTTCCAAATCCCTTGTCAGATACACCATTCTCTGCCTTCCATTGCAGCAATTCCAGTGTGGTGCCCAGCTTTTTCTTGTCACCTATGCAATTCGGGTACAACAATTTTTTGTGATCCTCTAACATGCGCTGCAACTTCTTATTCTCCAAATTACTTGCGCAGTTTCTTTTTGCATCGGCAATGGCCCGACCTAGATCATCAACGGACTCATTTGATGCCTCTTCTTCAGCTTCTTCCCGCATTGCCGGCTCAGGTTCTTCCCGCATTACCGGCTCAGCTTCTTCCCTCATTGTTGTATCATCGTATTCAGGGAACCCATGGCCAAGATAGCTGTCATCGTCCTCTTCTTCTTCATTGTCTTCCATCATAACCCCTCTTTCTCCATGCTTGGTCCAAACATTATAGTGGGGCATGAAACCGGACTCAAACAGGTGGACATGAATGGTTCTTAACGTAGAGTAATTGTGACCATTCTTACAGCTAGCACATGGACAAGGCATAAAACCATCCGCTCGCTTGTTTGCCTCAGCCGCAAGCAGAAAAGTACGCACGCCATTAATGAACTCGGGAGAGCATCGATCATCATACATCCATTGCCGGCTCATCTTCAATACACAACACCGAAAACATCAAATTAATGCAATACATAAAGTTCATACATAAAGATCATACAACACTTAAATGCAACCAACAAATAACTCTCTCGCTAAAGAATTTAAATGCAACAACAAATGTGATCAAGATCGCAACTAAGGTAACAATTGATCCAACAACATAATGATACCAAGCCTCACTATGAATGGCATATTTTCTAATCTTTCTAATCTTCAAGCGCATTTTCTCCATCTTAATCTTGTGATCATCGACAACATCGGCAACATGCAACTCCAATTCCATCTTCTCCCCCTCAATTCTTTTCAATTTTTCCTTCAAATCCTCGTTTTCTCTTTCAACTAAATTTAACCTCTCGACAATAGGGTCGGTTGGAATTTCCAGTTCAACTACCTCCTACATACAAATATCTATGTCAACTTGATGGGCATAATTTGTCATAAACACGAAATGCAATGAATAGTTTTAAAAGAGAATATACCACATCCGAATTATAACCCGGACGAGGGCCGACGGGGACGGATATCAAAACCATGGCACTATGTATAACAAACAACGTATGGGTAAGATAATTATATGAGTAACTGTATATCCAAATCACACAAACATCAATTTTTTTATATAAAACTTCATGAACAAGAGGCTCACCACAAGGTGGTGCCGGCGACGGGACGTTGCGAGCGATCGACGGTGGTTACGACGGAGATTTAGAAGGTACTAAGTAAACCACACCTACATATGCAAACTAAGTGTTACTTTTGACCTCAAATTGCATATAAATCAAATACTAGCACATATATATAATTCCTCCCAAATTACTAAACTCAAAAATCAATCACTATATAAAGCATCGCACGAGCTAATCTAGCAATGAGAGATGAAAGGAAAAAGTTGGTAACCTTTGTGATCATTTGAATGGATGGGGGCCTTCAAATCTTGACAAATTTTGGGCAAAATGTGTGATGAGCTTGAGAGGAAGAGGGAAAATAACAAAGAGGAGAGGGGAAAGGGGAAGAACAGAGCGAGCTCGGGTGGACGAAGGGTCTATGTAGGACGACCTTTAGTACCGGTTTGTGATACGACCCGGTACTAAAGGTGCTGGAGGGGCCCCGGACTGACAACATCCTGCCACCACTCACTTTAGGACCGGTTTGTGGCACGAACCGGTGCTAAAGGTTCGCCACGAACCGGTACTAATGAGAGCGGCCGGCTAGCCGTTGGAACCGGCACTAATGCACAAATTAGTGCCGGCTCAAATTCTAACCGGCACTAATGTGCTTCATGTTTGACCCTTTTTCTACTAGTGCATTTTTAGCATTTATTTATTTATTTTAATTCAACATTTTCCAGAACAGTGCATGCTGATGTCAGCATGACGTCAGCAGTCAACAGGTTGTTGACTGGTCAACTGACGTGTGGGTCCCGTTTGTCATAGGTGGAATAACCTAATTAACCTATTAATCAGTTTAATTAGTTAATTAGGTATAATTTTTCATTAGATTAATTAAGTTAATTAATTTAGTTAATTAATTAATTCTTTAATTCTTTTTTTAAATGTTTAGGGACTGGGCCCCGGCTGTCATTGGGCCAGGGGCCCTAATGGGTGAGCGGACGTTGGGCACGTTAAGCGGGGCTGTGGCGGGGCGCCGGCCAGGGCGGTGGCGCGGTGGCCGGCAGGGGTGGCCGCGGGGCGGATGCGGTTCACCGCCGGCACAGTTAGGCGGAGACGGGCTGACGAAGGCGGGTGGCGAGGCGGCAATGGCTGCGGCCTGGAGCAGCGAGGCTCACGCTGGCGCGCACTGTGAGCGGGAGGGCACGGCCATAGTTGCCATGTTTCCGGTACGGTGGGAACGAGGAACGGGAACGAGGGACAAGAGTCGGTGGCTGGAAAAAATAGGGTACAACGAGGGTATACATCTCTCGAACGATTTTTTTATAGCGGGGACGCGATCCAATCTGTTTGGGTACGATGAACCCGGTACGGTACCATGGGTCGAGGAACGCAGTTCCTGAAAAACAACGACTCCCTCACGGTCAGCATTCCTTGCTGTTAATGGACCCCTTGGAATTAATGGATTGGAGGAAGAACGAAGAGTCCTTGAGAAAAGAATCGAAGCATGAGTAAATTATGCCTCGCATTTTGGCTGTTGGATCCTAGAACCTGAATCGAGGAGCAGGCTGCGAGGACGCCGAATCTTCATCGAATCGTGCCGAATCCGACCTTGTTCCCGAATCCGATTCCGGGTCGATGAATCGGGATCGAGGGATGGACTACCGTTCCCCGTTTCCGGCTACTATGGGCACGACGGAGCTCTGGGCGAGGGGAGCAGAGGAGGCGAGAGGGCAGCAGCATCGCAGTGCAGTGGGGGAGTAGGGTGGGCACCGGTGGGCGCCAACCGGTGCGGGGCGCACGGCTTGTGCGGCGACGGGCGCGCGGGGCGCGGGTACAGGGGCGAGGGCAGGTCTGCAGGCGCGACGAGGTCGGGTAGAATGCGCGCGGGGCGCGAGCGGGGCCAGACAGGGCGCGAGCAGTCGGGCCAGAGTGTGGCGGCGACCTACGGCGGGAGACGGAGGGGGATTGGGCAAGGGGCTCATACGGGAGGTCGCGTGCGAGCTCGAGGGGGCCGGGGAGGCGTCGGAGCAGCAGGTCGACACGGTCATCATGGCGTTGGCCGACGCATAAGTGCGTCGACGATCAGGTGATGGGGGCACCGTGGCCTTGGGTTGGTGGGGTGGACGACGACCACGGGGCGCGACGAGGTCCGAAGGCACCGGCGGTGGAGAGGGACGGTGGCGTCAGCGAGCGGGGGCTCCAGGGAGGAGGCACCGTCGTCGGGTGTGCAGGGCGGCGCGGGATCGAGCCCCTGAGTGCCCCGATTCAGAATCGGGAGGGGAAGGAGAGAGACGTGGGGAGTGGGTGGGGGAGTGGGTCGACTAGTGGTGCTAGGGTTCGGTCGGGTGGGGATAATGGGGGAACGGGGGTGGGCCCGCCGGTTGTTGTGGAGGGGCCGAGCCCCATGGGGGGCCGGGGGCTTTCTTTTCCTTTTATTTCTATTATATATTTTTCTTTTCTATTTTCTTTTAGTAGCAAAAGATTTTAGTTGTAGTTGTAACTTGGCACATAAATACCAGGTTTTATCCTACGGCCACACAAAAAGTTTGGACCCAGATGGGACTTGTTCAAATATTTTAAAATTTGAAAAGATAAAGTAGTTTGTTGCTGGACCACTTAATAAATCTCTAGGTATTACTAGGTGAGTCAAATATTGTGGGTTTCCACTTAACAATGATCAAGGGAATTTTTAGAATAAGGTGAAAATTTTAGCTTTACTGCTCGAAGAAATAATTTATTTGACTTTAATTTAAATTGAAAATGGCTTTGATTTTTATGAAGTGGGCATTTAGCTTAGCTAGCCTAGTGACATCGCATCATTAGGGCGAGGTTACTGTAGCTAACCACTGGGGGTGTTGCAAATCTCCTCCACCACAAGAAATCTCGTCCCGAGATTTAAGAGGTGGAATAAGGGGGAGACGTCTGGTCACGAAATTCTAGCGAATCTTCTTGGCCTTGGTTGCTCTTCTCCAAGAGGTCGATCCATTACGTTGATGTCTTGATTACTCGGCTTCAGGTCATCATGATGAAGTCATCATCCTTTCTTCGAAAATTTCATCGTACTTACGAAAGGACAAGGAGTAACTTCGGAAGAGCGGACCTTACAAGGTTGATCATCTGGAAGATAACTCAGGGATTGTGGTAGAAGTAATTCTCGAATAGATACTTAAGAAAATATCGAGAGTAAAGTAAGAAGGTTCAATTGGAAGTTCCAAGTGAATGGACAAACGATCGATACATGAACAGAGTGTGAGAAGGGGGTTCAGAGCATCGAGAATAGATCATCTCTCGGACGGTGGCTCGTGACAACACACAAAGCCAAGAGCAATGATACTTCGGAATAAAAGATATACAAGAGAGAGAGGTTCTGATCCTGTGGAACTGTGGGTAATGGGCCCACCATGTGGGTTAAAAGTAGCAAGGGGGCCGATAGGAAGGCATGTCATATAATAGACTGTCAGGTATGTTGCCAACAACGTTGGTACCAAGGGAGAGGGACGAAGAGAACCATTTTCCTGCTCGTTGAACGAGGCAGGCCATTAGGCAAAGTTCTCATCCATCAGTGGCTACCGGAATGTCAACAAAAATAGTAACAGGGTCTTTACTGACAGAGTTGTACATTGAGGTGTTGACCTAAGCAGAAAATTATCTCTACTGAGATAAATTAGTTTGCCGGAAAGGTTAAACAAAAGAATGGAAAGGAAAATATGGTTAGTATATTAATCAGAACAATGGAAAGGAAAATGTGTTTAAACACATATTTCAGGGGGTATATCCTTACAAGGACAAGCAGAGCATGATATCCATGACATGATAGAAGTATAAAACCATTTAGGTAAGGGGAAAAATTACATGACATTACCCATACAACAGTGTTTGGATAATTGATAAAGAAAATTTAGTATTGTGCTTCAAATGTTCTTATTGAAGAACGGATTACTATAGACAGGCTTCGAGATAGCATTGAAATGGTTTTCAAGCAAAGGTTAGACTTTGGATACGCAAAGGATCCATCGGAAACAACTTAGAAAAATAAGTCATCCAATTTCAGCAAGGAAAAGATGAGGGTGTGGCTGACAGGCTCAGCGACAATCCATCGACATGCCGAATAGGATGTATTTCCAAAATTATATGAACAAGTTTGTGTTTGGGAAGTCAAGAATGTTGCCGATGATAACATAAATCATTGAGGGGAAGGGTTGTATTTCTCATCATGAATTCGATTGATATCCTGGAAAAGCTCAGAATGTTGATGATGATCATGACACATTTGTCGAGAGATTTCATGAAGATGTAATCAATCGGTGATGACATCCAGTCAAAAGAATGATGAAGCGAAAGGTTATTGAAACCATAGGTATGACACAAACTCGAAATAAAGCTTGTTGTTCAAGGCGAAATGATATGACAAGGAAGATCGATGTAGGCTAAGCTCATCGTCAAAAGTTGTGCTCCGGGAAGAAGGACCAGGTAGCAGAGTTAAAATTTAGCACCATAATGATATAGCCGATCAGGCTAGGAATGACTTGAAGGATTATTAGACTCGTAAGCAACAAAAATTACTTAGAGTTATAGAATCGGAGTGTGGAATCGATTCACTTATCGGCGTTCTCGAGTGACTAACAACTCAAAACTCGGGGAATCCTGAAATTGACGAGAACCAATACCAGATGAAGACTCATAGGAAGTAACACAGTTCTTTGTTATTCTCGAGATACATGAGGGCAATACTCGAAGGAAGATCAAAATAGAGGTTGCAGAGATGCATTGATCTGTAGAAGACACATGCTTTAACTTGTCCGAGGAATGCAATCAAAGAAAAAAAATCATGGTCGGAACCACGGTTGCAAAGGACCAAGCATAGATACAAGATGAAGTTATAACAAGGGGAATAATATTATTACAAGAAGCTTCATGATAAGTTCCACATTGGGTCCATGAACACAGAATTCAAGGTCGACTCCCACTTCTACAAGGCATAACCTTTCATTTTTTTCTCGCTCTTGATGAAGCTGTAGTATTGAAATTTTATCTGACGAAAAGCCAGTAGAGTATAACCCGCATAACTTTCGAGTTCACACCGATTAGGGAAGGCATAGGTTCACCCATCGAGGCATCTTAGGAACATATATCATAAATTTCAAGAATAAATAACACGATCTCAGTAGTGCAGCATGCTTGAGAAAACGGGGGATACAATTTACCAAAAGCGTTATGTATCCGTGGAAAGGCTCACAAGCCTATTGAATATGAAGGACGTTGTCGGATAAAATCCGAAAAAGGAGGGTTTGTTGGTCCACAAGGGATCTGATGTGAGCATCAGTACTCAACCAGAAGAGGGAAAGAACGCAAAGGCATTAGATTATAGAAACAGCTGAATAATTTGACGTTCAAGTTGAAGGGAACTAGGTGGACAATCAATTACAACATGATTGGCCGAGATCCAGCCATGTCTAGAATGACGTATGAGAAGGAAGGTGAAATTTCAGGGTACAGCTGATGATTGCGAGCAATCGTAACATAATGAATCAATAGGCTCAGGAAGACAATGACAAAGGATGTTGATGAATATTGCTGGACATATGGATTTAACCATAATGCAGGCAGACAATACTTTCGGGAGGACTAGGATGTAGAGGATTTTGAAAGATCAGATAGCATTTTCAGGTATTTTGGAAAGAATGTGAACAACTGGGGATGAACGAACCCCGATTAAGTGAATTATCCGTAGTGCGAAAAGAAGCTGCAAAGCAGAAGGCACAAATGATTCTCAGAATAACGGAGAGTACTATGGGTATCTTGTAATAACAGGAGCAACTAGGGATAAATGTATAAATGGCAAGTGTATTAGCTATACACAAGGATATATCAGTGGTAGGGAATTGCAAAGGCGGTGGTCAAAAGGATCTCGGGTAACATCGAAGAGTATCTTCAAAGTCTTCTCGTGAACAGGCGATCATCTGGAATGAAGGGGCTCTCCGGGAGGAAGTAGTTACGAGAACCTAGTGTAAGAGTTAGCAAAATCTTTAACCCAAATAAGAGAGATCATGATCCCAGAGTAAAGACGAGGAATAAAAGATCATAATACCACCCGATGGCGACATGGGCCCATAAGACACACAGCCATATTAGTAAAAAAGTTTTTCAGTGACTAGACTCAACTTCGGCCAAGGAGTGTGGAAGGGGGAGTCCTACAGGCAGTCGGCTCTAATACCAACTTGTGACGCAGTTGATTCAATCATACACTAATCATACACGCAAATATGTACGATCAAGATCAAGGACTCACGGGAAGATATCACAACACTACTCTAGACACAAATTAAAATAATACAAGCTTTATATTACAAGCCAGGGGCCTCGAGGGCTCGAATACATAATCTTGAGAACACAAGAGTCAACGGAAGCAACAATATCTGAGTACATACATGAGTTAAACAAGTTTGCCTTAAGAAGGCTAGCACAAAAGCAACATCGATCGAAAAGGCAAGGCCTCCTGCCTGGGAGCCTCCTAACTACTCCAAGTCGTCAGCGGCCGTCACGTAGTAGTAGGCACCCTCTGGGTAGCAGTAGTCTTCAGTGGTGTCGTTTGGCTCCTGGGATCCGTCATCTGGTTGCAACAATCGGGTATGGGGGAAAAGAGGTAGCAAAGCAGCCGTGAGTACTCATCCAAAGTACTCGCAAGACTTACATCAGATCTAAACTAAGTATGTATCTGTATCAAAGGAAAAGGGCTGTATCTGTGGACTAAACTGCAGAATGACAGAAGAGAAGGGGAAATCCTAGACTAGAATCTTCAAGCATCTTCAAGCATCTTGCAGCATATAGAAGAGTACATATCAACATAATGTAAAGTACGTAGTGTTATCAACCTCGGCCAGAGATCCTTTCTCGACCCACTACGAGAAAGCAATCCCAGAGCCATACTATCCATTTCTCATATCCATTCCTCATCTCAAGTATCCAGTTCTAGTTGTATCGATCGAGATACAACTCCAAGTGTCAGTTACCGTAGGACAGACTATTGATAGATGTTTTCTTCCCTGTAGGGGTGCACCAACTTACCCACCACGCTCGATTAACTCCGTCCGGACACACTTTCCTGGGTCATGCCCGGCCTCGGCAAAAGAATACGCCGCAACCTGACCTAGGCTTAATAGAGAGGCCAGCAAGACGGACTAAACCTATGCCCCCAGGGGTCATGGGCCATCTCCCCGGGAACTCCTGCACGTTGCGTACGCGGCCGGTGAGCAGACCTAGCTACCTCCTTAAACAAGGCAGGAGCTTATGCAGTCCAACCCGGCGAGCGCCGCTCAGTCGCTGACGTCAATTAAGCTTCGGCTGATGCATACGACGCAGAACACCCATACAACGCCCACGTGATGGTTAGTGCTATGAGGGCAGAGGCCCCTCGGATCAAATATCCAAATCATAGTGGATTAGGAACGCGCGGTAACAAGCAGAGACTCACGAGAGATGTGACCCCGTCGCCCCGTCTCGAGTACTTGCGGCAAGGGCTAAGAATGCCCGGCCACGCCTCGTAAGTATCTCGCGGGCACCCTCTAGGTCAACCCGTCTCCACATCACTCGCTATTAAGCTCGCGCAGGTACCCCTCAGGGCCAACCCGTCTTTAGTAACATGGATCAGGGTAAAGTCATAGTAACCATAGTAACTGTGTGTCTAACACCAAGGGGAAAACCTGAGGAATCACCCCCGATGAATTCCACTCGATGTTGTCATCAAGGTGAACGTAAGAGGATCCACCCTCGAGGTTCACACTTGAGAGGTTGCATGACAGAGCCGTAAAGGAAGTGGTTAAGGAGGAAATCACCCTCGATGATCTCGACCGTATAGCTACACTATAGAGATCTCATCAGGAGTGATGTAAGAGGTTCCACCCTCGGCACTCGATGGTATCTCTACAGAGTCATACAACTAATGGGGGTGATGTGCGGTGTTGGGGCCTGGACGTCGATCACGTTGATCGAGTCATCAAACATAAAGCGGGGCAACTGGGACAAGGTGGGGGTCACTGATGGATCACTAACCAACCTATACTAACCAGTTTAGGACAAGCAGGTAAGGTATGAAAGCAGGTAACAAAAACAGGCTATGCATCAGAGTAGGATCATACATAAGGCAGTAGTAGTTCTAATGCAAGCAAAAGAGGGAAAGAGATGGGCGATATCGGAATGCTCAAGGGGGGTTTGCTTGCCTAGAAACTCAGACAAGAAGGAGGGTCCATCGATTGTGTAGTCGATCACAGCGGCATCAGCATCGGTCTCGGGGTCTACCGAAGAGAAGAGGGGAAAGAAACAGTAAATATAAAGCAAACAGATGCAACACAGAAACATGACGGTGGTAACACGCAGGGCTAGGGGTGTTCTAACGCGGTGCTACACGATACCAGCGAAGGGGGAAAACATCCGGGAAAGTTTTCCCGAAGTTTGGCATTATTGGACACACGAACTAGAGGGGATAGTTGTAGGTTCTCTATGCTAGGGGCATGTGGCAGACGAGCGGATGGTGTATCCGGATTCGTCTTGTCATTCTGAGCAACTTTCATGTACAAAGTTTTTCCATCCGAACTACGGTTTATTTTATATTGATTTTAGAAGATTTAAATCATTTTTAGCATTTATTTATTTATTTTAATTCAACATTCTCCAGAATAGTGCATGCTGATGTCAGCATGATGTCAGCAGTCAACAGGGGTGTTGACTGGTCAACTGACATGTGGGTCCCGTTCGTCATAGGTGCAATAACCTAATTAACCTATTAATCAGTTTAATTAGTTAATTAGGTATCTAATGTTTAATTAGATTAATTAAGTTAATTAATTTAGTCAATTAATTAATTAATTAATTTTATTATTATTATTATTTTAATTCTTTAATTCTTTTTTTTAACGTTCAGGGGCTGGGCCCCGGCTATCATTGGGCCAGGGGCCCTAATGGGTGAGCGGGCGTTGGGCACGGGCGCCCGACAAGGCGTTTCCGAGCGAGGCAAGCGGGGCTGCGGCGGGGCGCCGGCTAGGGAGGTGGCGCGGTCGGCGGCAGTGGTGGCCGCGGGGCGGATGCGGTTCACCGCCGGCGAGGTCAGGTGGAGACGGGCTGACGAAGGCGGGTGGCGAGGCGGCCATGGCTGCGTCCTGGAGCAGCGAGGCTCGCGCGGGCATGCATTGTGAGCGGGAGGGCACGAGGGAGCTACGGGCGAGGGGAGCAGGGGAGGCGACAAGGCAGCAGCAGAGCAGTGCAGTGGGGGAGTAGGGTGGGCGCCGGCGGGCGCCAACGGGTGTGGGGTGCGTGGCTTGTGCGGCGACGGGCGCGCGGCACGGGTACAGGGGCGAGGGCAGGTCTGCGGGCGTGACGTGGTCGGGTAGAATGCGCGCGGGGCGCGAGCGGGGCTAGACAGGGCGCGAGCAGTCGGGCCAGAGCGTGGCGGCGACCTATGGCGGGAGGCGGAGAGGGATTGGGCAAGGGGCTCACAGGGGAGGTCGCGTGCGAGCTCGAGGGGGTCGGGGAGGCGTCGGAGCAGCAGGTCCACACGGTCATCGTGGCATTGGCCGACGCGGAGGAGCGACGACAATCCGGCGATGGGGGGGCACCGTGGCCTTGCGTTGGTGGGGTGGACGATGACCACGGGGCGCGACGAGGTCCGAAGGGGCCGGCGGGACGGTGGCATCGACGAGCGGGGGCTCTAGGGAGGATGCACCGTCGTCGGGGGTGCAGGGCGGCGCGGGATCGGGCCCCTGAGTGCCCGATTCAGAATCGGGAGGGGAAGGAGAGAGACGTGGGGAGTGGGTAGGGGAGTGGGTCGAGTAGTGGTGCTAGGGTTCGGTCGGGTGGGGATAATGGGGGAAAGGGGGTGGGCCGGCCGGTTGTTGTGGGAGAGGCAGAGGCCCATGGGGGGCCGGGGGGTTTCTTTTCCTTTTATTTCTATTATGTATTTTTCTTTTCTATTTTCTTTTAGTAGAAAAAGATTTTAGTTGTAGTTGTAACTTGGCACATAAATACCAGGTTTTATCCTACAGGCACACAAAAAGTTTGGAGCCAGATGGGACTTATTCAAATATTTTAAAATTTGAAAAGGCCAAGTAGTTTGCTGCTGGACCACTTAATAAATCTCTAAGTATTACTAGGTGAGTCAAATATTGTTGGTTTCCACTTAACAATGATCAAGGGAATTTTTATAATAAGGTGAACATTTTAGCATTACCGCTCGAAGAAATAATTTATTTGACTTCAATTTAAATTGAAAATGGCTTTGATTTTTATGAAGTGGGCATTTAGCTTAGCTAGCCTGATGACATGGCATCATTAGGGTGAGGTTACTGTAGCTAACCACTGGGGGTGTTACAGATATTTTCAAATGGGACACCCATCATCGATAGATTTTTCTTTATTCTTTAGTTGTGAAGTAAATATTGGCTCTGACATGTGAATCACTAAGATGCATAATCATCGATTGTTTTGAATATTCTCTATGAATTGCCAGGCATGTGTGTTTGATTGCAATGTATAGGAACGCAAAAAAGCTGCTCAAACTCTTTGTACTCCTTCTGTTCCTTTTAACTTGGCATATTAGATTTCTTTCAAGTCAGTTGATTTTACATTGTGAATGTACATACTTTTTCTATAAGATTGGTCAAAGTAGATATACTTCGACTATAGACAAAACTTGTATGCAGACTAAAAAGGACCGGAGGGAGTACATGTGAAGCTTTTGTGAATGAGGTGATCACCCTGGGAATAATGCTAGTACATATTATTTTGCATGTTCATCCAATGCCAGTGATACAAGAATTCAAACTAATCACACTAAGTTCATTCATACACGGTCGGATTTCATATAAACATGCCGGATTTCATTATATTTCGTACATTCTTGAACTAAAAAGGGGTGCACCGGAGGTATAATTAATTAATCGAAGCTACCCACCTGTGTTCGGCTGAGCCGAACATAAGCTTCTTCTCTAGTGAACCGAGCTTCATTTAGTTAACTGCAGGTGCAGTTGCATAACTGACAGGTGGCCCAAATGCTTGTTGGGCCCACGTGTCAGTGACCCAACTGCACTAGTAGTTAAGTAACTAAAGCAGCGTCCTTCTCCAACATAGATCTCCGTGGCGATCTGCCCCTCCACCTGCAGGTGCTCCTAGATGATAGGGTGGTTGTAGGGAGCGGCGGCCTGCGCCTCCCGGAACTGCTCCTCACGCTTCTGCCTCATCGTGTCCATGTATTTGGCATGTGCCTTACCAATGGTCAAGGTGCAATGCACTGGCGAGGATGGCGCGGAGGAGGGGGTTGGCACCGGATCGTTGACTACCATGTCCTCCATTGGGACGTCGTCGTCCTCCGCATGCCTGCCGGCTTGGTCCATTGTCCACCCGTCCCGAAGAGCGCTGGATCGCGAGGAAGCCATGGTGGGAAGTAGTGGTGTGGACAGGAGAAAGGGAACGGAGGCGGATAACTGCAACTATGGTCGGCGTAGTAGTTTATATAGCAATGGTGGGTGGCGGAGGGATGGTCATGTGGCGCCGGAGTAGCTGCTTCGGCAACTGCGTATCATTAATGTGGGCGACAGACAGCCGGACGGACAGCACTTGTGTCATTTGAAGGCGAAGCAATAGCATGCACCGGGAAGTGGGGTGGGCGGCGCTAACAATTTTGGGCGGAAAGCGCGCGCGGGCAAGGGAGGCGGTCTGGGTGGGCCAAGGCAGTCAGACTCGTGCTTAGCAGCATGTCGGTCTAGCAGTCGGACATGCTGGCTCTCCAGCGAGCTCGCCGAGCTGAGCGACGACAATCAGACAATGGACGTTGCTTCCGACCAGGAGCTTGCGCCACTGTCCAAGCCGGTTCATGTCGTGTTCACCATAGAGCAGGTACGGCTGCACTTCGATGCCCTAATGGCGGAAGAGCTACCAGTGCAGGAGAACCTGTGCTGCAACCTCCGTCTCCTCAACGAGCACCGGTGAACAAGCGAACAACAATGCCGTCACGGATATGTGGCCCTATGATCCTGGCTTCCCGATTGAGCAGCGACCGATGTATCAGACCATCTGTAGTGTCCGCGAGGCCCTCTCCGTCATCCTTCGAGTTGTTGCGCACGTCGTGGCGCCGCCGTCTCGTGTTGTCAACACGGTCAACAGACATGAGGAATGAGGAGATGACTTTACTTGGAGAGGATGAAAGTGTTGACCTACCAGGGCCATAGCCGCACGTACGCATGCAAGTGCCATCTTATTATATACAACTATAACTTTTTTTGCTTCCTCCTAGTTTCTTGACATCACAGTCCCACACCATTATCAACCTATGTAGTCAATAAACGAGAGAATTGCACAAGGAGCGGCCGACAGCTGGGACCAAGTAGCTCGAGCAGTATTTTGTGTTTTTGAGGTGTGAGCACTACAAAGTTTTTTTTGAGCAATGTTTTCATTGTTGTTCAGAGTAGAGCAAGGTATTAACTAGGCGGGCTGTGACCTGTCTAGCCCAGGGCAGATATCCAGCCCAGATATTAATTTTTTTCAAGTTGAAAATGGCTAGCCCAGCTATACTTTTTTTTGAGGAATACCTAGGCAAGGTCAACTTGTTATTCTCCGCCCTGCTGGGCTGCAAATCTTTCCTAGGAGGGATGCATTAGGATTACCAAGAAAATGGGCTTTCAGAAATAATAAATGGGATGTAATTATAAAAACTGGACAGTAACTATAAAAAATGCACCAAACACGTAATTAGTTTATAAAATATTATTTTTCGATTTTGAAAATTTTAATTTCATTAATTGTTTCGCGCATAATGTTTGGTTGATTTTTACGTAATACAAATTTATATTGAAATTGTATTTAATCTGACTAGAAATTTTAGGATAATAATATTTCGGATCCCATTAAAATGTGGTAAATTTTATTGAATTCTTTTTTGATTGGTTGGTTGAAATTATTAATCGTTGTCCTAGCTAGAAAATTGGTTGTACTTTTAACAAACTGTAAATGGGCTATGGTAAATTCCATTAGAATTCGAAAATGGGTTGTACATTCTTACAAATTGCAAATGGGTTGTAGTAAATTCCATTAGAATTCAAAAATGGGATGTACATTCTTACAAATTGCAAATGGGCTATAAGTTCTCTGCCACACACGTGTGGGCCAACTAAGTTGATGCGTCCCCTAAAATAAGTAAGTTGATGCGTATGCAAGGCTTTGTCAACTTATAGTCAACACACGGTTCAAGCAGTAGTGGCCGTTGGATGTCCATCCAACGAATGTCGTGCTTCTTCTTCAATCTCGAATATTCTATCTTCAGCCGCCCACAAAATGATTCCTACCCCTGACATCTGGGGGCACCATTTTGGAGGCTGACATGTGGGCCTACTAAGTTCATGCGTACTAGGGGCTTTGTCAACTTAGTCAATATAAATGATTCTAGCTGCAGTGACCGTACAATGTCCATCCAACGGCCGTCGTGCTTCTTCAACCTCTGGTCTTCTTGCTCCAACCGCCCAAACTAGCGTCGCCCGTGCCGCCTGCTCCTGCCTCCCGTGTCTCGTTGTGCTGCCACCGCTGGCCATGCCATCTCTCTATACTCACCCACACCTCCTATTATTCTCCGGCGATGACAGCCTCACACCGCAGCCGAAGCAGTCAACCCACGTACTCCCCTCTACGTGGGCATCCACTATCGCTTCTTCCACGGCTTAGCGGCGTCCCCTTCCTAGGCCTCACCATCATCCACCGCCCTGGTGCTCTCGCCGCGGCATGATCAACATGGTCAAGGAATGTGGCACCCCGACTCAGAGAAAACCGGAGCGCCCCGTATTCCATCCTAGAGATCGAGGTGAAGTCTTCTGGAATACGACACTACTTAGTATAGAACAAACCAGCTCTCTATTACAACACGAATATGAATACAAGGGTTCCGATATTACAATGAATAACATCGGCACGGCAACACTACGCCAACCACAGTTGATCTATACAAGCAGCATAACAACTCGAAGCAGCGGAACTACTACTGGCAGCGGAACAACGAACAACGATGATGGACTCCAATCCGCAGGGACTCTAGCTGGAATATTTATCCTAGCTCGCGAACACAGGAACAACACCAAACAAGCAAGCAATCCAGGCATGACCTGCAAACTGGCATGACATGCCAGGTCAGTACATTGAATGTACTTGCAAGCTCACAATAACCAGAAGCATCCAAGACAAACAACAGCATGGCAACTACAGGTTAAGCAGGAATTATCATGAGATCATCAGAAAAACATGGCATGAACAACATGAACATAATACTGCGAGAACAATATGATCATGGCATGAACAACATGAACATAATACTGCTAGAACAATATGATCATGACATAAACAACATGAACATAGCACTGCTAGAACAATATGAGCATGACATGAACATATAAATCTGACGATACCAGCATGCAACATGATGACACTATATGCACCATTTATTATGCTCGGGTTACCTCGTAACCAAACGGTGATCCTGCCGGCGATCACAGCCACGACCAGCACTTGGTCTCAAACAGTGATCCTTCCGGCGATCACAACCACGACCAATACCTGGCCTCAAACGGTGATCCTTCCAGCGATCACAACCAACTTATCTCCTTATTGAACCGTGGTTGTTATAAAGCACATTATTATTATTATTATTATTATTATTATTATTATTATTATTATTATTATTATTATTACTGTTGACTCATAGTGTGACCAACTACGAACTGGGACCTTATCCGCGGGCGCGGCTATCGATAGATTTAATATACACTCTTTAGAGGTTAGTACATTGTACCCACACTACAGAACCCATAGCCTCACACTCCAATTCGGGTGGACCAACGGCGTTCCGACAAAACCGGTCTACTGCCATGACACTCTCCCGGCCACTCCGACTCACTCCCCACTGGGCTAGTCCTAGGTGGTCCCGTGTCTACCAAAGACACAACGACCACCGTCGTGGCCAAACATAAATGGTCCCAAACGGGGACCCGGATTCATAACAACAACAACGGGCACACAAGGTTATGTCTTCTTACCGGGCCATGGTACCGCACGCCCATAACCTTCCCTCGCTAGAGGCACCAGTGAGAGGCACGACAATAGACCCAATTAGGACCTTCCCATAAAGGTATGCGTGGTTGCACTGGTCAGTTCGATATGGTGGTACCATGACTCAGCCAACCGTTGTTCAACTTCAATTTAATCGCGTTAAACTTGAATGCAAATATGCTGGGCCATGATAAAATGCATGATGCAATTACAATGCATGAGCATGATATCAAGATAATTATGAGGGTACCACATAACTATCCACCATATCAACAATGGATCATAACCAACTAAGCATGGCATACTGACTAGCATGAAAATCATAAGTACATACTTCTCCGAAACATAGCATGACCACTGGCATCAACAATAAATATCATGCAAGAACATATCAACAATGCCATCATGCAAGCATTTAACCAACTGGATGCAATGGAACATGCATACCAATGGTACTTGGGACAGACCTCAGTCATGCACCAAAAACCACCAGTAACATCAACATGTACTACTAGCAAGCAAGGTTGGACAAAGCGCTAGGCGATAGGCGGGCGGTGACCCTCTGCCTAGCGCCTAGCCTGCCTAGGCGTAGCCTAGGCGGGCCAAGGCGTCGTTTTGTATGGTAGAAGGTTAGGATGATCATTTTTGAACTAGACTTTGTACTATATCATGTTAGAAGGATAATTTGATGATAAAAATAACATACATGACACACTGTGGAGAACTAAATATAATCTATTCAATGAAAGTAGTACGCCCATAGAAATATCAAATGTTCAAATACAGGAGAGTCAAACATCACGCAAGACCGAATTGGCATAGCATTATATATTATAAGTTCAACAGTTCACACTTCAGAATGAAGTTCTTTATTCCTAGAATCTTATTTGGAAGACTTCTCTCACAAGTCAAAAAGTGAAAATTCCACATGGATGCACACACAAACAGTTCGACACATAATGACTTAAAAGATATAAGATGAAAACGAAGTACTTAACAAAGGACATCCATGCATTTGGGTCTCCTTAATTATCAATATTCATTCTCATCCTCTGAATGCATCTCCTCCTCATCATCAAAATCCTCTTCTTCAGAATCGAATTCTTCTTCTTCATAAAGTTGTCTTAGTCTCGCACTTCTACGTGGCTCGAGCAGTTCATCACCTCCCATTGTTTCTCCAATGGCACTCCCTGGCATCCCTATACTATCCATCTCCTCCTCATCATCCCTATAGACGACTTCTGCATAATCGTCTCCGCCCTCAAAAAGAAAACCTTGACCTTCGGTAGTTTCAGCAGATAAGAGGACATCAGTGATCTTCTTCTCCTTGATCATTTGTTTCTTGGCCATCATTCTTGAGTTGAATTGTATAAACACAAGAGAGTTTAGACGTTCTGTAGTTAGCCTATTTCTTTTCTTTGTATGAATCTGCAACAGGAAGAACTCGAGGTCAATGAGAACTCGAGGTCAATGAGAGGATTCTCACAGCCATCCTTTGTAGAGCCGGTGCTTCAGTTCCATAGAGCCTCCACCAAGATGCTATGAATGAGAGCAGAGAATCAAGTTAACATGTATTGCATAAACTCTGAATAAATATTGAATAAGTTAGACTTCACAAAATCACAATGCATACCTGCATTATAATCAAAATTCTGACAACTCCTCGCAAGCTTCTTTGCAAATGATCCTTCTCTATTCTGGAATTTCTTTAATTCAAAATTGACAGCTTGATCTTGCTTGTCATCATCACCATAATAAAAGGTTTCGACACAACTGATGAACCCTTCGTTTATTGTTCCATCATCAAAAATATTAGTATCAACATAACTATAATATGGATTCAGCAAATATGCAGCCAAGTGCAATGGAGAGTCAAGTCTATCTTTCATCTTTTTCTCAACAATATTAATCACATCTTTGTAACGTAACTCCACATTGCCATAGACTTCCTTGATCTCTTTCTTTGCCTTAACTATTTCTCGATAAACAAAGCCCATAGATGGATTGACATCCCCATCAACCAAGCGAAGGACTTTTACCAAAGGCTCAAAGACAATGAGGCAAAGCTTCAAATCTTTCCAAAAAGCCATGCTCATCATCGTAGCTGTTGCTGCCTTTCCCTTTTTTGATTTAACTTCTCTCAGCTTGTCCCATCTACTATCAACCACCATCTTCCTCAGTTGATCCTTTTTGTCTAGAAGGCTTTCCAGAGTTACATAAGCAGAAGCAAACCTAGTGACCCCTGGCCTTATGATCTCTTTCCCAGAAGAGAAGTGCCTCATGCAGTCCAAGGTCCTTGTGTGCCCATAGACAAAGAGAGTGAATGCTTTTGCTTTTTCAAGTACCTTACTAAACCTTGGTAGGTCACCAATTCCTTGCAACATCAGGTTAATGGTGTGCGTCGCACAAGAGCTCCAAAACATGTTTGGCCTCTTCTCCAACAACATCTTCTTTGCTCCCATGTTATTAGAAGCATTATCAGTCACTACTTGCACCACATGTTCAGGACCTACTTCCTCAATTGCTTCATCCACTAATTGGAAGATGACTTCACTTGTGTGTGATACAGCCGACATCTCACTCGACCTTATGAAATTAGAACCATCAGCACTATTTGTGCACAAGTTCATTATGCTTCTCCTCTTCCTATCTGACCAAGCATCAGTCATAATGGAGCAGCCATTCTTCATCTTTTCAGCATCACGTTCTTGCACCAAACTCTTTACTCTTGCATGTTCCTCACTCAACAAAGTCTCTCGAAGTTCATGTTTAGACGGAGGCTCAAATCCAGGGCCAAAGCTCCCAATGGCTTCGCACATTAACTTGAAATCATCATTGTCACAAGCATTGAATGGTATAGCTACAAATGTAATATGAACAAAATTAGTAACTGAAAAGTCAACCAACAGTCAAACATTACAAAGAAGTAAATAATCAATGGTAGTGTGGGTAAAAATAAATATTTAATTACCATGATTGTACACCCATCTAGCCACATACTGCTGCACTTCATGTGTTCTCTTTTTCCAAAGTTCCTTGTTTATCTTCTGTTGATGAAAGGCTTCAGCTTGAGTCAGTTTAGGATCAATAGGCCGTGTCCACTTGTCAATGGGACCTAACTTGTGTGGCTCCGCACTTCCGATACAAGCGGCTTCGTCATCTCCAACGCGAGAAATGTTCACAATTTGTATGAGCTCTTTCTCACGGGCAGTCTCTTCCCGCCTCTTATTAGATGCCTCTTCAAGAGATTTCTTGCACCTATCTTTAGCTTCCTGCGAGCTTTTTTTACATTTGACCACAGCATTACCAACATGAGCCACATGCTACTTGTGACGATAAACACCTCCAGTGCTCACATGGTTACAGAAAATACAGTTCACTTTATCCTTGTTGGAAGCATCCGCTAGACTCCCATAGTCCCATCCCACATCATATGACTTTCTCTTAAGGACATTCTCCTCCTGCAATGCCGATGTTGCATTTCTCCCAGTCATCCTACAAATATTGAAATACAAAACAACCAATATTCAGTAATTCGCTTCACTAATGCTAGAAAAATGGACCACATCTACCAAAGTCCAGACTACAAGTAGGCATAAATCCAGATAATAATCAAAGCAACAATTCAATAAATAGACCTTAAAAAACTATTCAATATATAGCATGTTTATACGTCTATGCGTAAGTCCACATCCTAGAAATATATAGCAGAAGATAAATCATTTACTGTTTAATTAGGTACACAATTCGGTTCCTGTAGCAAATGGAGGAATCAAAGCAATATGAATTATAATAACATAATATATGCAGAGCAATATAAAATAGATAGCAAGCTGTATACTAGGAGATTCCAAGAAAAAAACTATTGTGAAGTAAATACATAATACAAAAAAATTTCATTTTTGTGGGGGAAACAGAACAACTTTTTTTCTGCATTACAAAGTTATAAATCTGCTGATTCAAAACTTATTTAGTCTTGCAAGTTGCAATGCTCGATGCCTTGATACAGATCTGGAAGCAATTTCATTTTTATACCAACTGAACAATCCCTCCGGTTAAACGACAGCACACTCATATACTAATTTGAACTACCATGTTTAATAACCTGATGTCTCTACATTCAAGAATAATAACAGCCACATCCGCACGCATATGACCCTGCTTTTAGACTAGTACTAGTACGAGTTAGTGTCAGTGTCACATCTTGGCATCATGCAACAAAATCTGATCCTACTTCTACGCTAGTGCTAGTACCGCCCAGTATCACCTCTTGGCATCATGCCATATATAACTTAGTAACTGAGAAAATCATAGAGCTAGCTTCAGTAACACCAATAGTGCCCGGGATGATTACCTTCAGACCAGTGGATGCTCCCTTTGTTCCTCCGCTACAATTACCTTCAGACCAGTCAGTACAACTGCATCACGGAGTTATAATTATTCAAAGTCGTGTTTTATCTAGGAAGTGTTCAGCAATTAGTACAGAAAATTTCTCTTTGGGTATATAGATTTCTGATGGTTCAGATACCTAGCTTCTATCTCATTTCTCTCGGTCGATCACAGGAAGGAAACAAACACAAGAGATTTTGGTGCTTCCTGCAACTTACTGCAACGTTTTGCTCTAGCGAAAACAAAAGCTACCAGCTGCTTATTCTGACGAAACTGAAGAAAAGAAAACATCTTGCTAACTGAATATTGTGTAGCAAGATTACAGTAGCCAACGATTTCCTCTTGATTTTTGTGAAGGAAATAGAGCATAGCAAAACTATAGCTCAAGGGATTACAGGCGAAGGACAAATCTAGCAGCATCCAACATGCAATCTAGATAAACCAATACTGTTTATAAATTTAGAAGACCATTTGTGGATGTAAAAAGATCATACAGAAATTACAGATCGAGTGATTACATGATAGAGATGGAGCAACAATCAACTAGCAATCCACCGGTGATGCAGAGGCAACACACAGGCATAGTGAAAGACACGAGAGAAGGAATGGGTGAAATCGCAATGGCAGCTCACATACAGCAGGGGAGAAGACCGGACCTCAGGCTGTGGTCGAACGGAGAAACAGCTAGGAGGAAGAGGTCATGGCGGTGAATCACTTCGTCCCGGCGGTCGGCGGACGAGCGGCAACAGAATAGATCGAGCTGCCGCCACCCCTTCTCTGTTTATATGTATAGATCCTAACCTAATCTCTCCGTTCCTCCCGCCGGCAAACTGCATGCAATCATCTCGCAATCTTCTCGCGATTCTCGCGCCACCTTCCCGCATGCTAGCACCCTCCCGTTGCATCTCTGGTCCGCCTTGCTCCTCCTAGCGCCGCCTCCTCACTGCTTTTCTCCGCTTCCTAGTGCCTAGGCGCACGCCTTGCTCCGCCTAAGCGATGGGTCCGTCTAGAGGACCGATTAGGCCCAAAGCTACGCGGTGGGCTATCGCCGAGTGCTTCAGCGCGCTGAGGCATATGCCTAATAACACTTTCTTCAACCCTGACTAGACGAAAGCGTTATTAGGTGCACACCTTGCTCCGCCTAAGCGATGGGCCCACCTAGAGGACCGATTAGGCCCAAAGCTACGCGATGGGCTATCGCCAAGCGCTTTAGCGGGCTGAGGCATACGCCTAGTAACGCTTCAGCAAACAGACCCTTAGAGTTATGAGGAGTTGAAGATCATGGACCAATCTATGAATAAACTTTAGCAAACAGGCCCTTGAAGGAAAAACTGAACGTGCCTTCGGGCCGAATACGTTTTCTGAAAAGGGAAACGTATTTTCAGCCATAGAAGAAGAGAATACGCTTTCCGGAAGGGAAAACGCATTTTGGATAAAAAAAGGTAGGAAATACACCTTCATATAGCGAAAACGCATTTCAAGAAAACGTTTCGACTTACAGACTAGGGACCGGGGCAGAGTCAATGCCGAGACACTGCCAGGTGGGGTCGGGGAAAGCGCGTGGCCCACCTGGCCTCGTCTTCTTCCTCCTGCTTCCTGCCCCGATGGAAGCAGAGAAGGGCCCGACCAGGGGCGCTGCCGACAACATGGCGGGCGACTCCGGCCACCTCAGGCGACAGCGAAGGCACCGGCGGCTGTGGCCAGGTCTCCCGCATCCATCCCGAGGGCTAGCAGGCGCCGAGGAGGATGAGAAGAAGCATAGCTTCGAGGGGAACAGAGGAGCGGTCGGCGGCCGTTGCATGCGTGGACGACGGCCCTGGTGGCTCCGGCGGCTGGAGAAGGGCGTGGGGAGAGTCACAGGAGTGGGAGGAAGCTAGTGGTGGCTACCGGAGAGAGAGAAGAGCACCGAATGGCCGGGACGACGAGGCGATCGAATGGTTGAGGCGAGGCCGGACTTGGGAGACACGGCCACAGGGCTCTCCGGTGAGGGGCAAGGGGTTGGGGCGAACCGCGGGGACGAGGATGGTGGACAGCTCGGGAGGAGAGGAGAGGGGCTAGGTTTGCCTAACCGAGGAGGAACCGATGCAGCCATGGCGTCCTCCGGCGAAAATAAGAGAGGGCCGAGGACTCCGGTAGGCTAGGGAAGCAAGTGAGGAGTGGATGAGCTGCGGGAGAGCTCGGGGCACGCAAAATTTCAACTCATTTGGATATGCCTAGCTTGTACTTCCTTCACAATCACTTTCCTCAGATAGGAACTTTGAAAAATTGCTCAGGAATATTTACTAGGCAAATTGGGTTGAATTTTGGCACAGGTCAATTACTTTGACATAAAAAGATGTCCAAGAAGTTTGGGTTGAATTGGGCAAAGATAAATGACACTTGCTTCACAATGTGCCATTTAGGATAGAATAGGAAATGAATTTATTGAGCATGATGGGAAACATGGACAATGATATATTTTGCCATATTTGAGGAGGATATTACCCAAACAATTTATGAGAATTATTTGGGAATTTTAGGAGTGATAGAAATATAGGATGCTTCAAAACCTAGGGTTTTAAGGGTTATTCCTTTATCAAAAAAGGAATATTCCCAACAAAAGAATTTTGGGTTAGGTCAAGGATGGAAATGACATGATCTTGGGATGATGAAGAGGGTGACAAGACACTATAAAACCTAGGAAGACATGATCTTCCCAAGTTTCAGAACCACATAGCCACAGAAAATCAAATCAAAACCGGAAATCCAAGAAAATCAAAGGAAATATAAAAGGGCAAAAATCCAGGTTGTTACAAGGAATGACTTCCATTCGAAGAGTACTATACGCGAAGAGGCTGACTGTTGGGTCCACGGCCGCAACAAGGAAGTGCCTCCTTATTACACGGAAAATAATGATTCCTCCACCTGACAGTAGGGACCCACAGGACGTGCCACCGTATTTCTTGAAGAGGCAAAGGTGTCCCGATGTTTCAATGAGATTGTGGCTATCGTTTCTGTGGGAGTCGACCTTGACGATTCGACTACGATCATGCAAGACGTCGCGCCTTAGCAATCGCTAAACCAACTTCCGAGGGTTATTGACCATGTCGGAGCACGATCAACCTCACCACGAGGGTCTATTTCCTGCGAGCAAACGAAGAACAAGCAAGAAACTGAGATTGCAATCTGGATATTGCGAATATAAGATGAAAGCTTTATTGATCAAGGTGGGGTCCTGTGACGCCTTTGTCTGGTCGTTGAACACAAACGAAGTATGCGAAGTTGAAGCTATGGCGAACTTTAATCTAAACAAAACCCCAAGTCTAAACGATGCCCTAAGGGCTGTATATATGGAGGAGAGAGGGGGAATTTCGTGGCCCTTGGTGGAGGGATCCGAAACCAACCTAACTCTTGTTTCCCCACACATACAGACTCTAAAAAACAGCCTATACTTAAATACTTCGAAAATACATGGGCCTGGCCCAATAATAAGGTGATGCAGCACCTAGAATAGCCTCTGGACGAAATTTATGAAGTGGCATCTTGTATATTTCGTCCCATGCTTCATGCAATCATTATGGTGGCTTCAGAGTCCTGGAATCATAACTTGTAACTCCGTTCTTGCTCCCCTTGCGCAGGCCATCATCTCCATGCTTGAACTTGCTCCAAGGTTCATCTTTCTTGTCTAAGCTAGGCCGTTCATTTGTAAGCAAAACAAATATATCCAATTTAGGCAGCATCATATTCTCATGAACATTAGAATCGTTACCAAGAAACGAAAGTACCTGATAATTCAATTGGCGTGCGCAAGCTCTAGTAATTGGTCAAGTATGTATAGCAGCAGGGGCTGTGGGTGTAACATTGGTATTGATGTCCTCATCATCCTCCCCTTCTTGAAATGAAGTCGTCCTCAACGAAAGTTCATCGTCCTCACCCAAATAAGGCTTCAAATCTGCAATGTTAAAAGTGGGACTAACCCCAAAATCTGCAGGCAGCTCAAGTTTATATGCATTATCATTTATTTTCTCTAACACCTTAAAAGGACCATCAGCACATGGCATTATCTTTGATTTGCGCAAATTAGGAAATCTATCTTTACGCAAATGTAACCAAACAAGATCTCCAGGTGCAAACACAACATGTTTTCTACCCTTATCTCCAGCAAGTTTATATTTAGCATTCATACGCTCAATGTTTTACTTAGTTAACTCATGCATTTCTAAAATCAATTCAGCATGTTCTTTGGCATCAAAATTAACCTTCTCCAAAGATGGAAGAGGCAACAAATCAATAGGTACACGAGGTAGGAAACCATACAAAATTTCAAAAGGGCACATCTTCGTAGTAGAATGCAATGAACGATTATAAGCAAATTCAATATGAGGCAAGCATTCTTCCCACATTTTCTTGTTATTCTTCAAAACAACCCTAAGCATAGTAGACAATGTTCTATTGACTACTTCAGTTTGTCCATCAGTTTGGGGGTGACAAGCCCATAAACATCTCCAAAAGTGGCTAAGAAATTTAGTATCACGATCTGAAACAATAGTATTGGGCACACCATGCAAGCGAATAATTTCACGAAAGAACAAATCAGCAACATTAACAGCATCATCGCTTTTATGACATGGTATAAAGTGTGCCATTTTCGAGAACCTATCCACGACAACAAATATGCTATCCCTCCCCTTCTTTGTTCGAGGTAAACCTAAAACAAAGTCCATAGATATATCCTCCCAAGGAGCACTAGGTACAGGCAAAGGCATATATAAACCATGAGGATTGAGTCGTGACTTAGCTTTTTGACATGTAGTGCAGCGAGCAACAAAATGCTCAACATCCCGTCTCATCTTTGGCCAAAAGAAATGTGTAGCAAGTATATCCTCCCTCTTCTTGACGCCAAAGTGTCCCATTAATCCTCCTCCATGCGCCTCCTGCAACAACAAAAGACGAACAGAGCTAGCAGGAATGCATAGCTTGTTAGCACGAAACACAAATCCATCGTTAAGAATGAACTTGTTCCAAGTTCTCCCTTCCTTACAATTCTACAATACATCTTTAAATTCAGCATCATGCACATATTGATCTTTGATGGTCTTCAAACTAAATATTTTAAAGTCAAGTTGTGAAAGCATAGTATAACGACGAGACAATGCATCAGCAATAACATTTTCTTTACCCTTCTTGTGTTTAATGACATAAGGAAAAGTCTCAATGAAATCAGCCCATTTAGCATGTCTATGGTTCAGTTTTGCTTGACTTTTAATGTGTTTCAAAGATTCATGATCAGAATGTATAACAAATTCCTTAGGCCATAAATAATGTTGCCATGTGTCTAAGGTCCGAACAAGAGCATATAATTCTTTGTCATAAGTAGAATAGTTCAAACTAGGCCCACTCAATTTTTCAGAAAAGTATGCAACAGGTTTGCCATCTTGTAATAACTCACCTCCTAATCCAATTCCACTAGCATCACATTCAAGCTCAAAAGTCTTATTAAAATCAGGAAGTTGGAGTAAAGGAGCATGTGTCGACTTATCTTTCAATACCGTGAAGGCTTCTTCCTGTGCGGTACCCCAAACAAAAGGCACATCCTTCTTTGTAAGCTCATTGAGAGGTGCAGCAATGGTGCTGAAATCTCTCACAAAACGCCTATAGAAACCAGCGAGGCCAAGGAAACTCCTCACTTGTGTGACCGTTTTGAGCTGCGGCCAACTCTCAATAGCTTCAATCTTGGCTTTATCAACTTCAATTCCCTGTGGAGTAACAACATAGCCAAGAAAAGATACTCGTTCGGTGCAAAAGGTGCACTTTCCAAGGTTACCATACAAACGTGCATCACGTAGAGCAATAAAAAACAGCACGTAAATGTTCCAAATGTTCCTCCAAAGATTTGCTATAAATCAATATGTCATCAAAGTAAATTACCACAAATCGTCCAATGAAAGCACGTAAAACTTCATTCATTAACCTCATGAAAGTACTAGGTGCATTAGTTAACCCAAAAGGCATAACTAACCACTCATATAATCCAAACTTAGTTTTAAATGTTGTTTTCCATTCATCTCCCAATTTCATACGAATTTGATGGTATCCACTACGCGAATCAACTTTGGAGAATATTGTAGAGCCACTCAATTCATCAAGCATATCATCTAGCCTAGGAATAGGATGACGATAATGAATAGTAATATTATTAATGCCTCTACAATCAACGCACATACGCGACGTACCATCCTTTTTCGGCACTAAAATGATAGGAACAGCACAAGGACTAAGGGATTCGCGTATATAACCTTTGTCGAGCAGTTCTTGTACTTGACGCATAATCTCCTTCGTCTCCTCTGGATTGGTACAGTATGGTGCACGGTTGGGTAATGATGCACCGGGAATTAAGTCAATTTGATGCTCAATCCCTCGAATAGGTGGTAATCCCGGTGGCACATCTTCTGGAAAGACGTCAGTGAACTCCTGCAAAATGTTAGTGACAGCACGAGGCAAAGAGGAAGGCACGTCCTCGAATGAAAATAACGCCTCTTTGCACACAAAAGCATAGCAAACAGATTTGCTAAAATCTAGCTCATCAATATCAGATTTTGTGGCAAGTAAACATGCACTTTTCAATTTAATTTCAGAAGCAACACTAGATGGTTTATTATTAGGTTTCATTTGTTGCTCAAATTCTTTTGCCACAATCTAATTATCACTCTTATTTTTCTCCTGTTTTGCTTTATTAGCTCTATTAATATCATCTTTCAAAATGGATTCAGGAGTCATAGGAAGCAAAGTAATATTTTTATCTTTATGAACGAGAGTATACGGATTGTTTCTACCATGGTGTACAGAATTTTTATCAAATTGCCATGGTCTACCAAGTAATAAGGAACATGCTTGCATAGGTACCACATCACAATCAACATAATCAGCATATGTAGAGATACTAAAATGCACACGAGCAGTACGTGTTACCTTAACCTTGCCGCTGTTGTTGAACCATTGGATGTAGTAAGGATGTGGATGTGGTCTTGTAGTGAGAGATAGCTTCTCCACCATCTCCATGCTAGCCAAGTTGTTGCAGCTCCCTCCATCTATGATGACGCGAACAGAACGTTCCTTCACAATTCCCTTTGTATGGAACAAATTATGCCTCTGATTTTGCTCAGCTTGTGTGACCTGCACACTCAAAACACATTGAGCAACTAAACATTCATACATGTCAACATCTTCAGGAGCCATGTATTGCGTCTCATGATCAGAATCATCTCCACCATGTTCTTCACATGTAATAAGAGCCAAAGTCTCCTCATCATAGTCACTAGCGGACTCATACCCACCATCCTCAGTAGCAATCATCACACGCTGAGATTTGCATTCTCTCGCAAAATGTCCTCTTCCCTTACAACGACGACAAATAATATCACTTGTGTGCCCTGCTGATGCCATAGAAGAAGAAGAACTCTGCGCAGGCCCGGGAGGTGTGCTCTTGGCAGATAGTGGTGGTTGTGCCTGCTTTCTTGTATCACGGCTGGAGGTGGCACCTGATGGAGGTGCTGGTGGAGTGGAAGTAGAGGATGCACGTGGTGTCCATGCTGAAGATCGACCTGGAGAAAAGTTAGTTCGCGCCAATGCCTGTCGATCCTGCACTTCACATTCAGCTTTACAAGCAAGATGGAATAAACGAGTGATATTAGTATACTCCTTATACTCTAGAATGGTCTGAATCTCTCTATTTAATCCACCCATAAAACGTGCAAGCATAGCTTCATTCTCCTCAACAATACCACATCTAATCATGCCAGTTTGTAATTCCTGATAATATTCTTCTACAGAATTTTTCCCTTGTCTTAAATGCTGCAATTTTTGAAGTAATTCACGTTGATAATATGGTGGAACCCAACGAGTACGCATAGCAGTTTTCAAAGCAGCCCAAGTAGCTGGAATAGGATATAATCTACAATGCTCAGACCACCAAACACATGCAAAACTAGTGAATGCACAAACAACAGTAGGAACACGTCTCTCCTCGGGATATTGTAAACATGTAAATCGTTGTTCAGTTTCTAACTCCCAAGTAAGATATATATTAGGAACATATCTACCCTCAAATGGTGGAATATTCAATTTGAGTTTAGGGAGATGGTCATGATCTCGTACGTGAGGGTGAGCCCTCCCATTGCCATTATTTGCATGTGGACAACCTGGTGGCTGCGGTGCTGGTGGTGGCACGTAGTTCTGATTTTGATCAACCTCATCCTCGTAATCTCCTGCAAAATCATCCCCCTCCGCATCAGCAGCAGGAGCCACAGAAGTATCAACAGCAGCACCAACAGTTTGGCCAGGTGCAAGAGGGAGACGGCTCGCTCGGCGGAGGGTTGTTTCACGATGTGGAGGTAGCCATTGTTGTTGTTGTTGTAGAGGTGCGTTAGGTGTAGCCGGTGGTGGTGGTGGAAGACACGCGAGCAATTCATTAAACCTGTTGTCGAGCTTTGTTTCGAATGTCTTCTCCATGCCATCTATCTTCTCCATGGCCTCTTCAAATCTGTTTAGCACATCTTCCACCTGTCAACTCATCATTTGCTGAAACTTATCATGTAACTCTTTGTTCGTCATGTTCTCCCAGTCAATCGCGTCAGGTTGTGATCCTGCCATGGTTAGCAGCAATAGAAACACACAAGAATATGATCCTACAGACTACTAGAAAATGGCGGTGGTGGAGTGTCACAAATCCGTCAAGCAAATCTCAAATTCTTACCAGTTCTTACCCAGCAGCAGGCGGTGACCGGCAACCGTCGTAGTCAAAACTCTCAAAGCTTGGATAGAGCGATTACCAGGGAGAGTCAAACGCACGACGTAGATGTATGTGGAGCTAGGAAGGCTTATAATATGGTAGCAAAAAGGGTCAGCAATAATCAATTCAGAGATGCAAAGTTGAATAAACGCTCAACGACGGTACTGTGCTGGTCCTAGGCTAGACCGTGCTAGAGACGCGAGCCTAGAACACTAACAAAATCACGGTGCTGCACGTAAACAAGGGAAAAGCACACTTGGGAATTTTTTTTTTCGCTCTGTTTTTTTGGTGCTCCTCTTTTTTTTGCGAAAAATCACTATAATGGTGAGTGTCTCATAACTCTTCCCTCGTCAAACTGATAGGATGCGCACGGAATTTTTTTGACTGTTTTTTTGGAAATCAGGGCAGCGATGACAAAAAAGTGCGACCAAAAATCACTATGATGGCACGTGGCTCAAAACACTCAGAAAAGCCTAAAAATAGGATAGGGAAAAATATTTTTGCCCGTGAAAATTTTGGCCTAAAACTGCCCACGGAAATATGTTTGCCTGTGAAAATATTTTTTTTCCGAGACCTACTCAGGCAAGGAAACACGAATCGGAAATTAGACGGACCTCGAAAACAAACCTAATATGAAAGGAACTCGAATTTGTAGTGGATATATGATGGTAGGATATGGTAGCGGTGGTGGTATATGGATACAGATTGGTGGTGGTATATGGATACGGATTGGTGATGGTATATGGAGACGGATTGATGGTGGTATATGGATATGAATCTATGGCGGATAAGCGGTGGTGGTAGATGGCAGGAGCGATGATGATGGTGCGGCGGCGGCGTGACAACTTATGACCAGAACTCGAAACTCTAAAAGACTAGACTCTAAGACCAGCAACTACACACGAGATGCAACCGCAAATTCAACAAAGCAAAATACTGAAAAGACTACGCAAAGGCTCAGATTGGTTCGGATATGATGAACTAACCCTAAATTTTTTTGGCTTTTTTCGTGGACTGTAGGTATGAAGAACAGACTCGATCTAAACTATGAAAAACTGGAAAATCTCACCGAGCAACTTGAAAATCTGATACCACTTGATAGAGGCAAAGGTGTCTCGATGTTTTGATGAGATGGTGGCTATCGTTTCTGAGGGAGTCGACCTTGACGATTCGACTACGGACTCTAAAAAACAGCCTATACATAAGTACTTCGAGAATACATGGTGGAGAGAGGGGGAATTTCGTGGCCCTTGGTGGAGGGGTCCAAAACCAACCCTAACTCTTGTTTCCCCACACATACGGACTCTAAAAACATCCTATACTTAAGTACTTCGAAAATACATGGGCCTGGCCCAATAATAAGGTGACACAACACCTAGAATAGCCTCTGGACGAAATTTATGAAGTGGCATCTTGTATAATTTGTCCCATGCTTCATGCACTCATTATGGTGGCTTCATAGTCCTGGAATCATCACTTGTAACTCCGTTCTTGCTCCCCTTGCGCATGCCATCATCTCCATGCTTGAACTTGCTCCAAGGTTCATCTTTCTTGTCCAAGCTAGGCCCTTCATTTGTAAGCAAAACAAATTTATCCAATTTAGGCAGCATCATATTCTCATGAACATTAGAATTGTTACCAAGAAACGAAAGTACCTGATAATTCAATCGGCGTGCGCGAGCTCTAGTAATTGGTCCAGTATGAATAACAGCAGGGGCTGTGGGTGTAACAATGGTATTGATGTCCTCATCAGTTTCCCTCCTGACTGCTGGGACCCACCAGCTACTGTTGCAAATATGCCCTAGAGGCAATAATAAAAGTATTATTATTATATTTCCTTGTTCATGATAATTGTCTTTATTCATGCTATAATTGTGTTATCCGGAAATTGTAATACATGTGTGAATAACAGACACCAACATGTCCCTAGTAAGCCTCTAGTTGACTAGCTCATTGATCAACAGATAGTCATGGTTTCCTGACTATGGACATTGGATGTCATTGATAACGAGATCACATCATTAGGAGAATTATGTGATGGACAAGACCCAATCCTAAAAATAGCACAAGATCGTATAGTTCGTTTGCTAGAGTTTTCCAATGTCAAGTATCCTTTCCTTAGACCATGAGATCGTGTAACTCCCGGATACCGTAGGAGTGCTTTGGGTCTACCAAACGTCACAACGTAACTGGGTGACTATAAAGGTATACTACGGGTATCTCCGAAAGTGTCTGTTGGGTTGACACGGATCGAGACTGGGATTTGTCACTCCGTATGACGGAGAGGTATCACTGGGCCCACTCGGTAATGCATCATCATAATGATCTCAAAGTGACCAAGTGTCTGGTCACGGGATCATGCATTACGGTACGAGTAAAGTGACTTGCCGGTAACGAGATTGAACGAGGTATTGGGATACCGACGATCGAATCTCGGGCAAGTAACATGTCACACCCTAGCTAGTTCATGCATTAGAGTGTTGCATCATATTTACTCTTTCATCAGAAACCTGAAATGGGGATGACAGAACCCCCAGCCCCCTCTGAAACCAACTAGGGTTTACTAAAAACTTTTTCAATGAACCTGAAATGCCCTTCTAAAATGCCCATCATTTTTGTCTTGGTTCAGAACCTCTGCCAAAAGTGATGCACATTTTCCTAGGCCATCTTAGGTTTTGTGAATTAAATCATAAATATTTGAATTTGGGCATTTAAAATTATATAAAATATTTAAATGCTCAAATATCTCCAAACTAAAATGTTTCATGTTGGAAATAATCCAACTATGGACCAGGAGTAGTTTGGTGATTTTAGGAGTTGCCTAAGTGTTTTTATTAATTCAACAAAGTTGCAGAAGTATTAAAAAAACAGAAAACAGAGAAAAATAGAAAAACTTACCTGGCGCCAGCACCCGGCCCACCTGCCGGCCCAGCCCAGCGCCGCTCCAGCGAGCTGCTTGCCGGCCAGGCAGGCAGGTGCCCGACGGCGACCGCAGCGCGCGCCATGCACCTGCTCGCCGCCTCGCCGCTCCCCTCGCCCGGTGACGTCGTGGATCGCCCTCCCTCTCTCCCCCAAAACCCCCACACACCCCCCTTCCTCTCCAGCTCCTCCCCCTCGTGCCCCCCCAGCCATGGCCGACGCTACCGCCGCCGTGCCTACGTCGTAGCCGCGCTCCCCGCCGCCCGTGCGTCCTC
>NC_041382.1:291130588-291140124 GCF_002162155.2 Triticum dicoccoides | reverse complement strand
CACCGCAACGACCTCGCCCGAACCGCCGTCGCCGGAGATCCCCTTCAACGCCGTCGTCGCTCCGGTCCGTCCCCGGCCGCACCAAGGGCTTCGTCGAACTCCCCGTGAGCTTAGCCATCTTCCCCTCTCTTCTTTTCTTGCTCCCGAGCCGTGTAGCGACCTCCCGGAGCTCAACCGCACCCACCACCGTGGAGCTCGTCGCCGATGTGCTCCCGGTCACCCTCCGGCCACAAACTGGTGTCCATCATGCTCACCGCGTCACGTAGCACCTAACTAGCTACTCCCCGCACCTCACCGACCCCTCTAGCGTAAAGTTCGCCCTCGGCCGAACTCCGGTGGCCGCCAAAGTCGTCGCCGGCGCCAACTCCGGCCGCCCCGACCCCAACGGACTCCACCAAGAGCTGCGGCTCGTCCTCAGCTCCACTCCGGTGGTCTCCGCGACCCATTTCGTGGCCGAAACGGCCAAAACCACTTCCGCCGCCGCGTCGGGCTCGCCGGCGGCTAAACGCCGGTGCAGCCAACCCGGGTTTGACCACGGGTGGGCCCTGGTTCACTCCCCTGAGTCAATGACAGGTGGGGCCCAGCCCTGTTAACTAATTAGGATTAGTTTAAATTAATTTTAGTTTAATTAATCACACTGACACGCGGGACGCACTGTCAGGTTTGACCCGGACGTGTCCCGTTGACCTGCTGATGTCACACTGACGTCAGGCTGACGCAGTAATTGATTTTCTGGATTTAATCTAATATAGGAAATTCCAGAATATAGTTTAAACTTCAAAAATTCATAACTTTTATTTTGTAACTCCAAATCAGACAAATTATATATGAAAAATGATCAGAAAAATCCAATCTATCCATCTGTACTATTTTCATGCATGACTAAACAAGTTAACTTGATGTTTAATGCAGAACAAGGAAAAACACTTTAAAGGACCATGTTTGAGTTTGAAATTTGAATCTTTGATTCAAATTGGTTCAAACCCTTCTGGTCTTAGTTGCATTAGCCCAACACACTCATATTGCCATGTTTCATGCATGCATCATATTGTTGCACATTGTTTGGTGATGGTTGTGTATCGGTGTTCTTTGCGGCAGGATCTGCCTCCGAGGAGTACCGTGATTACCCTAACGAAGAAACGTATCAGTGCATCGAATCATCAGGCAAGCAACCAACTATTTGATCATATCGATACAATCCCATGTTCTCGCTCCTGCTCTCTTTTACTGCATTAAGACAACGCGTTTCAAACTGCTGTGTGTTACGGTAGTTGAACCCATTTCCTCTGCATGACCTGTCATTGCCACAGTAACTAGATGAAACCCACTAGCATGTGTAGGAGTTGTTTGAGCCATATGTATGTGTTGTTCCTACCTTGCTATGCCTGCTATGCTTAGAGTCGTGTCAGGTCTGGTTCATCTGGGTGATGGACTAGAGTGAAATGATTATGTCGGTAATGAAAGTGGTGTGGTGAACATGATTTGGTAAAGGTATCGATGAGAGGCCATGTAGGAGTACATGGTGGGTTGTTTCATTGAAGCCGACCTTAAGCACTGAGATCTGTATGTGTGATTTAAGATTCAGCTACTACCATGCATTGGGCCCGAAACCAATGGACCCTCTCGACTTCTTATTCACCCTAGTTCTCTGTCCAGGAGTTGCAAGTAGTTTCTGGTGTTTGTAGCCTACTGGAGGCCGTGGACAGCGCTGACCGTAGGGGTGGGCTGTGATGCGGTAGGTACGTGGCATGGTGTACCGAATACCCGTTAGGTATCTCGGGAACCCTGTTCACATCGTTTGGGGCTGTGAGCAAAACCTCGGCCGGATCTCCTCATGGATGGAACCCGAATAGGCGATAAACCTGGACTAGAGACTTAGGTGATTAGGTAGGTCGTGGCCGACACCCACGTTGGGCTTCCGCTTGAAGGTTGCCGAGTACATGTCGTGTAAACGACGGTAAGTGGTGAGAGCGTGTATGAAGAAGTACACCCCTGCAGGGTTATCATGATCTATTCGAATAGCCGCGTCCACGGTAAAGGACTACTTGGTTGCCTATACAGTTCATAGACAAGTAAATGGAAACTACTAAAAGCCTCAAGATAAGTGTGAGTGCCGAGGATGGCTCTTCCGTAGGAAGACGGAGGTGGATCCTCGGTAGTGTATTGAAGTGGTGAGTAGTGGACTCGTGTACGCAAAACCATTTCAAGTTGGAGTCTCATAGGATAGTCTAGCCAAGAGTCAAAGCTGGCTTGCTGCAATAACTCCACCAACCCTTCTTGATAATGTGCATGTATGTAGGATCTGATGTAAGTCTTGCTGAGTACCTTTGTACTCTTGTTGCTATAATTTACATTTTACAGAAGACGCTGCAACCCCTTCTGATGGGTTCTTCGTAGACGTTGACATCAATGAGTAGGCTAAGGCCCAGGTGGTGATCCTGAGCTTGTGAAGGACCACGTATTATAGTTAGGCTTTCCAAGCCTCTTTTATTTTACTAGTTGTCTGTACTCAGACAAGTTACTTCCGCTGCTGGTTTGTATGACTGTATGACTTGAATGCTGGGTCGTGTGACCCGTACCTTTGTGTATGTTATGTATGGCTCTCTGAGCCTTAAATAAAGTACTTGTGTCATAGAGTCATGTTGTGATGCCTTGTTGTATTTGCACATATCGAGCCTATTGTGTGTATGATTGAAATGCTTGGTATGTGTGGGATCTGACTATCTAGTTGTTTATCCTTAGTAGCCTCTCTTACCGGGAAATGTCTCCTAGTGTTACCACTGAGTCATGGTAGCTTGCTACTGCTCTGGAACACTTAGGCTGGCCGGCATGTGTCCTTCTTCGTTCCTGTGTCTGTCCCTTCAGGGAAATGTCACGCATTGAGTACCGGAGTCCTGTTAGCCCGCCACAGCCCGGTTTCCCGGAGTCCTGCTAGCCCAGTGCTACAGCCCGGACCCACTTGCTGATGACCGACACGTTCATTGCTGGGTCATGGATGCATGTCCCTGTAAGTCTGTGCCACTTTGGGTTTACGACTAGCCATGTCAGCCCGGGCTCCTTATCATATGGGTACTAGCGACACTATCATATATGTGTGCCAAAAGGCGCAAACTGTCCCGGGCAAAGGTAAGGCGACACCCGTGGGAATACCGTGCGTGAGGCCGCAAAGTGATATGAGGTGTTACATGCTAGACCTATGTGGCATCGAGTCGGGGTCCTGACAGCGTTGGTATCAGAGCCAGGCTGCCTGTAGGTTCTCCAAGCCAAACTGGTCGATGTTGAGTCTAGAAATTCTTTAGTTATATGTAGGGGAATTGTTTGTGGGTTGGAACGTAAGGCTCTTTTTACTCCTTTATCTTATGACATTCTGATCTGAGTCAGTCTATTCTTCCACCTGGGGTTAAGGAATTAGGATCTATTCTCTCTATCAGGTTCACATGTTACTAATCAGTAGTACCTTATAGGTTTGATGGATACAAGTCTAGTTCAGTTCTACTACCACATTATGTTGTTAGGATGGACTCAGAACTTTGATATGATGATGTTGAGTGTGTATGAAATCCCTTGTCAAATGTCTCAAAATCCTTCTTGAGCATTTACAGCTGTTATGCTGCCGAAATTTTGCTAGAAATTCTAATGCCTTTGCATTATGGTTGTGCTTTCAGATGGCCACTCGCGACCTCAATCAAGTGGTTCGCCTGACTCGATGCCTAGATGTACCCGGCCATACCACCATGTTGGTCAGGGTAATGACTGAGGCTGGATACCGTTGGTATCCCGAGTACACGGTCGAAGTGCAATTTCGAGACTTTAATCAAAGCCAGTATCTCTGCACTATCAGGATATTTCCATCTTATCCTGGATCCACCGAGCCCCTTCACTGCTCCTATGGACTCGGGGTTACTATTGAGATGGCTGTGCAGGACGCCGCCTACTCTATGATGACCATCATGCGAGTCAGGTCTGGTCTATTTCGGGACTCTGATTTCCGGTATATGCCAGGATCACTTCCGGGAGCACAAGGGTATCTTCAGGCTATCTATGCTGACCCCACTCAGGAGGATTCACGGACTCGCACCACTGCTGAGATGCTCGAGGATAAGGACCGTGAAAATCGGGCCTTGAGGCTAGAGCTCTTCAATACCCGTGCTGACCATTGGGCCACGTTGACTCGGTTTGCACCGGCGGTGCAAGCTGGATATTCGGATATGCGCGATCTCTATCCTGTGAGATCTGCTTTGCCAGACGTGATGGGTTGGCGTGATGTAGGAGGCATCACCCCACCTTGCGGTCCCCGCAGGCCACCGTCTCTTGGTCCAAGACCTCATCCTAGCCCCTATGGTCCTCAAGCTCCGCGGGATCGTCTGTTCCCGGATGATCATGTTGAGCTTCCAGGCTATGGAGGTGACTTCTACGAGGACTACAACGGATCGGTCTGAGTTAGTGGTAGTATCACTAGTTCGTACTAGCTGTGTCGTCTATCGTCCTGCGTGACTCGTGGGATATGACCTAGTTTGTACCGCCTTCCGGAGGTGTAGAAAAATAATGTATTGGAGCTTGGGATGCCTCCGATGAGATGTAATCCTCTTATCACCGTAATAGTACCTTGTTTGGTCTTGTACTAAACCTTGTATGGTGTGTATGACGATGGAATAAAGAAGCAGTTTCTGTATCTACCATGTCATACAGATGATCATCTTGCATTCCGAGTTACTCCTTACATTCTGTATTCTATGTCGGAATCTTATCATTCTGACTAAATCATTGTCTTATTTACCTAGGATGGTCAACACGCGCAATAACCCTGCTCCTCAAGAGCAGGCCGAAGGCAGTGAAGTCAGGAACGCAAATCTGCCTCATCCTCCTTCCCTAGCCGAGGTTATGATGGAAGCCGAAAGAAACAAGTGGGAGACCAACCGTTTGTTGGAGCGTATTGAACAGAACACAGTACACCATCAGAGGACTAACGTGGTGTCACTCAATGATTTCATCAAGTTACATCCACCCACGTTCCACCACTCCGTCGAGCCTCTCGACGCTGATGACTGGCTTCGCAGTATTTCTCACAAACTGCACTCCGCGCTAGTAGCCGAGGCTGACAAGGTCACCTTTGCTGCATATCATCTTGAAGGCCCCGCCAGTCTATGGTGGGAGAATTATGGAGCTATGCGCCCAGCGGGCCATGTCACTACTTGGGCTGAATTCAGCGAGGCTTTCCGTGAACATCACATTCCGGAGGGTCTCATGGACCGTAAACGTGAGGAATTTTGCAGTTTCACCCAAGGCCGACTCTCTGTGGATGCTTACAGCAGGGAGTTTGGTAACCTCGCACGATATGCAACTGAGGAAGTTTCTACTGATGCTAAGAAGCAAGCAAGGTTTCGTAAGGGACTTAGTCCTGAGCTTCGCCGCGACCTCCGTCTGCATGAGTGCACATCTTTTCAAAAGCTTGTTAACAAGGCCATCAGTGCTGAGACTGGTCAGACTGATTATGACGCAACACGCAAGCATGGCCGTGACGTGGGTTCCTCATCCGGTGCTGGTCCTCAGAAGCGCCGCGTGTGGGTGCCCAACACTGCCCTGCCACCCAGGTTCACACCGAGGCCATCCTTCCGGGCGCCTCGCCCCGTTCAACAGTCTGCACCAGCCAAGCCCTATGGTGGTCCAACCAACAATGCTCCTCCACGTACCAGTTCTGTGACTTGCTTTAAGTGTGGGGAATCTGGCCACTATATGCGCGAGTGTCCCCAGACCAACCCCAACCAATCTGCTAAAACTGTTGGCCGTGGCAAGCCGACAGGAAAAGTGTTCCACGCCAAGCCGGCCACCGCTACACGTGGACAGGTCAACTGTATCTCTGCCGAAGAAGCTCAAGAGGATCCCAACGTCGTTCTCGGTACGCTCCTTGTTAATTGCCACCCGGCATCTGTTCTTTTCGATACAGGAGCATCTCATTCATTTATATCCGAGAGCTATGCTCGTCTGCATAACACCGCATTCTGTGACATGCCATCCTCTATGGTAATTCAAACTCCGGGATCCAAATGGAAAACTTCTAGAGTAATCCATGGAAACGAAATCCAAGTCGACAGACTTGTTTTTCTCGCATCTTTGATAGCCCTTAAATCTTCGAATATTAATATCATCTTGGGTATGGACTGGATGTCAGCTCATCATGCCCAAGTTGATTGCTTCTTTAGGACTGTTCAACTCACCCATCCCTCGGGGAAGATAGTCAATGTCTTGACCCGAATAGCGAAGCGACAGTTATATTCTCTTAACGCCAGCCCTTTGCCAGACCTTGAGGACGTCCCGGTAGTCCGTGACTTCCCGGATGTCTTCCCAGAGGAATTGCCAGGTGTTCCACCTGACAGGGATGTTGAGTTTGTAATAGACCTTATTCCAGGAACCGTCCCGATTGCTAGAAGACCCTATAAGATGGCACCACTAGAACTAGCCGAGCTTAAGAAACAACTCGATGAGTCCTTGGAAAAGGGTTTCATCCGACCTAGTTCATCTCCGTGGGCTTGCCCCGTCCTCTTCGTCAAGAAGAAGGATGGTACGGACCAGATGGTTGTAGATTATCGACCTGTCAATTTGGTCACAATCAAGAACAAATATCCGCTCCCCAGGATCAACGACCTGTATGATCAGCTCGCTGGATCCTCAGTCTTCTCCAAAATGGATTTGAGGTTGGGCTACCATCAAATCAAAATCAGGAACGGGACATTCCTAAAACGGCCTTTGTTACTCGTTATGGCCAATACGAGTACACCGTCATGTCCTTTGGTTTAACCAATGCTCCAGCCACTTTTTCTCGATTGATGAATTCAATCTTCATGGAGTATTTGGATAAATTCGTCGTGGTTTACCTTGATGATATACTCATCTACTCCAACAACGAGGAAGAACATGCCGAACATCTAAGGCTAGTGTTGAAGAAACTTCGAGAGCATCGCCTTTATGCCAAGTTTTCTAAATGTGAATTTTGGTTGTCAGAAGTGACCTATCTGGGTCATGTAATATCTGGTAAAGGTATTGATGTTAACCCTGAGCGAGTTCAAGCCGTCCTTAATTGGACTCCACCTGAATCAGTCAAGCAAGTTCGGAGTTTTCTGGGCTTAGCGAGCTATTGCCGTCGCTTTGTCGAAAATTTCTCCAAAGTTTCTAAACCTCTAACCGAACTCCTCAAGAAAGATAAAAAGTTCGAATGGACTCCACAATGTGAGCACAGCTTTCAGGAACTGAAAAGATGCCTGACTTCTGCTCCCGTACTGGTACCGCCAGACTTCTCTAAGGACTTTGTTATCTACTGCGACGCCTCGCGACAAGGACTAGGTTGCATTCTCATGCAAGATCGACATGTAATTGCTTACGCTTCACGGCAATTGCACCCACATGAGGAGAATTATCCTACTCATGATCTAGAGCTTGCAGCCGTAGTCTATGCACTTAAAACCTGGCGACATTACCTCCTTGGTAATCGCTGCGAAATATTCACTGATCACCAAAGTCTGAAGTACATCTTCACCCAACCGGATTTGAATCTCAGGCAAAGACGTTGGGTCGAGTTGATCACAGATTTCGACTTAGGAACAACTTACACCCCAGGGAAAGCCAACGTCATGGCTGATGCGCTAAGTCGTAAATCTTATTGTAACAACCTGATGTTACAACAAAGTCAACCGATTCTCCATGAGGAATTTCGGAAGCTTAACCTTCACATTGTTCCTCAAGGTTTTCTTTCCACCTTGGTGGCGAAACCTACCCTTACGGATCAGATCATCAAAGCACAGAAGGTAGATCCGGGAATTTCCCGCATCAGGAGAAACATCAAGAAAGGAGTTGCGAATTGTTTCTCCATTGATGGTCAAGGGGTCGTGTACTTCAGGAATCGACTAGTGGTTCCCAAAGTGCGAAACCTGAGGCGATTGATCCTTAAGGAAGCTCATGAATCTCCTCTCACCATTCATCCCGGTAGTACCAAGATGTATAAGGACCTACGCCAGAGGTTCTGGTGGACTAGAATGAAGAGAGAAATTGCTCAGTATATTGCTAATTGCGACGTCTGCCGTCATGTAAAAGCAGAGCATCAACGGCCTGCTGGCACCCTTCAACCCCTAGCTATTCCTGAATGGAAATGGGATAAAATTGGTATGGATTTCATTACCGGTTTTCCCAGGACCAAGAGAGGGAATAATGCTATCTTCGTCGTTGTCGATCGTCTTTCCAAGGTAGCCCATTTCTTACCTGTTCGTGAGAGTATAACCGCTAGTCAATTGGCAGACTTATACATCTCCCGAATAGTGTCTCTCCATGGTGTTCCTTTGGAAATTAACTCGGATCGAGGAAGTCTTTTCACCTCTCGATTTTGGGAAAGTTTCCAAAATGCTATGGGAACCCGTCTCTCTTTTAGCACCGCCTTCCACCCTCAATCAAATGGTCAAGTGGAACGCGTCAACCAGATCCTAGAAGACATGCTTCGAGCCTCTGTTATCTCATTCGGAATGGAGTGGGAGAAATGCCTTCCATTTGCCGAATTTGCTTATAACAACAACTATCAATCTAGTTTAGGTAAAGCCCCTTTTGAAGTTCTCTATGGACGACGGTGTCAAACACCCCTTAACTGGTCAGAAACCGGGGAAAGACAATTCTTTGGCCCGGATATGATTCAGGAAGCAGAAGAGCAAGTTCGCATCGTTCGTGAAAAGTTGAAAACAGCCCAATCTCGTCAAAAGAGTCAGTATGACCGAAAACATAAGGCTATGACTTTCGAGGTTGACGAGAAAGCTTACCTTCGGGTTTCTCCTCTGAAGGGAACCCATCGTTTCGGTGTCAAAGGCAAATTGGCTCCTCGTTACATTGGACCTTTCCGTATCCTCGCTAAACAAGGAGAAGTTGCCTAGCAGTTGGAACTACCTCCGCACCTCTCCAGAGTACACGATGTCTTCCACGTTTCTCAACTCAGGCGTTGCTTCTCGGATCCTATCCGTGGAGTGGACCACGAAACGCTTGATCTCCAAGATAATCTCACGTATCGAGAGTACCCCATTCGCATCCTCGATCAGGCCGAGCGTACCACTCGACCTCATAATATCAAGTTTCTCAAAGTTCAATGGTCGCACCATTCTGAGGATGAAGCAACTTGGGAAAGGGAGGATCGTCTTCGACTCGAGTACCCCGCCTTCTTTCCGGAAGAACCCAAATCTCGGGACGAGATTCTTTTGAGTGGGGGTGAGTTGTCACACCCTAGCTAGTTCATGCATTAGAGTGTTGCATCATATTTACTCTTTCATCAGAAACCTGAAATGGGGATGACAGAACCCCCAGCCCCCTCTGAAACCAACTAGGGTTTACTAAAAACTTTTTCAATGAACCTGAAATGCCCTTCTAAAATGCCCATCATTTTTGTCTTGGTTCAGAACCTCTGCCAAAAGTGATGCACATTTTCCTAGGCCATCTTAGGGTTTGTGAATTAAATCATAAATATTTGAATTTGGGCATTTAAAATTATATAAAATATTTAAATGCTCAAA
>NC_041382.1:291112114-291130135 GCF_002162155.2 Triticum dicoccoides | reverse complement strand
ACACCCCCTTTCCTCTCCAGCTCCTCCCGCTCGTGCCCCCCCAGCCATGGCCGACGCTACCGCCGCCGTGCCTACGTCGTAGCCGCGCTCCCCGCCGCCCGTGCGTCCTCTCGTCGTGTCCAGGAGCTCCGCCGCTGTCCACTTCATCGAGCAAGCCGAGCCCCGAGTGCTCGCAACGCCCGAGTCCACCGCAACGACCTCGCCCGAACCACCATCGCCGGAGATCCCCTTCAACGCCATCGTCGCTCCGGTTCGTCCCCGGCCGCACCAAGGGCTTCGTCGAACTCCCCGTGAGCTTAGCCATCTTCCCCTCTCTTCTTTTCTTGCTCCCGAGCCGTGTAGCGACCTCCCGGAGCTCAACCGCACCCACCACCGTGGAGCTCGTCGCCGATGTGCTCCCGGTCACCCTCCGGCCACAAACTGGTGTCCATCATGCTCACCGCGTCACGTAGCACCTAACTAGCTACTCCCCGCACCTCACAGACCCCTCTAGCGTAAAGTTCGCCCTCGGCCGAACTCCGGTGGCCGCCAAAGTCGTCGCCGGCGCCAACTCCGGCCACCCCGACCCCAACGGACTCCACCAAGAGCTGCGGCTCGTCCTCAGCTCCACTCCGGTGGTCTCCGCGACCCATTTGGTGGCCGAAATGGCCAAAACCACTTCCGCCGCCGCGTCGGGCTCGCCGGCGGCTAAACACCGGTGCAGCCGACCCGGGTTTGACCACGGGTGGGCCCTGGTTGACTCCCCTGAGTCAATGACAGGTGGGGCCCAGCCCTGTTAACTAATTAGGATTAGTTTAAATTAATTTTAGTTTAATTAATCACACTGACACGCGGGACCCACTGTCAGGTTTGACCCGGACATGTCCCGTTGACCTGCTGATGTCACACTGACGTCAGGCTGACGCAGTAATTGATTTTCTGGATTTAATCTAATATAGGAAATTCCAGAATATAGTTTAAGCTTCAAAAATTCATAACTTTTATTCTGTAACTCCAAATCAGACAAATTATATATGAAAAATGATCAGAAAAATCCAATCTATCCATCTGTACTATTTTCATGCATGACTAAACAAGTTAACTTGATGTTTAATGCAGAACAAGGAAAAACACTTTAAAGGACCATGTTTGAGTTTGAAATTTGAATCTTTGATTCAAATTGGTTCAAACCCTTCTGGTCTTAGTTGCATTAGCCCAACACACTCATATTGCCATGTTTCATGTATGCATCATATTGTTGCACATTGTTTGGTGATGGTTGTGTATCGGTGTTCTTTGCGGCAGGATCTGCCTCCGAGGAGTACCGTGATTACCCTAACGAAGAACTGTATCAGTGCATCGAATCATCAGGCAAGCAACCAACCATTTGATCATATCGATACAATCCCATGTTCTCGCTCCTGCTCTCTTTTACTGCATTAAGACAACGCATTTCAAACTGCTGTGTGTTACGGTAGTTGAACCCATTTCCTCTGCATGACCTGTCATTGCCACAGTAACTAGATGAAACCCACTAGCATGTGTAGGAGTTGTTTGAGCCATATGTATGTGTTGTTCCTACCTGGCTATGCCTGCTATGCTTAGAGTCGTGTCAGGTCTGGTTCATCTGGGTGATGGACTAGAGTGAAATGATTATGTCGGTAATGAAAGTGGTGTGGTGAACATGATTTGGTAAAGGTATCGATGAGAGGCCATGTAGGAGTACATGGTGGGTTATTTCATTGAAGCCGACCTTAAGCACTGAGATCTGTATGTGTGATTTAAGATTCAACTACTACCATGCATTGGGCCCGAAACCAATGGACCCTCTCGACTTCTTATTCACCCTAGTTCTCTGTCCAGGAGTTGCAAGTAGTTTCTGGTGTTTGTAGCCTACTGGAGGCCGTGGACAGCGCTGACCGTAGGGGTGGGCTGTGATGCGGTAGGTACGTGGCACGGTGTACCGAATACCCATTAGGTATCTCGGGAACCCTGTTCACATCGTTTGGGGCTGTGAGCGAAACCTCGGCCGGATCTCCTCATGGATGGAACCCGAATAGGCGATAAACCTGGACTAGAGACTTAGGTGATTAGGTAGGTCGTGGCCGACACCCACGTTGGGCTTCCGCTTGAAGGTTGCCGAGTACATGTCGTGTAAACGACGGTAAGTGGTGAGAGCGTGTATGAAGAAGTACACCCCTGCAGGGTTATCATGATCTATTCGAATAGACGCGTCCACGGTAAAGGACTACTTGGTTGCCTATACAGTTCATAGACAAGTAAATGGAAACTACTAAAAGCCTCAAGATAAGTGTGAGTGCCGAGGATGGCTCTTCCGTAGGAAGACGGAGGTGGATCCTCGGTAGTGTATTGAAGTGGTGAGTAGTGGACTCGTGTACGCAAAACCATTTCAAGTTGGAGTCTCGTAGGATAGTCTAGCCAGGAGTCAAAGCTGGCTTGCTGCAATAACTCCACCAACCCTTCTTGATAATGTGCATGTATGTAGGATCTGATGTAAGTCTTGCTGAGTACCTTTGTACTCATGTTGCTATAATTTACATTTTAGAGAAGACGCTGCAACCCCTTCTGATGGGTTCTTCGTAGACGTTGACATCAATGAGTAGGCTAAGGCCCAGGTGGTAATCCTGAGCTTGTGAAGGACCACGTATTATAGCTAGGCTTTCCAAGCCTCTTTTATTTTACTAGTTGTCTGTACTCAGACAAGTTACTTCCGCTGCTGGTTTGTATGACTGTATGACTTGAATGCTGGGTCGTGTGACCCGTACCTTTGTGTATGTTATGTATGGCTCTCTGAGCCTGAAATAAAGTACTTGTGTCATAGAGTCATGTTGTGATGCCTTGTTGTATTTGCACATATCGAGCCTATTGTGTGTATGATTGAAATGCTTGGTATGTGTGGGATCTGACTATCTAGTTGTTTATCCTTAGTAGCCTCTCTTACCAGGAAATGTCTCCTAGTGTTACCACTGAGCCATGGTAGCTTCCTACTGCTCTGGAACACTTAGGCTGGCCGGCATGTGTCCTTCTTCGTTCCTGTGTCTGTCCCTTCGGGGAAATGTCACGCATTGAGTACCGGAGTCCTGTTAGCCCGCTACAGCCCGGTTTACCGGAGTCCTGCTAGCCCATTGCTATAGCCCGGACCCACTTGCTGATGACCGACACGTTCGTTGCTGGGTCATGGATGCCTGTCCCTGTAAGTCCGTGCCACTTTGGGTTTACGACTAGCCATGTCAGCCCGGGCTCCTTATCATATGGGTACTAGCGACACTATCATATATGTGTGCCAAAAGGCGCAAACGGTCCCGGGCAAAGGTAAGGCGACACCCGTGGGAATACCGTGCGTGAGGCCGCAAAGTGATATGAGGTGTTACATGCTAGAACTATGTGGCATCGAGTCGGGGTCCTGACATAACATATCGATTGACAAAGGGAATTGCATACGGGGTTTCATGAATCCTCGACATCGTGGTTCATCCGATGAGATCATCGAGGAGCATGTGGGAGCCAACATGGGTATCCAGATCCCGCTGTTGGTTATTGACCGGAGAGTCATCTCGGGCATGTCTACATGTCTCCCGAACCCGTAGGGTCTACACACTTAAGGTTCAGTGACGCTAGGGTTGTAGGGATATGTATATGCAGTAACCCGAATGTTGTTCGGAGGCCCGGATGAGATCCCGGACGTCACGAGGAGTTCTGGAATGGTCCGGAGGTAAAGAATTATATATAGGAAGTGCTATTTCGGCCATCGGGACAAGTTTCGGGGTCACCGGTATTGTACCGGGACCACCGGAAGGGTCCCGGGGGTCCACCGGGTGGGGCCACCTATCCCGGAGGGCCCCATGGGCTGAAGTGGGAAGGGATCCAGCCCAAAGTGGGCTGGGGCGCCACTTCCCCCTAGGGCCCATGCGCCTAGGGTGGGGGAAACCCTAAAGGAAGATTCCTAGGAGGGGAAGGCACCTCCTAGGTGCCTTGGGGAGGAAGGGATTCCTCCCCTTGGCCGCACCCCCCTAGGAGATTAGATCTCCTAGGGCCGGCGCCCCCCCTTTGCCCTCCTATATATAGTGGGGGAGATGGAGGACTTCTTACCTTTGCCTTTGGTGCCTCCCTCTCCCTCTCCAACACATCCTCCTCCTCCATAGTGCTTAGCGAAGCCCTGCCGGAGTACTGCAGCTCCATCATCACCACGCCGTCGTGCTGCTGCTGGAGCCATCTCCCTCAACCTCTCCTCCCCCCTTGCTGGATCAAGAAGGAGGAGACGTGGCTGTTCCGTACGTGTGTTGAACGCGGAGGTGCCGTCCGTTCGGTGCTAGGATCTTCGGTGATTCGAATCACGTCGAGTACGACTCCCTCATCCCCGTTATTTGAATGCTTCCGCTCGCGATCTACAAAGGTATGTAGATGCATCTAATCACTCGTTGCTAGATCAACTCCTAGATCGATCTTGGTGAAACCGTAGGAAATTTTTTGTTTTCTGCAACGTTCACCAACAGCTACATCTTCGCACGCAACGAAGTGCGTCCGTATTACGGGCAAAAAAATGATTCGCCCCCTGACTGCTGGGACCCACCAGCTACATCTTTGCACACAAGGTAGTGCCTGACAGTCGGGACCCACCTGGTCGAAGCGTACGTGGCGTTGTCATTCTGGGCGCGAACGTGTACCTACATACTGGTCGATCGGTCTGTCTGCATGCTGCAACGATGAACCGTGGCCATGTAAGGAAGCGCCCATGTCGTAGTAGAGGCGCACATGTGTCGTAGTAGAGGCGCGCACGTAGCATGTACACATACGCACAGCGACCAGGGTGCAAGAAAGTAAATACGGCCCCGTACGTACATACGGGTGGGGTCTTTAGCGCATACTCGTGCATATATATACGAACGGCTAGGGCTTGTGTACATGGAGAGGCAATGGACGGGAGCAACGGCGTCCTTTTCATCGAGCAGCAAACCGGCTGGGTCGGAACGGAGAAACAAAGTCGTGTTCATGGGGAGGCAACGGAATACGTCATGTTTATCGGGAGCCAACCGGCTTGGACAGAACAACCGATGGAGACGAAGCCTGGCGTCCCACGGAACGAAGGAAGCGGCCTTGTGTTCGACCGGCCATGGCCAAAACAGGATCCTGTTCATTGGGAGGGCTCTGGCGTACAAGAAAACAGAGGAAACGGACTTCTCTTGGACCTCCTACGGTCGAAACGGGGTCCTGTTGATCGGGAGGGGTATCGCGTACCGCAAAACGGAGGAAACAGACTTGTGTTGGAGCGTGACGGTCAAAACGGGGGTCCTGTTCATTGGGACGGGTGTGGTGTACCGCAAAACAGGACTCCACGAGATACTGTTCATCTCCACCGTCAACCTCCTCGAGCCTCCATGGGCTATTGTTCATCCACCATCAACCTCTTCCAGCCTCCACCTGCGACTGGTCATCCACAGGCTCATGTTCATCCAGCCTCCACCGCTCCTCCACTGGGTACTGTTCAACCAGCCCTCTGCACAGGGTCTTGTTCAATCACCCCTCCACCGGCCACTGTTCATCCAGCCCTCGACCAGCTACTGTTGAACAAGCCCTCCGCAGGCTACTGTTCAACCAGCCCTGCACAGGGTCCTGTTCATCCAGCCCCCCACACATGGGGTCCAGTTCATACAGCCCTCCACACACGCGGTCCTGTTCATCCAGCGACGATGGCCTCGACTACCACAGGGTCCTGTTCATCCACCCCCACTGGGAACTGTTCATCCAACCCCCCCAATAACACTCACTGTTCATCAAGAGGCAGCAGGTGCAATAGGGTTCAGTTAGCAGCAGTAGCGAAGGAATTGCTCGATCGGGTTCAGTTAACAGCCATCGGTTAATCGCTCGGGTTCAGTAACACATAGTCTACAACGCAATCGCTTGGGTTCAGTTAGAGCCCAACGCCTCGCTCGGGTTCAGTTAGCGCGCAACGCCTCGCACACACGTGCGTACGTACAAGAGAAACGCGCATCGCTTGTCCCCCACCGTAATCGGGAACTCCCCCGATATTTTCCTCGCCCTTGCTTCTACCATGGTTTTTTCCGTCATGGACGGCCCAAATAATGTCATGCTGCTGCGTCTCCGGCCCGCCCAGGACGAAAAGCCCATTTTCTGTCATGATTTTTTGTCATAGAAGTAGGAGCCCACCACATCTATGATGATACCGGGTTTTGTCACAATTATCGTCATAGAAGTGTCATAAGAATGACAGAAAAAATTCATTCGGCCCAGTCATGGATGTGTCTTTTTTTGTAGTGTTGCCATTTCTTGCATGGGACCTAAGCATGCAACCAAGAACACATATTTGAATTTTCAACCAATTTATATGCATTAGGGCATGTGCATGTAGTTCAAATTTGAATTATGCGCATGAATGCATTGAAAACTAAGTTAATGCATAAAAATGTCCAAATGAACTCCGATAATCACAAAAGTTGACACAACACTCCTGTTGTTCTACGTTGACACGAGAATTTTTTTGAAAGCAATAAGAGGCAATAATATCGTTCCATCCCCAAAGGTGGGACGTCCCCTACCGAAACATCATGCTTATTGTGAGAAGCTCTTGTTTGTGACAAGCATATACCCAAACCTGCCCCAAATGGGACAAAAAATTTACCACAGCTTGTTGATGCCGCTCCATGATAGCATGCCAAGTTTAATGAATTTCAAACGAGTTTTGGATTTACTAGAATTTTAAAACCAGGTATCTCAATGTTTGCAGCTGAGTGACGGTGGTAGGGTGTTTGACATTCATTTCCATTTCTTGCACGGGACCGCATGCAACGAAGAACATAGATTTGAATTTTCAACCAATTTATGTGCATTAGAGCATGTGCATCTAGTTAAAATTTGAATTATGCACATGAATGCATTGAAAACTAAGTAAATGCATGAAAATGTGCAAACGAGCCCCGAAAATCACAAAAATTGACACAACACTCTTGTTGTTCTACGCTGACACGAGAAATTTTTTGAAGGCAATAAGAGGCAATGGATATTGCTTCGTCCCCAAACATTGTACGTTCCCTACCGAAACCATCATGCTTGTTGTGAGAACCTCTGGTTTGTGAGAAGCATACACCCAACCTGCCCCAAATGGGGTAAAAAATTTACCACGACATTTGATGCCGCTCCATGTTACCATGCCAAGTTTCATGAATTTCAGATGAGTCTTGGATTTACTAGAATTTAAAAACAAGGTATCTCAATGTTTGCGGACAAGTGACGGTGGCAGGGTGTTTGACATTGATTCCCATTTCTTGCATGTTACCTAAGCATGCAACCAAGGACGCATATTTGAATTTTCAACCAATTTATATGCTTTGGACCATGTGCATGTAGTTCGAATTTGAATTATGCACATAAATGCATTGAAAACACAATTAATGCATGAAAATGTCCAAACGAACCCCGAAAAATCCAAAAAATGACACACCACTCATGTTGTTCTATGTTGACAGTAGGGAAAAAATTGAAATCGAGAAGAGGCAATGGATATAGTTTCATCGAGAAAAGTGCAACGTTCCCTACCGAAACCATTAGGCTTGTTGTGAGAAGCTCTGGTTTGTGAGAAGCATATCCCCAAACCTGCCCCGAATGGGACAAAAAATTTACCACGACATGTCGATGCTGCTCCATGACAGCATGGCAAGTTTCATCAATTTCAGACGAGCTTTAGATTTACTAGAATTTAATGTGTAGAATGTTCAAACGAACGCTGAATAATTCCAATTCCTTCATGACACGCATATAGTTGCATGTTCACTACAGATAAAAGGTCTAGCAATTCAAACACCGTCCATTGCCGATGTGACCCCATTATGTAATTCCAATCAAGATGAAAAATCAAGTAGATCCTACACAGTTTATTATCACCAACCGTGTGAGATGCAGCACAAAATATCTTGGAGCACCGTCGATGTATAGTATGCCTATGGCTTACGCGAGAAGGTGCGTCGGCTACAGTCCACAGCCGACGCCTCAAGCACACTAGCCCGCTCCCCAAATATAATTTCACCATTCAATCATCACCGGTGAATGATGGGCACGCGGACCTGCGTCGTGATGTTAACTTTGGTGGCCCACTCCGGCGAGAGGGTGGCCGTAGCCACCATGCGCATGCTAACAAGGTGCATGAGCACGGCCGCAATCTGCGACCGGGTGGCCAAGGCAGCCCAAACGGCTGTTGTTGCTTCTCAGGTGGTGGCAGCAACATCTGCCTCGGGGATAGCAACTGGCTAGAGTGGTGCAACAGCTGTCCGTTCCGCAGCGGCGGCCTTAGCCCTGATGTAGGCCTCCCATGACCATATCGAGGCTACCCACGCCTAGCTCGTGGCGGTCACCGCACAAGTCGAACGAAGCTTCTCCGACAACGGTTGGCAACCCACGGCCAAAGAGTTGGAAATCACCGAGAGTGTTCGAGCAGCCGTCCGTTCCTCCGCTGCATACCTTGCGATGAAGGAGCCCATCCAAGACCAGATCGCGGTCGCCCACGCCCAACTCATGGCGGCCTTTTCCAAAGAGATGGCAGACACGGATGGCGAGATGCTTGCCGAGTATGGTGCGATGGATGCCATGGAGCCCCTTCAGCAGGAGACCGTCGGGCGCGAGCTAGACATGGAGGCAGCGGCGGAGATCGACGAGCACCAGCCATAGTAGTACTCTTTGTTTTGTTTAATTAAGAGCACCAGTCTTTAATTTGTTAGAGCAATGTTCAGGTCAACTAGCTCTGTTTAATTGTTGAACTTGCTCGATTAAGAAGTGTGGGTGTGTTGTAGTCTACTTTGTGTACCCAAATTATGCAATGACATGGATGACCACTGTAACGAGGGAAATTCGAACCAAAATATTTGACGTTCAAACTCATCACACACGGATTAAGCTATCTGAATCGTTTGTGATGTTCACATATCGTACACAGCTCTGAATAAGGGACCGTGTGTGATGACACCTTGCGTGCCAGTTTTTTCGCTGAAGCGATTCCAAATTTTCGGCTTCCACGGAAATATCTACCTTCCCGCCCCCCCTTACCAAAAGCCACATTTCCCCTTTTCCACCTTCCTTTCCAAGTTAAAACCATCACTCCTTGCTTGCAGCGCCGCCTCCTCGCCAACGACCCTCCTTCACGCTGCTCGTCCTCGTCTATCCAGGCAAGTAATCCACACCCGACCCCCATCCTTCTCCTCCTTCCACATCCCACATGCCCCGGCCGCCGGCGCGACCCCTTCCACCCAAATCACCGACCCCTCCACCAAATAAGAACCGCCCTAAGCCATGGTGCATGCATTATAGCCAGGATCTCAAGGTGCATTTGGCAGCGGAGAAGCAAATCGTGGCCGCACGCGCGGATGAGGTCGCGATGGCTGCCATTCGTGGCGACCACCAGATCTTGGTGGAGCACCATGCCATTTGCTAGCTATGCCAGTTAAGCATGCTCGGTTTACCCATTGCGTGTGCTGCTCCTGCCTTTCCTTCACAAATTCTAGTGAATTGTGCTATCAAATTTTACCATGCAATCTGTTGTTCTAGTGTATATGTTCTATATGTCGTGCAGTGTGGTGCTCACTTATTAACTCTTTTATTAATTAGTTGTCATCATTAGTTAACAGTTTGGTTCAATTCTATAAATGTGATGTTCAATATTCAGGCTGCTATTTTCTATTGTCTTCCATGTGAGAAATACATCGAATGTATCTTCACAAAATACATGAGAAACGCATACAATTGCTATATTTCCAAGTTGTCAAGCATGCTTGGTTTGGTTATACATTATGCAATGTGGTCCTCAGTTAACGTTTGGTTCATTTGTTTGTGGTGTTTATTTAACTGTTTGGTTTAATTCTGTAATGTGATGTTCAATAGTTGTGGGTGCATTCTGTTATTGTATACCATGTGAGGAATAAATTGAATTTGGTTGTAGTAAATACATGAGAAAAGAAATACAATTGCTCTATTTCCAAGTTGTTAAGCATGCTTCATTTGGTTAACTGTCTGATCTTCTATTAAGAGTATGTTATATTGTGCAATGTGGTGCTCAGTTAATGTTTGGTTCATTTTTTGTGGTGTTTAGTTAACTGCTTTGTTCAATTCTGCAATGCGATGTCCAATTATCGTTGGTAGAATTTTGTATTGTTGTGCATGTGAGAAATAAATCAAATTTGGCTGCACTTAATACCTGAGAAACATATAAAAGTTCTATATTTCCTAGTTCTTAATCATGCTTGGTTTGGATAAATGGGTTTTCCATGTGGCTTGAATTAATCTGATGAATCTGCAATGTGCTTATGTTTCATCAACATATTTTATTGATAACATCCGAACCCTTACTTAACCTGATGACTAACTACCTTATATGTGCTGAAGGGAAACAATGGGAAGCACTAAGGTTTATAATGGAGGTTAGCACATGCATGGTCTATTCCCGAATAGCACATTATGGTGCAATTGCAGGAACCATTCTAATATTTAGGTTTTTAACAACTTGGTCTTGCACATGTAGGTCCTATTGTCAGAGGTTTTGACCCACTGTTTGACCCTTTTTGCATATGGGGAAATGAGTTGTCCATGAATATCAATCAAATCAGGAAACTCAGAAAGATTGCTAGGATAAATAAAGTAGTGACAAAAAATAACACGATCTTTGTCTGCACAATGAAGAAGACATCAGTTCACTAAAAGATGGTACTAACTATTATACCTTGCCTTTTTTATTCCTTTGCCCCATTTCCAATATAGAGAAGATATTTATGCACGTCCTTGTTTTCAGGACTTTGCAAAGCAGTTCACTAATGATTACCTCTCAAACCACCTCTATGGTCAGGAGGCAAGGAAGATTTTCATACAACACCCACGGTTCAATATTGAAGTGTTCCTGAAGACGATGAAGGACGGGACGGTCAATCATCCACAGGCACTAGCCTCAAGTTGCAAAGACCTTCAACATGAATGAAGGCTCAATATTTGCCTTCCACTTCAGCAGTTTTCCAGATGAGTTGCATCTGTCTATATACCATCTATGATGCTAATTTCGAAAGGTTCTACATGTTGCATGTGAAACTTGCTTCTGGTGTAGTTGTGTAATGGGGTAGCTGAGTGCTGAAGATATATCATGTTGTACTCTGATGTATTTCAATTATGAAATCCTGCTTCTTTAATATGGAAATGAAATATATTATGTGCTTAATATGAATGTCAATTAGATTAATAAAATTATTATTAATAATAGGGAAATTATCCTGCTAATGGCGAATTAGCCTACTAATTGGGTTTTGCTATTGCAAACAATTATTCAGAAAATACCATGGGCGATGACCTCAGGCAACGCACACAGTTTCTAGGAATAAACCGTGTTGGATCAACGAATAATCACACACGACCTTCTCTTGAAAACTGTTTGCGTTAGGCCACATTGCGCAAACGTTTACCACATAAAAACTTTTTGTGATGGACATCCTTTGCCACACGGTTTCTTCAACGCACCATGTGTGATGCATTCAATAATGCAAATGATAAAATTATTATTATCGTGTGCAATGGAAACGCTATCACAAACAATTTAACATGGAAAATTGTGTGTGATGTACATGTGAACGGAAACATTTTCCTTGGAGCGACTGTGTGGGATGTACATACGAATGGAAACGTTTAGCAGGGATGTACTTGCGACTGGAAACAATTTTGCCTACATAATTGTATTTTTTTAGCTCTACTGTACGTATTACCGTATATGAGCACTCGCCGGTCGCACACGACCTCATTTTGCCTAGCGTGTGTGCCAGGAGGGCATATCCCCAACGGTTTCTAGGTCGTGTGGATAGGACCCACCTATCGCCATCACTCACTAGGCGACGATTCCAAATGGCGTGGCGGAAAGGGGTTAAAAACCATTTGTATAGCACCGACGCGTACCAGTGGAGGCAACAAGGTTCCCCTACATACACGTTTTTCATATGTGAATACAACAGGAGGGTTGGGGTCAACTTATCTTTTTTGTTGTTCTTCTTATCATCCCCAATAAAGCCATAATTGTGTAGCACTAAAAAGTACATGGAGAAATAACTGTGTACGCCCCTTCATACTAAGTTAGTAATCTTATATTTGGATTATTGTAAAAAAATAAAGACATATTTAAGAAAACATGCATGCAAGCTTTGTGACGGCGCTTTGCTTTATTATCTATGCACATGGTCTGCACCTGGCTTTGTACAAAGGGTTACATGTCCTGGGGACTATGCTTGTACAAAACAGGTTGTCGGGGCAAGGCCCGGCAACCGCGCCTTACGGGTAGAACTTATAGAGATGCTCAATGTTCCATGAGTTTTGCATTGGAATGCCATCTTCTGTCTCCAAACGGACTATGCCGGGTCTGGTGACACGTACTACCCGGTAAGGGCCTTCCCACTTTGGTGTTGACTTGTTTGAACCCTTGGCGGACTGAACATGCCTAAGGACAAGTCCACCTTCCTCAAGGCTCCCGGCATGGACCCTAAGGCTATGATAGCGGTGCAGGGTTTGTTGATATGATGCAACACGTACAACAGCCCAGAGATGATCTTCCTCGAGGAGCATCGCATCGTCATGCCGTAGGCGCTCTTGCACTACTTCATCGTAGGCAAGTATCCGATGTGACACATATATGAGTTCCGTGGGGAGCACTGCTTCTGCACCATATATTAGGGAGTAGGGAGTCTGGCCAATAGCTTGATTTGGTGTTGTCCAGTAGCTCGATTTGGCACCCTTATATGGATGTCCTTAGAATACTGAGGCCTTGACTGCTTGAACTTTGTTGTTTGTTGCGTACGATAATTTCCTTTGAACTTCATGAAAGGAGGTCGAGGAGACCCACTTCTGCCGCGCTAACTCACCTTCGAGTCACCACCCGTGCCACCAGAACCTCCAGTGTGATTCTCTTCTCCTTCTGCGAGGTGGACCTCCAACTCCATCCCTCTAGCCCGCCTAACCATGGATACATAATCTATAGGGGAATTTGCTCCCATCACTTCTCTGTACTTTGAATTCATCCCTCTAACTAATACCTTGGCCTTATCGGACCCATTACACTTCACCTGATCCATAAAAAGTACCATCTTACTAAATTCTGCCTCATACTCATCCACGACCAACTTCCCTTCTTAATGTAGTTCAACTTCATCACCGACATTTCCTCCTTGGATGAATCTCAATAATTCTTAGCAGTGAATTGTTGCACAAAAACTTCCATGTGGGTTGCCCATGAAAAGCTGCACGGACTCCTGTCCACCAATCTTCAACAAGATCCTTAAGGTTGAAGGACACAAATTGGACTCTCTTTTGCGAAGTCAACTCCATGGCATCCACATATTTCTCCATGGTATTCAAAATTGATTTTGCATCCATTGGTGTCCTAGTTCCATCAAAGCAATCATCTTTCATACCTATCCAGTCTTTTAGAATCATCCCTAGATCATTGTGCTCACCACTATTAGCAGATTCTCTTGCAGGACTGCTACCTCTTGAGCACTGCGTTGCTTTTCGCCGAAGAAGAAGGGATGATGCAGCAAAGTAGCGTAAGTATTTCCCTCAGTTTTTGAGAACCAAGGTATCAATCCAGTAGGAGGCTACGCGTGAGTCCCTCGTACCTGCACAAAACAAATAAATCCTCGCAACCAACGCGTTAAGGGGTTGTCAATCCCTACACGGCGACTTAAGAGAGTGAGATCTGATAGATATGATACGATAATATTTTTGGTATTTTTATGATAAATATGCAAAGTAAAATAAAAGAAAAGTAAAATCAAAAGGAAATAACTAAGTATTCGTAGATAAATATGAGGAAGATAGACCTGGGGGCCATACGTTTCACTAGTGGCTTCTCTCGAGAGCATAAGTATTCTACGGTTGGTGAATGGATTAATTTTGAGCAATTGATAGAATTGATCATAGTTATGAGAATATCTAGGTATGATCATGTATATAGGCATCATGTCCGAGACAAGTAGACCGACTCCTGCCTGCATCTACTACTATTACTCCACTCATCGATCGCTATCCAACATGCATCTAGAGTATTAAGTTAATGAAAACAGAGAAACGCCTTAAGCAAGATGACATGATGTAGAGGGATAAACTCATGCAATATGATGAAAACCCCATCTTGTTATCCTCGATGGCAACAATACAATACGTGCCTTGCTGCCCCTACTATCACTAGGAAAGGACACCGCAAGATTGAACCCAAAGCTAACACTTCTCCCATTGCAAGAAAGATCAATCTAGTAGGCCAAACCAAACTGATAATTCGAAGAGACTTGCAAAGATAACCAATCATACATAAAAGAATTTAGAGAAGATTCAAATATTCTTCATAGATAGACTTGATCATAAACCCACAATTCATCGGTCTAAACAAACACACCGCAAAAAGAAGATTACAACGAATAGATCTCCACAAGAGAGGGGGAGAACATTGTATTGAGATCCAAAAAGAGAGAAGAAGCCATATAGCTACTAAATATGGACTCGTAGGTTTGAGGTAAACTACTCACACTTCATTGGAGGTGCTATGGTGTTGTTGTAGAAGCCCTCCGTGATCGATGCCCCCTCCGGTGGAGCTCCGGAACAGGCCCCAAGATGGGATCTCGTGGATACAGAAAGTTGCGGTTGTGGAATTAGGGGTTTGGCTCCGTATCTGATCGTTTGGGGGTACGTAGGTATATATAGGAGGAAGGAGTACGTCGGTGGAGCAACAGGGGGCCCATGAGGGTGGAGGGCGCGCTTGGGGGGGGGGTAGTCGTGCCCCTACCCTGTGGCCTCCTCTTTTTTGTCTTGACGTAGGGTCCAAGTCTCCTGGGTCTTGTTCGTTGAGAAAATCACGTTCTAGAAGGTTTCATTCCGTTTGGACACCGTTTGTTATTCCTTTTCTTCGAAACCCTGAAATAGGCAAAAACAACAATTCTGGGCTGGGCCTCCGGTTAATAGGTTAGTCGAAAAATAATATAAAAGTGGATAATAAAGCCCAATAACGTCCAAAACAGTAGATAATATAGCATGGAGCAATCAAAAATTATAGATACGTTAGAGACGTATCAAGCATCCCCAAGCTTAATTCCTGCTCGTCCTCGAGTAGGTAAATAATAAAAATAGAATTTTTGATGCGGAGTGCTACTTGGCATAATTTTGATGTAATTCTTCTTAATTGTGGCATGAATATTCAGATCCGAAAGATTCAAGACAAAATTTCATAACTAAGAAATTATGTCTTCTCAAAATAACATGGCCGAAGAAAGTTCATCCCTACAAAATCATATAGTTTAGTCATGCTCCATTTTCATCACACAAGAATGCTCTCATCATGCACAACCCTGATGACAAGCCAAGCAATTGTTTCATACTTTAGTAATCTCAAACCTATAAACTTTCACGCAATATATGAGCGCGAGCCATGGACATAGCACTATGGGTGGAATATAATATAATGAGGGGGGTTATGTGGAGAAGACAAAAAGGGAGAAAGTCTCATATCAACGAGGCTAATCAATGGGCTATGGAGATGACCATCGATTTATGTTAATGCAAGGAGTAGGGATTGCCATGCAACGGATGCACTAGAGCTATAAATGTATGAACACTCAACAAAAGAAACTAAGTGGGTGTGCATCCAACTTGCTTGCTCACGAAGACCTAGGGCACTTGAGGAGGCCCATTGTTGGAATATATAAGCCAAGTTCTATAATGAAGAATTCCCACTAGTATATGAAAGTGACAAAACAAGAGACTCTATATCATGAAGATTACGGTGCTACTTTGAAGCACAACTGTGGCAAAGGATAGTAACATTGTCCCTTCTCTCTTTTTCTCTCATTTTTCTCTCCATTTTTATTTGGCCTTTCTCTTTTTTTATATGGCCTTTCTCTTTTTTTATAATTCCTCACTTGGGACAATGCTATAGAAAATGATGATCATCACACTTCTATTTATTTACAACTCAATGATTACGACTCGATACTAGAACAAAAGATGACTCTATATGAATGCCTCCGGCGGTGTACCGGGATATGCAATGGACCAAGAGTGACATGTATGAAAGAATTATGAATGGTGGCTTTGCCACAAATGTTATGTCAACTACATGATCATGCTAAGCAATATGACAATGATGAATGTGTGATGATAAACAGAATGGTGGAAAGTTGCATGGAAATATATCTCGGAATGGCTATCGAAATGCCATAATAGGTAGGTATGGTGGCTGTTTTGAGGAAGATATAAGGAGGTTTATGTGTGAACGAGTGTATCATATCACGGGGTTTGGATGCACCGGTGAAGTTTACGCCAACTCTCAATGTGAGAAAGGGCAATGCACGGTACCGGAGAGGCTAACAAGGATGGAAGGGTGAGAGTGCGTATAATCCATGGACTCAACATTAGTCATAAAGAACTCACATACTTATTGCAAAAATCTACAAGTCATCAAAAACCTCGGCACTACTCGCATGCTCCTAGGGGGATAGATTGGTAGGAAAAGACCATCGCTCGTCCCCAACTGCCACTCATAAGGAAGACAATCAAATAACACCTCATGTTTCAAATTTGTTACATAACATTTACCATACGTGCAAGCTACGGGACTTGCAAACTTCAACACAAGTATTTCTCAATTTCACAACTACTCAACTAACACGACTTTGATATTATTACCTCCATATCTCAAAACAATCATCAAGCATCCAACTTCTCTTAGTATTCAAAACACTCATAAGAAAATTTTACTAATCTTGAATACCTAGCATATTAGGATTTTAAGCATGAGTGATCAATAGTTTCTATAAAACAAATCCACCACCATGCTCTAAAAGGTATAAGTGAAGTACTAGAGCAAAACTATATAACTCAAAAGATATAAGCGAAGCACATAGAGTATTCTAACAAACTCCAAGTCATGTATGGCTCTCTCAAAAGATGTGTACAACAAGGATGATAGTGGTAAACTAAAAAGCAAAGAATCAAATAATAAAAGACGCTCCAAGCAAAACACATATCGTGTGGTGAATAAAAATATAGCTCCAAGTCAAGTTACCGATAGAAGTAGACGAAAGAGGGGATGCCTTCCGGGGCATCCCCAAGCTTTGGCTTTTAGGTGTCCTTAGATTATCTTGGGGGTGCCATGGGCATCCCCAAGCTTAGGCTCTTGCCACTCCTTGTTCCATAATCCATCAAATCTTTACCCAAAACTTGAAAACTTCACAACACAAAACTCAAAGTAGAAAATCTCGTGAGCTCCGTTAGCGAAAGAAAACAAAAGACCACTTTAAGGTATTGTAATGTAACGCCCCGTATGTAACTTGCCATATTTGTATTCCAACTCTTGCCATTTTCGGCACTACTTATGATATTCCCTCGTGGTTGGGTTTTGTCTTTGTTTTTCCTTTTGTCCATCTCATGCATCTCATATCATGTCATCATGTGCATCGCATTTGCATACGTGTTCATCTCATGCATCCGAGCATTTTCCCCGTTGTCCGTTTTGCATTTCGGCGCTCCTACGTCCTTCGGTGCCCCCTTTTGCATCTTTTCGTGTGCGGGTGTTAAATATTCTCGGATTGGACTGAGATTTGCCAAGCGGCCTTGGTTCACTACCGGTAGACCGCGTGTCAAGTTTCGTGCCATTTGGAGTCCGTTTGATACTCCAACGGTTAACGGAGGAACCGTAAAGGCCTCGTGTGTGTTGCAGCCCAACACCCCTTCAAAGTGGCCCAAAACCCATACAAACCCCCTCCATCCTCTCAGCCATTCGATCACGATCGCGTGGCCGAAAACCGCACCTCATTTGGACTCTCCTAACTCCCAGAATCTATAAATAGGCCTTCCCCTCCGAAAATTCGGGTCCAAACCCTAGCCTTCTTCCACCCCGCGCCGCCGGACACGTCCGGTCCGGCCGGAGACGTCCACCGCGCCCACGCCAGCCAATCGCCACTCGACATGTCACCTGCGCCCGCGCCCACATCGCCGCGTCTGTGCCGGCCC
>NC_041382.1:291102381-291111848 GCF_002162155.2 Triticum dicoccoides | reverse complement strand
CGCCCCGCCGCCTCGCCACCGCCGCCTCTTCCCGGCCAGATCCGGCGATGGTCCGACCAGATCTCGCCGCCCCGTCTTCTCCCACGTCTCCGGCGGTTTCTTCGGTGAAGTTTTAGATGAACCTCGGTATCCGCGCCAAGCAAACCCTAGATTTGGAGGTCTAGATTCTTCTAAGTATTTTTCTACATATGTTTTCTAGCTATGTTCATCCTGTCATAACTCATCATCCGTAGCTCCGTTTTGCGCATGTGATATATCATTTTGTTCGTTTGGATGTCCTCTTCATTTCATTCCATTGCACCATGCTTGTTTGAGTCCATCTTGTTGCCTAAAATGCTGTTGCAAGAGTGCTACAAAATGTTAGTTTCTATTTCTTAACAGATTATGGACATTTGTCATTTTTGCCATGATTATTGTGTGCCTCCTATGAACTTGAGCCCTACATGTGTTTTGGGCTATGCCATGCCATCTTTACAGGGGTGTATGCCATGTATATTTGTGATCAATGTCGTGACTAGCACAAACATGCAAAGTAGCTCTCGTGATGTTGCTGATTTCAGGGACTTAGAATTCTTCCAAGTAATTTCCCTGATGTTATTTTTATGCCATGTATTCATGTTGCTACAGAGTGATCCATGCCTCTTTTGAGCATGTTCAGCTAGGATGATTTTGAGCTATTGTTATGCTCTATGCATCCATCTCTTTGTTTTCAATTATGGAGTACCCTAGGATGACTGAATCTTTCTCTACTTTTGCTAAAAAATGTTCCTGGCTGATTGTTTACGTGTTAATCAATTTTTCCGAGGTTGTTGTAGTTGTTCCATGCATGCTATGAGTTTGTTCTTGCCATGATTAGCTACTTGATCATGTCTTCTTTCTGGGTGTATGCTTAGTTTGTCATGCAATGCCTTGTGGTGAGTGCATCGAGCTCGCAAACATGCCTTCGTAACATTGTTTTTGCCATGTCCAGTTTTCTGCTAAGTCTGAATCTGTTAACGAAACTTGCTATGTTTACATGGGTGCCATCATATCTTCTGATCCTTTTTGGCTTATGTCAGTACGGGACTTTTGTTATATGCTTTGAGTAGTTTCACGCCATGCCTTGCTTTGTCATGTTATGTTCCTGTAGCATGTTGTTATCTTGCTCTAAACATTGCTTCCTGATGTTAATTCCTGGCATGTTGCTTTTTTCACTAAGTCTAAGATGCTTGATATCTTTTGCACTTTTGCCATGCTTGTTTGAACCTGCTCTTGTGTGATTTAGCCATAGCTCAGTGTTCATATTTTGTCAAGCATCTTGAGTGGATCACTGCCATGTGCTTTTTTGCTATGTTAGAGTGCAATAGCTTATTTTTCTTGTTGCATTTTAGATGGTATCGTGTTGTTAATCGCATTATAGTGCCATTATTGTTTTGCTTGCCATTTGCAAACCGTGCATCCGATTCCGGTGATCTTTATATCGATTTCGACCGAAATAAACTCATCTTTCCAGCAGCGCACTTGGTTTGCCAAGTTGAGGCCTGGTTCAATCTTTTCCTTCCGGAGCACGCATATGCATTGCATTTTACATCCCGCATATCATGCCATGTTTTGCATCATATTGCTTGTGCATTGCACCGTGGTTGATTGTGGTTCCCTTCGCTTGTGTTCTTGCTTTGGGTAGAGCAGGGAGACGAGTACATGACCGAGGAACCCGTTGAGTACGCTTATGAGGATCAAGCTTACGTTAACTCGGGGAACTTTGCAGGCAAGATGACCATGCCCTCGAAATCACGTCTACCTTTGCTTGCTAGTTGCTCGCTCTATTGCTATGCCTATGACTCGATACCTACCACTTGCTATATCATGCCGCCCATATTGCCATGTCAAACCTCTAACCCACCTTGTCCTAGCAAACCATTGTTTGGCTATGTTACCACTTTGCTCAGCCCCTCTTATAGCGTTGCTAGTTGCAGGTGAAGATTGGAGTTTGTTCCTTGTTGGAACATGTTTATTGTTGGGATATTAGTATTATATCTTGTTTACTTTAATGCACCTATATACTTGGTAAAGGGTGTAAGGCTCGGCCTTATGCCTCGTGTTTTGTTCCACTCTTGCCGCCCTAGTTTCCGTCATACTAGTGTTATGCTCCTTGATTTTACGTTCCTTACATGGTTGGGTTATAATGGGAACCCCTTGACCGTTCGCCTTGAAAAGAACTCCTCCAGCAAGGCCCAACTTTGGTTTTACCATTTGCCACCTAGCCTTTTTCCCTTGGGTTTCGCGGACTCAAGGGTCATCTTTATTTTAACCCCCCGGGCCAGTGCTTCTCTAAGTGTTGGTCCAACCTAGAGCACCGTGCGGGGCCGTCCCTTGGAAACTTTGGTTACGTTGGCTCCCGTACGCTTAGCTTATCCGGTGTGCCTTGGGAACGAGATATGTGCAGCTCCTATCGAGATTTGTCGGCATAGCGGGTGGTCTTGCTGGTCTTGTTCTACCATTGTCGAATGTCTTGTAACCGGGATTCCGAGTCTGATCGGGCCATCCTGGGAGAAGGAATATCCTTCGTTGACTGTGAGAGCTTGTGATGGGCTAAGTTGGGACACCCCTGCAGGGATTTGAACTTTCGAAAGCCGTGCCCGCGGTTATGGGCAGATGGGAATTTGTTAATATCCGGTTGTAGAGAACTTGTCACTTAATCTAATTAAAATGGATCAACCGCATGTGTAGCCGTGATGGTCTCTTTTCGGCGGAGTCCGGGAAAAGAACACGGTCTCGTGTTATTCTTGAACGTATGTATTTCTAGGATCACTTCTTGATCATAGATTCTCGACCGTGCTTTGCCTTGTCTTCTCGCTCTCTTTTGCGTATGTTAGCCACCATATATGCTAGTGCTTGCTGCAGCTCCACCTCACTACCTTTTCCCAACCCATAATCTTAAATTGTCTTGATCGCGAGGGTGTGAGATTGCTGAGTCCCAGTGACTCACAGATTAATTCCAAAACCAGATGCAGGTGTCAATGATGCCATTCTAGGAGATGCGACTGAACTCAAGTAGGAGTTCGACGAGGACTTGGGACGTTACTACGTTTCCTTTCCAGACGATCAGTAGTGGAGCCCAGTTGGGGCGATCGGGGATCTTATGCATTTGGGGTTGTCTTTATTTTGGTTCCGTAGTCGGACCTTGATTGTATCTGGATGATGTAATGCTATATTTATGTATTGTGTGAAGTGGCGATTGTAAGCCAACTCTGTACCTCTGTCTTTTTTAGTACATGGGATGTGTAAAGACTACCCCTCTTGCGACATGCCTACAATGTGGTTATGCCTCTAAGTCGTGCTCCGACACGTGGGAGATATAGCCGCATCGTGGGTGTTACAAGTTGGTAATCAGTGCCTTCCCCGACTTAGGAGCCCCCTGCTTGATCGAATCGCTGGCGTTGTTGAGTCTAGAAAAATGTTTTGAGTCTTTTAGGATTATATATATCGGCGAGTAGGATTCTTTTTACTCCTCAGTCCCTTCGTCGCTCTGGTGAGGCATCCTGACGTAGAGTTTTGACTCTTCTCTTCTCAAATTTCACTAAAAAAAATTAGGATCATGCAGGTATCTTTGAATCGTTCTGATGGTTTTGTGACGAGAACATTGTTCTTGGTGCCTCCTGACATTTTTAGGGGTTGTGGCAGTGTCCCGGGAAGTTGAGCTCCGAGGTGTTGTCATCACAATTTTATCGTTGCAGTTCTGGAATACCTGAGTTTCGCCGACATCGAAAATCTCTTTTATGCATTTGTTGGTGAGATAACCTCGACGCCACCCAGTACTGGGGCAGGAGTTCGGGTGTATTGCCATAACTCATATAACGGATGCTTTTCGTAGGTTGAGGTAAACGATTTCGAAGGTTTCTTGGTTATGTGTTGAAGGATGTATACAGCTGGATGTAGGATTTGCTAGTTTTGGGTGAGATATTATGCTTCCCCTGTATCCCCAACACCTGATTGCATAACCGGAAAGTTTCAGGAGTTTCATAGGTGGGAATTCATGAAGCTCTAGTATTTCTTCCCACAAATATTTGGTTCATGATTGGGTAATCCTTACCAACTATTTGTTCATATCCGTACCTTGTTTTTTTATTCATCTATCTCCATCTAAGTGGCTTCTCAATTTATAGAAGTGTGATCATTTACTTTGGAATTCATTCATTCATTCTTGTTCGAATGTTAAGGATATATGTTGCAATTTTGATCCATTTGATTCAGCTTGAATATATGTCTTTCAAGATGCTAACGGATGTCACCCTCTTGAGGATGGCTCCTCCAACGCGTCAGAATCCGGAACCTCCGCCACCACCTTCACCTCCAGAGGCATGGCAAGCTGTGATGGCCGCTACCAACGCCAACACGCAGTTGATTATGCAACTCTTGCAAGAGCACAACCAAGGAAATCTGTTTGCTACCCTCAACCGGTTCCTCGTATACTAGCCGAAGACCTTCAGTAACTGTGTCGAGGCCACAGACGCTGATGATTGGCTCGTGGATATCTGCAAACATTTTGAGTGTAGCAACGTCAGGCCTGAGGACTTTGTCAAGTTTGCTTCGTTCCAACTCAAAGACCAAGCTGCTGAGTGGTATCAACAATACAAAGATTCCAGAGGAGGTCGTGTGATTACCTGGGATGATTTTTGCCAAGACTTCAAAGCGCACCACATTCCTCAGAGTGTTGTTGAGAGTAAGCGTGAGGAGTTCCGCAATCTGAAGCAAGGCATCTTGTCTGTTTACCAATACAACATCATGTTCCAGAAGCTCGCTCGCTTCGCCAAGCAAGACGTCCCTGACGAGAAGAGCATGATTTATCAGTTCAGAGGTGGCCTCGGTGAAGATCTGCAACTAGCTCTTGTGATTTTTGAGCCAAAAAAGTATGATGAGTTCTACAATATGGCATTAAAGCAAGAGGCTGCTCAGCTCAAGTGCGATGCTTCCAAGAAGACAGTCAGGGATGCAACTCCTTATTCTTCTTCAACTCAAGTGGCAGCTAAGCAGGAAAAGTATTGGTTGCCTCCTCCTCCTCCGTTCCGTCAGCCTTATCAGCATAAGAGCAAATGTGGCAATGGATCTTCCCACCCACCCAACCCAGGCTTGCAGAACAAAGCTTCATCTCATGCTCCAAGGTCAAGTGCTCCGTATCACCGTCCGTTCTCAGAGGTTATGTGCAACAAGTGTCAGCAGAAGGGTCACTATGCAAACAAATGCTTCAACCAGAGGCGTCTTCCGCCTCCTCCTCCAGTGAGATCTGCCAGCAATGCAGTGGTCAAGCATAATCCCAAGTTTGCAAAGGTCAACATGGTGAACGCAGCACAGGCAGAGGACTCTTCAGAAGTGATCATGGGTAACTTTCCAGTTAACTCTACTCCTGCAAAAAGTCCTTTTTGATACTGGTGCATCGCATTGTTTGATGTCAAGATCATTTGTTTCAAAGCATGACTTCATTTCGGTAATGTTGGGTAAACCTATGGGAGTGGTTTCTTCGGCCAAGTCCATCAGGGCTACCACGATGATCCCGAATGTTTCTATCATGATGGCTGACTATAAGTTTCTGTCTTCTCCAATGGTCCTTGGTGACTCGAATATTGATCTAATTCTCGGAATGGACAAGCTTTCTAAGCACATGGCTCAACTTGATTGTGCTGCCAAGCAGATTCAATTGACACACTCGTCTGAGGATGTGATTGTCTTTGCCGCTCGTGATGATACCATTCGACTGTTTTCTCTCAATGAGAAGGGCGAGCTGAATGCCATCTCACAGATTCCAGTCATTTGTGAATATCAAGACGTCTTTGCAGAAGAGCTTCCAGGAATGCCTCCTCACCAGCCAGTTGAATTCGTCATTGATCTTGAGCCTGGCACGGAACCTATTTGCAAACTTCCTTACAAGCTTGGACCAGAAGAGTTTAAGGAGCTAAAGAAACAACTCGATATTCAAGAGCGTATGGGTCTGATCCGACCAAGTTCTTCTCCATGGGGTTGTGGTGTTCTTTTTGTCAAGAAGAAGGATGGCACAGACTGACTTTGTGTCGACTACCGCCCATTGAACAAGAAGACAATAAAGAACAAGTACCCACTTCCCAACATCAATGAGCTTTTCGAACAACTCAAAGGTGCTCAAGTATTCTCCAAGCTTGACCTCCGTATGGGCTATCATCAAATTCGCATTCGTGAACAAGATATCCCCAAGACAGCATTCAGAACAAGCTATGGTTCCTATCAATACACTGTCATGTCTTTCGGCCCCGTCAATGCTCCTCCAACGTTCTCTCGCATGATGAGCTTCATCTTCAACCCTTACACAAATGACTTCGTCTTTGTCTATCTCGATGACATTTTGGTCTTTTCCAAGAACAAGGAGGATCATGCCAAGCACTTGAGATTGGTGCTGGACAAACTCAGAGAACATCAGTTCTATGCGAAGTTTTCGAAGTGCGAGTTTTGGCTCGATGAGGTTCTCTACCTTGGGCATATCATCTTCGCCAAGGGCATAGCTGCTAATCCTGAGAAGGTGTCTGCAATTGTGAATTGGGAACCGCCTCAAAATGTGAAGCAACTCCGCAGCTTCCTTGGGCTCGCAAGATATTGTCGAAGGTTCGTTGAGAATTTCCCTAAGATCGTGAAGCCTCTTTCCAACCTCCTCCACAAGCATGTGAAGTATGTGTGGACGCCTGAATGTGACATCGCTTTCAACACCCTCAAAGATAAGTTAGTCACAGCTCTAGTTCTGACTCCTCCTGATGAATCCAAACCATTTGAGGTTTTCTGTGATGCTTCCCTGCAAGGTCTCGGTGCTGTGTTAATGCAAGAGAAGAAATTTGTGTCCTATACCTCTTGCTAGTTGAAGCCCAATGAAAAGAACTACCCCACTCATGACCTCGAGTTGGCGGCAGTTGTCCATGCTCTTTTGACATGGAGACACCTCTTGTTGGGAAGAAAAGTGGACATCTTCATTGATCATAAGAGTCTGAAGTACATCTTCACTCAGCCCAACCTCAACCTCAGGCAAACTCGTTGGGTCGAAATGATTCAAGAGTGTAATCTGAGTATTGAATATACTCCAGGCAATGCCAATGTCATTGCTGACGCTTTGAGCAGGAAAGCTTACTGCAACAGTTTGATTCTCAAGCCCTTCCAACCGGATCTTTGTGAAGCTTTCTGCAAACTTAATCTCCATGTTGTTCCTCAAGGATTCCTTGCCAACCTCCAAGCCTCTCCTACTTTGGAAGATCAGATTCATGAGGCTCAACTTCTTGATGTTATGGTGAAGAAGGTGAAGATTGGGATTGCCAAGAGCCAACCCAAGTACAAGTGCTATCGCCTTGATGACAAAGATATTCTATTCTTCGAGGATTGAATTGTTGTTCCTAAGGGTGAACTTCGTAAAGTCATTATGAACGAGGCTCACAATTCACTCCTTTCTATTCATCCTAGAAGTACAAAGATGTACCATGACCTCAAGCAGTCGTATTGGTGGACTCGAATGAAGCGCGAGATTGCTTAGTTCGTGAATGAATGTGATGTCTGCAGAAGAGTGAAAGCAGAACACCAACGGCCAGATGGTCTCCCCCAACCTCTTGCCATTCCAGAATGGAAGTTTGACCATATTGAGATGGACTTCGTGACTGGATTTCCCAAGTCCAAGCGTGGCATTGATGCTATCTTCGTTGTCATCGACAAGCTCACTAAAGTGGCTCATTTTCTTCCTATCAAAGAATCTGTCACGACAGCTCAGTTGGCAGAGCTATATACCTCCAGGATTGTCTCTTTGCACGGCATTCCACAGTTGATATCTTCAGATCATGGAAGCATCTTTACCTCTAAGTTCTGGGACTCCTTTCAGAAGTCTATGGGCACCAACATTCATTTCAGCACAGCCTTTCATCCTCAAACCAGTGGACAAGTCGAGCGAGTAAATCAAATTCTTGAAGATATGCTCAGGGCATGCATCATTTCCTTCGGTATGAAGTGGGAAGATTGTCTTCCATATGGATAGTTCTCCAACAACAACAGCTTCCAAGCAAGTTCGGGCAAGGCCCCATTCGAGATTCTCTATGGCAAAAAGTGTCGTACCCCTCTTAACTGGTCAGAGACTGGTGAGCGCCAACTTCTTGGCAATGACTTGATCACAGAGGCTGAAGAAATGTGGAAAGTCATTCGTGAAAATCTCAAAGCCGCGCAATCACGCCAGAAGAGTTACTATGATAGCAAGCATCGTGACTTGGCTTTCGAGATCGGAGACCATGTCTACCTTCGCGTCTCTGCAATGAAAGGTACACGTCGCTTCGGTATCAAAGGGAAGCTCGCCCCTAGATACATGGGTCCTTTCAAGATCACTGGCAAAAGAGGCGGTCACGCCTATCAACTTGAGCTTCCATCCAACTTTGCAAACGTGCACGACGTGTTTCACGTGTCTCAGCTTTGCAAGTGTTTCAAGACTCCTGACCGCACCATCAACTTTGAAGAGATTGATCTCCAAGAAGACATGTCTTATCATGAGCATCTCGTTGCTATTCTTGAAGAAACTGAGTGCAAGACTCGGAACAAGTTTATCAAATTTCTGAAAGTGGAGTGGTCACACTATTCCGACCGAGAGGCCACCTGGGAACGCAAGGACCACTGCCGTTCCGAATATCCGGAGTTTTTCCAGTGCTAGATCTCGGGACGAGATCCTTTCGTAGTGGTGGAGTGTTGTAATGCCCCGTATGTAACTTGCCATATTTGTATTCCAACTCTTGCCATTTTCGGCACTAAGTTATGATATTCCCCCGTGGTTAGGTTTTGTCTTCGTTTTGCATTTTGTCCATGCCATGCATCTCATATCATGTCATCATGTGCATCGCATTTGCATACGTGTTCGTCTCATGCATCCGAGCATTTTCCCCGTTGTCCGTTTTGTATTCCGGCGCTCCTACGTCCTCTGGTGCCCCCTTTTGCATCTTTTCATGTGCGGGTATTAAACGTTCTCGGATTGGACCGAGACTTGCCAAGCGGCCTAGGTTCACTACCGGTAGACCGCCTGTCAAGTTTCGTGCCATTTGGAGTCCGTTTGATACTCCAACGGTTAACTCCAACAGTTAACCGAGGAACCGTAAAGGCCTCATGTGTGTTGCAGCCCAACACCCCTCCAAAGTGGCCCAAAACCCATCCAAACCCCCTCCATCCTCTCGGCGGTTCGATCACAATCGCGTGGCCGAAACCGCTCCTCATTTGGACTCTCCTAACTCTCGGAATCTATAAATAGTCCTTCCCCTCCGAAAATTCGGGTCCAAACCCTAGCCTTCTTCCACCCTGCGCCGCCGGACACGTCCACCGCGCCCGCGCATGCCAATCGCCGCTCGACACGTCACCTGTGCCCGCGCCCACATCGCCGCGTCTGCGCCGGCCTGCCGCGGCCCAGGTCGGCCCCCCCGGCCCACGATGCCACCCGACCGCGCCCGAGGCGCGCCGCC
>NC_041382.1:291080174-291101782 GCF_002162155.2 Triticum dicoccoides | reverse complement strand
CGCCCCACCGCCTCGACATCTGCGCCACCCTGCCGCCTCGACGTCCGCGCCCCGCCGCCTCTTCCCGGCCAGATCCGACGAGGGTCCGGCCGGATCTCGCCGCCCCGTATTCTCTCACTTCTCCGTCGGTTTCTCTGGTGAGGTTTCAGACGAACCTCGGTATCCGCGCCAAGCTAACCCTAGATTTGGAGGTCCAGATTCTTCTAGGTCTTTTTCTACATATGTTTTTATAGCAATGTTCATCATGCCATACCTCATCATCTGTAGCTCCGTTTTGCGCGTGCAATATATCAATTTGTTCCCCTGGATGTCCTCTTCATTTCATTCCATTGCACCATGCTTGTTTGAGTCCATCTTGATGCCTAAAATGCTGTTGCAAGAGTGCTACAAAATGTTAGTTTCTATTTCTTAACAGATTATGGACATTTGTCATTTTTGCCATGATTATTGTGTGCCTCCTATGAACTTGAGCCCTACATGTGTTTTGGGCTATGCCATGCCATCTTTACAGGGGTGTATGCCATGTATTTTTGTGATCAATGTGGTGACTAGCACAAGCATGCAAGGTAGCTCTCGTGATGTTGCTGATTTCAGGAACTTAGAATTCTTCTAAGTCATTTCCCTGATGTTATTTTTATGCCATGTATTCATGTTGCTACAGAGTGATCCATGCCTCTTTTGAGCATGTTCAATTAGTATGCTTTTAAGATATTGTTTTGCTCTATCCATCCATGTCATTGTTTGCAATTATGGAGTAACCTAGGATGACTCAATCTTGCTCTACTTTTGCTAAAAAATGTTCCTGGCAGATTGTTTACGTGTTAATCAATTTTGCCGAGGTTGTTCTAGTTGTTCCATGCATGCTATGAGTTTGTTCTTGCTGTGATTAGCTACTTGATCATGTCTTCTTGATGGGTGTATGCTTAGTTTGTCATGCAATGCCTTGTGGTGAGTGCATCGAGCTCGCAGACATGCCTTCGTAACACAGTTTTTGTCATGTCCAGTTTTCTGCTAAGTCTGAATCTATTAACGAAACTTGCTATGTTTACATGGGTGCCATCATATGTTCTGATCTTTTTTGTCTTATGGTAAGTAAGGGACTTTTGTTATATGCTTTGAGTAGTTTCACGCCATGCCTTGCTTTGTCATGTTATGTTACTGTAGCATGTTGTAATCTTGCTCTAAACATTGCTTCCTGATGTTAATTCTTGGCAAGTTGCTTTTTTCACTAAGTCTGAGATGCTGATATCTTTTGCACTTTTGCCATGCTTGTTTGAACCTGCTCTTGTGTGATTTAGCCGTAGCTTAGTGTTCATCTTTTGTCAAGCATCTTTAGTGGATCACGGCCATGTGCTTTGTTGCTATGTTAGAGTGCAGTAGCTTATCTTTCTTGTTGCATTTTAGATGGCATCGTGCTGTTAATCACAGAATAGTTCCATTATTGTTTTGCTTGCCATTTGCAAACCGTGCATCCGATTCCGGTTATCTTTATATCGATTTCGACCAAAATCAACTCATCTTTCTAGCGGCGCACTTGGTTTGCCAAGTTGAGGCCTGGTTCAATCTTTTCTTTCCGGAGCACCTATATGCATTGCATTTTACATCTCGCATATCATGCCATGTTTTGCATCATGTTGCTTGCGCATTGCACCGTGGGTGATTGTGGTTCCCTTTGCTTGTTTTCTTGCTTTGGGTAGAGCCAGGAGATGAGTACTTGATCGAGGAACCCGTTGAGTACGCTTATGAGGATCAAGCTTACGTCAACTCGGGGAACTTTGCAGGCAAGATGACCATACCCTCGAAATCACTTCTATCTTTGCTTGCTAGTTGCTCGCTCTATTGCTATGCCTATGCCTTGATACCTACCACTTGCTATATCATGCCGCCCATATTGCCATGTCAAACCTCTTACCCACCTTGTCCCAGCAAATCATTGTTTGGCTATGTTACCGCTTTGCTCAGCCCCTCTTATAGCATTGCTAGTTGCTGGTGAAGATTGGAGTTTGTTCCTTGTTGGAACATGTTTATTGTTGGGATATCATTATTATATCTTGTTTACTTTAATGCAACTATATACTTGGTAAAGGGTGGTAGGCTCGGCCTTATGCCTGGTGTTTTGTTCCACTCTTGACGCCCTCGTTTCTGTCATACCGGTGTTATGTTCCTTGATTTTGCGTTCCGTACACGGTTGGGTTATAATGGGAACCCCTTGACAGTTCGCCTTGAATAAAACTCCTGCAGTAAGGCCCAACTTTGGTTTTACCATTTGCCAGCTAGCCTTTTTCCCTTGGGTTTCACGGACTCAAGGGTCATCTTTATTTTAACCCCCCTGGGCAAGTGTTTCTCTAAGTGTTGGTCCAACCTAGAGCACCGTGCGGGGCCGTCCCTTCGCAACTTGGGTTACATTGGCTCCCGTATGCTTAGCTTATCCGGTGTGCCCTGAGAACGAGATATGTGCAGCTCCTATTGGGATTTGTCTGCACAGCGGGTGGTCTTGCTGGTCTTGTTTTACCATTGTCTTAATGTCTTGTAACCGGGATTCCGAGTCTGATCAGGCTGTCTTGGGAGAAGGAATATCCTTCGTTGACCGTGAGAGCTTGTGATGGGCTAAGCTGGGACACCCCTACAGGGATTTGAACTTTCGAAAGTTGTGCCCGCGGATATGGGCAGATGGGAATTTGTTAATATCCGGTTGTAGAGAACTTGTCACTTAACTTAATTAAAATGGATCAATCGCGTGTGTAGCCGTGATGGTCTCTTTTCGGCGGAGTCCGGGAAGAGAACACGGTCTCATGTTATGCTTGAACGTATGTATTTCTAGGATCACTTCTTGATCATAGATTCTCGATTGTGCCTTGCCTTCTCTTCTCGCTCTCTTTTGCGTATGTTAGCCACCATATATGCTAGTGCTTGCTGCAGCTCCACCTCACTACCTTTTCCCTACCCATAAGCTTAAATAGTCTTGATCGCGAGGGTTTGAGATTGCTGAGTCCGCGTGACTCACAGGTTACTTCCAAAACCAGATGCAGGTGTCGATGATGCCATTCCAGGAGATGCGAATGAACTCATGTGGGAGTTCGACGAGGACTCAGGACGTTACTATGTTTCCTTTCCAGACGATCAGTAGTGGAGCCTAGTTGGGGCGATCGGGGATCTTATGCATTTTGGGTTGTCTTTATTTTGGTTCCGTAGTCGGACCTTGATTGTATCAAGATGATGTAATGCTATATTTATGTATTGTGTGAAGTGGAGATTGTAAGCCAACTCTGTACCTCTTTCTTATTTAGTACATGGGATGTGTAAAGATTACCCCTCTTGCGACATGCCTACAATGTGGTTATGCCTCTAAGTCATGCTCCGACACGTGGGAGATATAGCCGCATCATGGGTGTTACATGTAATGAACTCATTCTTTATTTATATTGGTGTTAAACCTACTGTATTGCATCTTCTCTATGGTTTATAAACTATTTTACTAGCCATAGATTCATCAAAATAAGCAAACGACATAGGAAAACATAATCTGTCAAAAACAGAACAGTCTGTAGCAATTTGTAGCTAGCGCAAGATCTGGAACTCCAAAAATTCTAAAATAAACTGCTGGACGTGAGGAATTTATCTATTAATCATCTGCAAAAATATTTAACTAAATATCACTTTCCAAATAGGAATAACAACAGTTCTCGTGAGCGCTAAAGTTTCTGTTTTTTACAGCAAGTTTAACAAGACTTTCCCCAAGTCTTCCCCATGGTTCTACTTGGCACAAATACTAATTAAACACAAAAAAGACAACCAAAACAGGGGATAGATAAATTATTTATTACTAAACAGGAGTAAAAAGCAAGGAATAAAAATAAAATTGGGTTGCCTCCCAACAAGCGCTATCGTTTAACGCCCCTAGCTAGGCATAACAAGCAAGGATAGATCTAGGTATGCCATATTTGGTAGGAAATCCATAAGTGGCTCTCATAATAGATTCATAATGTAATTTAATTTTCTTTCTAGGAAAGTGTGCCATGCCTTTCCTTAACAGAAATTGGAATCTAATATTTCCTTCCTTCATATCAATAATTGCACCAATCGTTCTAAGGAAAGGTCTACCAAGAATAATAGGACATGAAGGATTGCAATCTATGTCAAGAACAATAAAATCTATGGGCACATAATTCCTATTTGCAACAATAACAACATCATTAATTCTCCCATAGTTTTCTTAAAAGTGGAATCCCCAAGGTGGAATTTTAGGGAGCAATCATCAAAATCACGGAAACCTAGCAAATCACACAAAGTCTTTGGAATCGTGGAAACACTAGCACCCAAATCACATAAAGCATAGCATTCATGATCTTTAATTTTAATTTTAATAGTTGGTATCCACTCATCATAAAGTTTTCTAGGGATAGAAACTTCCAATTCAAGTTTTTCTTCATAAGATTGCATCAAGGCATCAACGATATGTTTAGTGAACGCTTTATTTTGACTATAAGCGTGAGGAGATTTTAGCACGGATTGCAACAAGGAAATACAATCAATCAAAGAGAAATTTTCATAATTAAATTCCTCGAAATCCAAAATAGTCGGTTTAGCAACATCTAGGGTTTTAATTTCTTCAATCCCACTTTTATCAATTTTAACATCAAGATCTAAAAACTCCGAATTCTTGGAACACCTTCTAGGTAAAGGTGGATCATATTCAGTCCCATCATTATCAAGATTCATATTGCAAAACAAAGATTTAATAGGGGACATATCAATAACTTTTAGATCGCCATCTTTATTTTCATAGCAACTAGAAGAACACGCTCTTATAAAGGCATCTTTCTTAGCACGCATCCTAGCGGTTCTTTCTTTGCACTAATCAATAGAAATTCTCATGGCTTTGAGAGACTCATTGATATCATGCTTAGGTGGAATAGATCTAAGTTTCAAAGAATCAACATCAAGAGCAATTCTATCAATGTTCCTAGCCAAATCATCAATCTTAAGCAATTTTTCTTCAATCATAGCATTGAAATTCTTTTGCGAAGTAATAAATTCTTTAATATTAGATTCAAAATCAGAGGGCATCTTATTATAATTTCCATAATAATTGTTGTAGGAGTTACCATAATTATTAGAGGGATTACTAGGATAAGGCCTAGGATGGAAATTTCCTCTATACGTGTTGTTACCAAAATTGTTCCTACCAACAAAATTCACATCCATAGATTAATTATTATTCTCAATCAAGGTAGACAAGGGCACATCATTAGGATCAGAAGAAACACTCTTACTAGCAAATAATTTCATAAGTTCATCCATCTTTCCACTCAAAACATTAATTTCTTCTATCACATGCACCTTTTTATTAGTAGATCTTTCAGTATGCCATTGAGGATAATTAACCATAATATCATCTAGGAGTTTAGTAGCTTCTCCTAAACTGGTTTCCATAAAAGTGCCTCCCCCGGCCGAATCTAAAAGATTTCTAGAAGCAAAATTCAATCCGGCATAATTTTTTTGTATAATCATTCACAAATTCAAACGATGAGTAGGGCAATTACGTATCATTAATTTCATTCTCTCCCAAGCTTGTGCAACATGTTCATGATCAAGTTGCTTAAAATTCATAATATCGTTTCTAAGAGAGATGATCTTAGCGGGAGGAAAATACTTAGAGATAAAAGCATCTTTGCACTTATTCCATGAATCAATACTATTTTTAGGCAAAGACGAAAACCAAGCTTTGGCACGATCTCTAATCGAAAAAGGAAATAGCTTCAATCTAAAAATATCATTATCCACATCTTTCTTCTTTTTCATACCACACAAATCAACGAAGCTATTTAGATGGTTAGCGGCATCTTCACTAGGAAGGCTGGAAAACGGATCTTTCATGACAAGATTCAGCAAAGCCGTATTAATTTCACAAGATTCAACATCGGTAAGAGGAGCAATCGGAGTGCTAATAAAATCATTGTTGTTGGTATTGGTGAAGTCACACAATTTAGTGTGATCTTGAGCCATCGTGACAAGCAAACGAACTAACACACAAGCAAACAAAAAGCAAACGGGCAAAAAGAGGCAAACGGGAAAGAGAAGGAGGATAGAGAGAGAGGGCGAATAAAACCACAAGGGTGAAGTGGGGGAGAGGAAAATGAGAGGCAAATGGCAAATAATGTAATGCGGGAGATAAGGGTATGTGATGGGTACTTGGTAAGTTGAATTTTGCGTAGACCTCCCCGACAACGACGCCATAAATCCTTCTTGCTACCTCTTGAGCACTGCGTTGGTTTTCCCCGAAGAGGAGGGGATGATGCAGCAAAGTAGTGTAAGTATCTCCCTCCATATTTGAGAACCAAGGTATCAATCCAGTAGGAGGCTACGCGCGAGTCCCTCGTACCTGCACAAAACAAATAAATCCTCACAATCAACGCGTTAAGGGGTTGTCAATCCCTACACGGCCACTTACGAGAGTGAGATCTGATAGATATGATAAGATCGTATTTTTGGTATTTTTATGATAAAGATGCAAAGTAAAATAAAAGAAAAGTAAAAGAAAAGTAAAAGAAAAAGGAAATAATTAAGTATTGGTAGATAAATATGATGAAGATAGACCCGGGGGCCATAGGTTTCACTAGTGGCTTCTCTCGAGAGCATAAGTATTCTATGGTGGGTGAATGAATTACTGTTGAGCAATTGACAGAATTGAGCATAGTTATGAGAATATCTAGGTATGATCATGTATATAGGCATCACATCCGAGACAAGTAGACCGACTCCTGCTTGCATCTACTACTATTACTCCACTGATCGACCGCTATCCAGCATGCATCTAGAGTATTAAGTTAATGAAAATAGAGTAACGCCTTAAGCAAGATGACATGATGTAGAGGATAAACTCATGCAATATGATGAAAACCCCATCTTGTTATCCTCGATGGCAACAATACAATACGAGCCTTGCTGCCCCTACTGTCACTGGGAAAGGACACCGCAAGATTGAACCCAAACCTAAGAACTTCTCCCATTGCAAGAAAGATCAATCTAGTAGGCCAAACCAAACTGATAATTCAAAGAGACTTGCAAAGATAACCAATCATACATAAAAGAATTCAGAGAAGATTCAAATATTGTTCATAGATAGACTTGATCATAAACCCACAATTCATCTGTCTCAACAAACACACCGCAAAAATAAGATTACATCGAATAGATGTCCACAAGAGAGGGTGGGACATTGTATTGAGATCCAAAAAGAGCGAAGAAGCTCTGGAACCGTAGGTCTGAGGTAAACTACTCACACTTCATCGGAGGGGCTATGGTATTGATGTAGAAGTCCTCCGTGATCGATGCCCCCTCTGGCGGAGCTCTGGAACAGGCCCCAAGATGGGATCTCGTGGATACAAAAAGTTGCGGTGGTGGAATTAGGGTTTTGGCTCCGTATCTGATCGTTTGGGGGTACGTAGGTATATATAGGAGGAAGGAGTACATTAGTGGAGCAACAGGGGCCCACGAGGGTGGAGGGCGCGCCTAGGGGGGGGGTAGGCACGCCCCCTACCTCATGGCCTCCTCTTTTGTGTCTTGACGTAGGGTCCAAGTCTCCTGGGTCTTGCTCGTTGAGAAAATCACGTTCCCGAAGGTTTCATTCCGTTTGGACTCCGTTTGATATTCCTTTTCTTCGAAACCCTGAAATAGGCAAAAAATAGCAATTCTGGGTTGGGCCTCCGGTTAATAGGTTAGTCGCAAAAATAATATAAAAGTGGATAATAAAGCCCAATAATGTCCAAAACAGTAGATAATATAGCATGGAGGAATCAAAAATTATAGATACGTTGGAGAATTATCAAGGGCGCCTTCTTCACGATGACTATGCTCACATTCGACATAAGATTACTCTACCCGATTATTGCATCCTTAAGCATAGCTATAAGTAGCATAATCAATCATCAACCCAAAAGTCATGATCATATGCCGACATAAGTATGTCAACATTAAAGAAAAACATTAACTTAAGAGAAATGCAATGCATGGCCCAACCCATCCAATTGTGCACCAGTGTGTCTGTTTCAATGTTGTTCATCCTATAGTAAATTTTTTTAATCAATCCTAAATTCATAACTAAGTTATGTTGTTATCCTATATAGATACACTAGGACATAAAGCCCGCTCTGATACCAACTATAACACCCCAAGCTGACAAGGCGCTTGGAATATTACCACATAAGACATTGGAAAAGAAAACATGCCCTCAAAGGAAATTTCGATAGAGCTTTCTCTGTTTCTAAGTACATCCATGACACGCGGATCATATGATTATGTATGACAAGGAACCAAACACAAGCATAAAGCGCAAACCTATGATACCAACATGAACCAAGTGCCACTCCGAAACTCTAGGCGATCACGTAAGTCTTAGTGGAAATTAGTTAAGCCATACAAACCAAAATTGTAAATCTAGAATTCCAAGACAATCCACCACGTGAAGTAATGTATAAACTATACAAGCTCTCAAAACACGGTGCTAGAAGTTAACATATGAGATATTCGTGTAGTGAAGATGGTGATACTTCTACCCCATGACTCCGATGCATGTCGTCTTCATGGTTTACCTAAAAACATGTAAGCAATAAGGGTGAGTACATGGACTCAGCAAGTTCATAAAGGAATAATAAACTAAACTCATAAGAAAGCACCAAATCTCTGTTAACACCATACACTCAACAACACTCAACACATGTATTGGTGTCCTACATGCCTACATGCTCATCTCATTTCAATGCGTATACCAGTATCGCTTGAGTGGAGGTTGCCTCCAAAGTAGGTCACAACCCAACAATGGAGGTCTCAATGTGCCTACCCAAGGTAGGGTACTCTTTCTTTCACTGTCATCATGAATGCAAATATGCAAATGCAAGCAAAGTACTCAAATCAACATGTCTTTGTCATCGTCATCTCCATCATAATAAACAACATTGACATGGACAAATATCTAATTAAAATAGAGAGTAGGGATTATGCAAGTCATTATCCTGTCATGAACTTCCCTCAACCGCGGGGCACAAATTGTGAGGCAAACAGTTCTGAACCCGAAGTACACCCACCTCTCATGAAGCATATATCACGGTCACAATAAAGCATGGTCTCAACACATAAGCATATATAATTTAGCGTCGCTCCTACATACAAGACTCCAGCTCATATATACTTTATCACATTACAAGTCCTCACATCATCAACAACGACAAAATCTGAGAGTATAAGTATATTTACTTTCACCCAAGTCCAAACATAAAATTTTGTCCGACATAGTACAATCATCTTCGGAGACGTATCATATGCAAAACTCAAAAACAAGGAAAAAACAGAAACTGGCACTGGGCTCTACGTTAAAAGGTTAGTCCCAAAAATAATATGAAATAGCATGTTAATGCATATAAAACATCCAAAACATATAATATAGTAGCACGGAATAATGAAAAATTATAGATACATTGGAGAAGTATCAACCGCCGTTTCGAGGCAGAACTTGAGCAAGAGCACTTTTGCTCTCCGGCGAAGCGATTCCGCCAGGGTAACTTCCCCCCCGAAGGTGGAAAACGAAGCCATCATCATCACCAACAATCATCTCATCTTTGGGAGACCAATCTCCATCAAGATCTTCAACAACACCATCTCATCTCAAACCCTAGTTCATCTCTTGTGTTCAATCTTTGTACCAGAACCTCAGATTGGTACCTGTGGGTAAATAGTAGTGTTGATTACATCTTGTAGTTGATTACTATATGGTTTATTTGGTGGAAGATTATATGTTCAAATCCATTATGCTATTTAATACTCCTATGATCTTGAGCATGAATATCATTTGTCAGTAGTTACCTTTGTTCTTGAGGTCACGAGAGAAGTCATGTTGCAAGTAATCATGTGAATTTGATATGTGTTCGATATTTTGATGATATGTATGTTGTGATTCCCTTAGTGGTGTAATGTGAACATCGACTACATGAAACTTCACCATCTTTGGGCCTAAGAGAATGCATTGTGGAGTGATTATTAGATGATGGGTTGCTAGAGTGACAGAAGCTTAAACCCTAGTTTATGGGCTATTTTGTAAGGGGCTGATTTGGATCCATATGTTTAATGCTATGGTTAGATTTTATCTTAATACTTTCTCGTATTTGAGGATGCTTGGGAGGGGGTTAATCATAAGATGGAGGCTTGTTCAAGTAAGAACAACACCCAAGCACCGGTCCACCCACATATCAAATTATGAAAGTAGCGAACGCGAATCAAACCAACATGATGAAAGTGACTAGATGAAATTCCCGTGTGCCCTCAAGAATGCTTTTCTTATTGCCTAAGAATGTACTTGCTTGTCCTTTGACATCAAAATGATTCGGCTATATTGCTGCACTTATTGTTACTATTGTTACTTGTAGTGAATTATATTGCTATCAAACTACCTGTTACCAACTATTTCAGTGCTTGCAGAAATTACCTTGCTGATAACCACTTGTCATTTCCTTCTGCTCCTCGTTGGGTTCAAGACTCTTACTTATCGAAAGGACTACGATTGATCCCCTATACTTGTGGGTCATCATAGGTGTGTGGTAAACTAGTCACACATCATCGGTAGGGGAAGCAAGGTTGGTGTAGAGGCCCTCCCACTACTAGGGAAAAGGCTAGCAGCAGCGCGGGTTTTAGGTGTATCAGTAGCGCGGGGACTGGCGCTACTAATAAGGCGCTATAGCTAATACGTAGCAGTAGCGCGTGCTCACCCGCGCTACTTCTACACAAGTGTAGCAGCAGCGCGCTTAAAGGAAGCTCGCTACTGCTAATAGCTACAGCATGCTTCTCTTGTGCGCGATACTGCTACTACCGCGCTGCTGCTAACTTTTCTCCACTCGCTACTGCTAATTTTAGTAGTTTTTTGTTTTTTCGGCATATTTGTTTTGTATTTGAACAAGTTTAATAGAAGAATCTTTAGCACATACAAATGTCATCATAATACACATATAAATGCTTGCGAGACCACAAATGTAATCATAGCATATACATACAAATAATCTCGTCATAATCATCATCCAACACAAAGTGGTATCTTGTCATCATCTCGAAAAATAGCGATACATGCAAGTCTCGAATACTTGCAACTACAACGTCATCCATCTAAACAAAGGTATACGCGAGAAGAGCTATCACTATGAGTGAGAGCGGAACTATGCAGTACATGAGATGGCGGTTACGAGTCCTCTCTCGCGCTAGCGTGAACCTCAAGTAACTAGCTTCTCCTTCTTGTCTGCTTTTGAAGCCTTTATGGCTGGCGTCCGAGAACCCATTCACTTGCGTCTGACACTCATGCCACTCGTTGTACACCCCCGGAACCTTCCCATTGTACACGACATAGCAGTTCCATCTCGCCATCAAGAAACTAGGTACCTGTTAGAGATGCATGTTCATGAAGAGGATGTACAATCATATATATGCAACAAAATATACTAGAGAACACCAAAAAAGAAAGGGTTAGCAACTAGATGCAACATACAATACGCAAATTAATTAACTAGAGGTACGCAGGTCATCATACGCAAACTAACAAAGTAGCGTTACGCAAGTTCGGCATGGATCGTGGACATCACAAAGTTTCATCGCTACAAATAGTATACAAGTTCAACCGACACATATCATCATCACCGGCATCATAAATCACTAGAAGTTCCATCCTTCCATATAATCGAGGATGGACCCTAGCTTCTTGAACGGCGTGAGGTCTAGACGTTGCATGCCTATGCGAGTTCGGACGTCAGCTCGCGATATAGGGCCGTGGTGGAACATCCCCTTCTCATCGATGACTTCTTTCATGATGATCGTCGCAATGTCGCTTTGGATGCGAAAGAAGTCATCTCTAAGTTTATAATCCGCTTCTCCATGAGATTCTAGCCACTTGTGGATATGATCATCATTTCTGCTTCTCATGCGAGGCTTTTGGTTATCCGTGTTGAACTTAATCATGAGATGGAGGATGTATAATCCATCCTTCTTGCTTGGTTTTGGGACATGGATGCAGGAGAAGTTAGTTTTATGCGCGAAACCCATCTTCTTGTTCCTTTGTTTCCTGATCTGCATGTGGCCACCCCTAAAGCTAAAGCCTTGGAGAGCATCATCTAGAATATTCATTATGTGGGTGTAGTCTTTTTTCTCGTAGTCTCTGGAAGGATCAAAATACACGGCATGGGAGACTTGCGGGTAAAGAACGATAAGGACGGCGCGCCCGTTGCTGCGGGGAAAAGACACCTCAAATTATTCCCCATAGAGAGAGAAGGAATGATTGAAATGTATGAAAGGGTTGTTCAAAACTGACTTACTTTGGATGATAAGGCACGAGGAGAATTTCCCGGTCCTTATTCTGTACCATGAAGTTTTGGAGGTAGTCCCTAGCATTTTCACGCTGAATGTCGCCGAGACTAAAGAAAGACTCGTGCATGTAGTATGGATCCGCCACACAGATTTGCGAGACTTCTTCACTCTTCATGACGGAGCTCATATGTAGCGCAAAAAGGCGGACGATTCTAAAATCGAGCCGCCTTGTCAGAAACATCTCAAAGATATGGTCAAACCGCAGGAAGAACACCTCCGCGGGCCGTGTCTCGACGTAGCACTTCCCCTCATGCACACGAGCCGCGTATGTCGGATATCCTGGATCCTTTGAGGCTAGTAGGCTTTTCTCAGTCGACATCACACACTACTAGAAAAACCGCTACTAATGGCGCACCTAATTTGGCCATTAATGGCGCATCACTGGTGCGCCATTACTAGCACGCCATTAGTTGGTGCACCAGTGGTGCGCCATTAGTATCTGGTATACTAATGGCGCACCACTGGTGCGCCATTAGTATAGGCTACGGTGCGCCATTAGTATGCCTCCCAGGGGCCATGTATACCCAGGTGCTTTGGCATACTAATGGCGCACGACCACGAGATGCGCCATTAGTAACCGCGGCATACTAATGGCGCACTATCCAGTGATGCGCCATTAGTATGCTTTGTCATACTAATGGCGCACTGTCATGTGATGCGCCATTAGTATGAATATTAGGTTTTTTTATTTTTTATTTTCTATTTTTTGCACAGGTTACAAAATGTATAATTTGACAAAATATAGACTGCACACATCAACAACAGATTCATCGAATACAATAGAAGATTAGTCTTTGAATACAATTCATCATATTAGTCTCCGAATACAATTCATCATATTAGTCTCCGAATTGAAAAGACCGAACAAAGATAGAACATTATATTACAAGTCTCGAGACCGCGAGTAGCGAGTTTGTCTTCACATTACAAGTCGATATCGATCATCTAAACTACCATCACATAGAAGAGAGCTGCGGTCATCACGATGAGCATCATCACGATGAAACTCATCTTCATCCGGTTCCTCCAACGCTCCCTCCCCTCTCCCGCTAGATAGCGGGCGTATCTAGATTCGGCCTCGGCCCTAGTGGTGTATCCTTTGTAAGGGTTACCACTGAATCGGTGAACCTGTCTCCGACACTCCTCCCAGTCATCGTAGACTCCGGGAACCTTACCCTTGTACATGACATACGTCGGCATCGCTATGCACTAGCCAAATGAAACGTTAGTACGAATTCACAAACAATACATAAGCAATATATAAATATGCAACAGAACGATCGGAAGAGAAAAGCAAGACATTAATAGCATCGATTACATCTAAGTTGAACGACTCTCGAAACCAAAGAGACATACTACAAGTTCATTAAAGTTTAATTACAACATGAGCCAATCGATGTTTCAGAACTAGACACAGCATCACTGCTTTCGACTCGACTCAAGGGACCGGAGCATGGATGAAGCCGCCGTCTATCGTGGGAGTCATGAAATAACGGTCGTTGTCAGCCTGCATTTGTAGCATTGTGTCGATGTCACTGTTGGACGGTTGATTGTTGAGGTAGAACTGCCACGAGGTACGAAGGACATCTTGATGGATGATTTCCGCAAACTCCGACTGGATGCGAAAGAATTCTTGTCGGAGGTCCGCGTCCTGGATTGCCGACACGCTCTTTGCCCAATCTTTGAGTTTACTCGGTAGCAGAAGTTGATGATGGTCCCGTACGATCGCCCGCATGTGATGGATGGCGTAGTAGGCACCCTTCTGACCGCCAGGCGGCTGCTTGACGCAGCAGAACATCGTATTGTGGGAGAACACGTGCTTGCCGTACTTACGAATAGGCCTGGTGAAGGTGCCTCCAGATTTGGCGTAGCCGGGGAGAACATCATCAAGAACCTTCTTGACATTTGTGTAGTCTACGTTCGACTGACGGTCCGGGGCGAAATACGTGGCCATGGAATATTTGGGGCTTAGGAGGATGAGCGTGCAACGTGTGTCACTGCAGAAAACACGAAATGTTAAAAGAAAAACGATCGAAATGTAAGAATTCATATGTTATGGGCCGGTTGAGGGGAGGACTTACTCGGGAAAGTAAGGCACGAGGAAGTTATCCTTATCTTGGTTTGCCAGAATGACGCCTTCGAGGTAAGAACTCGCGACTTGCCGGTCCCCAGCGCTGCCCAAGATCTTGGCACGCATGTAGAAGGGGTCGACTATCACGATGTTCGGGGTCTTGTCGCGAATGATCCGCATCTCCATACTCAGCGAAAATAGCCGAACGAAGGTGTAGTGCAGCGGATGAAGGTTCGACATAGCGTGGATGTCATCCAAACGCAGGACGATCGTACGCCCGATGGAGTTATCCACAAAGCCCTTGCCCTCTGGCACCTTGGCCGTGAAAACTGGGTATGCCACATCCTTCTCCCTGAGACGCCGCTTCTCCAAAGAAAGAACACTGTCATGCAGACTCCGCATAGCACCGGTTGCAGCATTGAGCATATTTGTCGGTAGCATCGCCCTACCCGCCACATGCACCCTCCTCGAGATATCCTGCGGTGAAGGTGGCCCGTCCTGAGCACGGATCGTACTCTGTGCCGGCTGGCTCACACCCTTCTTAGTCTTTCTTTTGCGTGCCTTCTTCTCCTGTAATGGGACCGAGTTTTGCTCACAGACCGCCTTGTTGAGTGTGTTGGGGCTGATAATATTTTGCACCTCGCCTATCTGAGGCTCGGTGAAGTCGGCAGCTGGAGGCGTCTCCTGAGAGCTGAACGCCAGACGGCGCCTGTTGCAACTTGGCTTCTCCATGGTACTAGCTAGATCGCACACGTCTTTTGTTGGGTTTGGTTCTTGAGAAGGAGGCCCCATGAAGTCGCCATCGTACCCATGATCGGAAAAGTACTGATCGACGTTGCGAAATGTATCATCGTCGTCGTCGTCGTCGTTCTGATCCTGTGCCATATGCATGTTTGGATCCAGTGGCATAGGGATGTCCGGCACCGTTGCGGCGGTCTTGCCATGGGGCCGACTTGGCGCCGGCACGACTGGCGGTGTTGTCTTTGGGGTGGTGTCCCCCGCCCCCAAACGAATCTGGCTCTTCGGCCAAAGCAGGGGCCAGCTCAAGCATGCGCTGAGGGTCATCACGTCATCATCGTTGGCCCCGACAGGTCGAATCGGAGGTGACAACTCGTCGCAGCCTGGCAGCACCCGAACCAGTTGAACCCTAAACAAGTTGGGTGGCATCTGGGTACCGTGGAACAAGGGGTTGCCCGGTTGAACTATTTTGCCCTTGGCGACATCGACCAACTCGTTGTTCACGAAGTGGAGGAGAGTGCACGGAACGTCGGCGGCGCCCTGCGAAAACATGTAGGGCGTCAGGGATGCCCAGTCAAAGGCAAGGAGATGAAGTCCTCGGCCGAGAGAGGCTTAATTAGTTACCGTGATGATGGCGTCGAGCTCGGCTAATGTAGAGGCACCGCCAACGGCGGGCGTGCAGTTGACGGAGGGGCCGCTTGCTGCAGAGGTGCCGGCCGGCGTACACCCGGGTGCATTAAGCTCCCGTGCCGGCGTCGGAGACACCAATGCCGCCTCCACCGGAGGCACCAATGGCCCCGCCATCGCATTATGCGAGTTGCTAGCCGTGAAGCTAGGAATCGGAGGCGGCCCCTGTTGGCCGCCCGCAATCCACGCACTCAACCCCGAGATCAAGGTAGGCACAATGGCGATGATCGTCGCTCTGAGTCGTTGTTCCACTTGCTCTTGGACAATCTCCGGAATCCGCGCCACCTGTGCCTTGAGTTCTTGAACCTCACGCGCCTGGCTTTCCGAGCTGGTCTTTTTCTCCTTCCGCACACCAGCGGTATAGTATGACCCCCATTTTGTCGACAAGCCTTTGCCGGCCACACGACCAGCTGACGTCGGCTTACTGAGCTTATCCTTGTTCTTCATTACATTCAACCCCCTATTTAGAGTGGTGTCCCAAGGGTTGCTCTTAGTCGACCCCGTGCTACTGCTTTCAGTCGCCTGCGGAAGGAATGTGAACCATTTAGAAATTTGGCTTCATTAATTAGAATGCAACCATATGGAGCTAATTACGCGGGGGTGTATTCCTTACCAGAACAAGCTCAAGCTGCCTGGTCTTCGGATCCGTGGTAAGCTCCTTTGTTTTCGGGTCCTTCTTGTACCGGGCCCTGACATATGGTAGACTCCGCGTGCTCGTCCCGATAAATGATGCAATTGTTCATGCACACATGGTATTTCACGTGCGGTAAATCCAGAGGACACATGATTTTCTTCGCCTCCTCCAAACTGGTCGGGCACTTGTTCCCCTTGGGAAGACGTTCGTGCCAGAATGACATGTTCTCGTCGAAGCATGCGTCGGTCATTTTGTGTTTTACCTTCATCTCCAGAGCCATGAGCGTTACTTTCAGGCGGGTATCCTCGGGCCTGCATCCTTCATACAATGGAGTAACCGCGTCTAACTCAAGTTGATCCATCTTGGCTTTCTCTCGGGCGGCAGCTCTTGCGTTATCCGTCTGCTTGAGAAGCAGCTCTTGAATATGAGGGTCCTCCACCCAGCCCATCGATGGTCCAGCGTCGTCTGCTCCGCCGGCATCATCATCATGTCCTGCATCTTCTACATGATGACTGTGTACAGCATCACCGTCGTGATCATCTCCTGGGGATTCTTCGTCTTCTCGCCCGCCCGAGCCGCGGTGGTTGTCTTGCTGCCCTTCCTCATTTCTTGCCCGGCCCCCATGGACGACTTCGTAGTCATCTTCATCACCTTGCCACCGATAGCCATCCATGAAACCACGCAAGAGCAGGTGGTCCCGCACCTGCCCGGAATCCGGGTCCGCAATAAGGCTCTTCAGCTTGCATCTTCGACACGGACATCTTATCTCCGTCTCGTTCTTTTGAAGCATCTCGGCCTTCGCGGACCTCAAAAACCTATTCACGATGCCTTCGGTCATCATGCGGACCATGGTCGCCTGCGGGGTAGAACAAAACGATATTTTAGAACCAAGAAAAAATTTGGCATGACTTTCCCTAAAAATAGGACCAAAAAGAATGCCTAATGCCAAAATTCTTGCCAAAACGGAAATGAATCAACATTCCGGCAAAATATTGGCAACTATCGCATTTCAAATACCGGTACACCTCCAAACACAAACACATATGCAACACCACAAACATATGCAACAACACGAACATACATAGATCTAGCTAGGCCATAAAGAGTGCATGTGCACATTGTTGTAGGGAGAACAACATAAATATAGCTTCCCCCCTTACTTACCTACCAAAACAAGGTAACTTAACCACTTAATTGGAATGAATCTATGGTGGAAATGAGGTGAAAGAGAGGAGGCACCCGAGACAAGGAGGAGGCGGTGGAGAGAATGAAGTGGGGAGAAAGTGAGTGTGGGAGGAGAGGTTGTCCAAAATATCTTGTTGCTGCCCACTTACTAATGGCGCACCAACCACAAATGCGCCATTAGTAATCAAGGTTACTAATGGCGCACCACCTGGTGGTGCGCCATTAGTAGTTTTGCAAAAAAAAAGATACTAATGGCGCACTCCCACACGGTGCGCCATTACTAGTTTAAACTAGTCATGGTGCACCACGGGTGAGTGCGCCATTAGTAGTTTTGCAGAAAAAGGAATAAAAAAATAATAAAAAACAACAACATTAGTGGCGCACTTTCTAACTGGTGCGCCATTACTAGTTACAACTAGTAATGGCGCACTTCCTATGGATGCGCCATTAGTATGTTTGGACAGGCGCACTAGTTCAAAAAATTTTTTTGATACTAATGGCGCACCATGGGTGTAACACCCTCGATGCGGCTATAGCTCCCACGTGTCGAGGCACGACTTAGAGGCATAACCGCATTGAAAGCAATGTCGCAAGTCAGGCAATCATTACAACATCCCATGTAATATATAATAAAAGGGGGAGATAACATAGTTGGCTTACACTCGCCACGTCACATCAGAGTATATAAATAACATCCATCAAACAAACACTCATGGCCCGACTACGGCGCCAAAATAGTAAAGAACCCAACGTGCGACCAGGTCCTGAATCGATAACCCCAACTAGGCACCACTACTGATCATCCGGAAAAGACACATAGTATCGCTGAGAGTCCTCGTCGAACTCCCACTTGAGCTCGTAATCGTCAACTGGAGCAGAAACACCTGGACCTGCATCTGGAGTTGTAGTATCTGTGAGCCATAGGGACTCAGCAATCTCACACCCACGCGATCAAGACTATTTAAGCTCATAGGAATGGATAAGGCAAAAAAATATGTGGAGCTGCAGCAAGCAACTAGCATATGTGGTGGCTAACTTATACGCAAAAGAGAGCGAGAAGAGAAGGCGAGGCACGAGCGAGAAGCTAAAGGAACATCCTGCGCAAGCATAACTCCAACACCGTGTCCACTTCCCGGACTCCGCCGAGAAGGGGCCATCACGGTAACACACACGGTTGATTCATTTTAATTAAGTTTAGTTCAAGTAATCTACAACCGGACATTAACAAATTCCCATCTGCCCATAACCGCGGGCACGGCTTTCGAAAGTTCAATCCCTGCAGGGGGGTCCCAACTTAGCCCATGACAAGCTCTCACGGTCAACGAAGGAATAGACCTCCACCCGAGACACACCGATCAGACTCGGCAACCCGGTACAACAAGACAATTCGACAGGTTAAAACAAGACCAGCAACACCGCCCGAATGTGCCGACAAATCCCGATAGGAGCTGCACATATCTCTTTCTCAGGGCACACTCAGATGAGCGCTCCATACAACTAAAACCAAACCTCGAGTTTCCCCGAGGGGGCGCTGCACAGGACTCTAGTTTGGACCAACGCTCAGAGGAGCACTGGCCCGGGGGGGGGGGGTTAAAATAAGATGACCTTCGGGCTCCGGAAACCCAAGGGAAGAAGAGGCTAGGTGGCAAATGGTAAAACCAATGTTGGGCATTGCTGGAAAAGCTTTAATCAAGGCAAACTATCAAGGGGTTCCCATTATAACCCAACCGCGTAAGGGACGCAACAATCCGGGAACATAACACCGATATGACGGAAACTAGGGCGGCAAGAGTGGAACAAAACACTAGGCGAGAGGCCGAGCCTTCCACCCTTTACCAAGTATATAGATGCATTAAGACAACATAGCAATATAATGATATCCCAACAAGAAATTAAATGTTCCAACAAGGAACGGCTCCAATCTTCACCTGCAACTAACAACGCTATAAGAAGGGCTGAGCAAAGCGGTAACATAGCCAATCAACGGTTTGCTAGGACAATGGTGGGTTAGAGGATCAACATGACAATTGGGAGGCTGACAAGCAAAAGGTAGGCATCGTAGCAGTGGCAAAGCAAAAGAGCGAGCAAACTAGCATAGCAAAGATAGTAGTGATTTCGAGGGTATGATCATCTTGCCTGCACAGTTGTCAGAGTTGACTAGATCCTCGCAAGCAAACCCAACGGGATCCTCGGTAGCGAACTCGTCTCCCGGCTCTACCCAACAAGACAAACAAGCAACAAGGATACAATCAACCACGGGCAAGACCAAGCAATATGATGAAATGACGATATGCTATGCGGGATGCGATGCGGGATGCAAAATGCAAGATATGATAGGAAATGCATGAACCTGGCATCAACTTGGAAAACCAATTGTGCCACTGGATAGAGGGGATGAAATCGCTTGAAAACGATATAAAGATCATTGGAATCGGAGCTACGGTTTGGAAATGGCAAGCGTTTTAAGATATGACACCGGTCTGCGATTTACAGCAAGTAGGCATCTAAATGCAACGAAATGAACATGCTACAGCCACCAAACATGAAAACAAAATACATGGCAGTGATGTACACAAGATGGTTAACAAAAGACTAGCACTGAGCCATGGGCAAATTCATCCATTAAGAGGTTCAAACAAGCATGGAAAAAATGAATATGCAAAACATATTCCAGACTTACTGAAATTAACACTAGTCTGAAATTTCAGATCACGATGCTCTCTTCGGAGCAGCAAAACAACATGATAGAAAACCTGAACATGACAAGTAAGAACATGGCATGGAGCTACTCAACAAGCTTAACAAAACACCCGAAGTGACCTGTGGCCAAAAGGGTCAACAAAATACTCTACCGAGCTCACGAACATAGCTCGAACACAATCAGTTTTCAGACTTAGTGAAAACTGAGACATGCTGAAATTTAACTCACGAAGGCATGTAAACGAGCTCGATGCACTCACTACGGTGCAAGTCATGGAAAGGAAAGCATATAACCAGCAAGAAGGCACAATGTGCTAGCTACACATGGCAAGAAGGAAGGCATAGCATGCATGGAACACTAACGGTAGCATCGGCAAAATCGCAAACAAGTTGACAATCTTCCTAGATTAACAACGAAGTGAAAGTTGAGCTCGATTGAGTCAACCTAGAGCACTCCACATATGCCAACAAAGACATGGATGGATAGAGAATAACATAAATATCAAAACTCCCTTACTGGTCATCCTCCAAAGGGGCACGAATCACTAGGAAACAAGCTGGACATATAGCATCATGAACTGAAATATCCCAGACTAAGTGAAAATCACTAAGTCCCTGAAATCTGCAATCTCAGGTACCTCTCTTCGCAAGCTTGCACAAGACAACACAAACATCCTAAAAATGCATGGGTGGCACCTCTGGAAAGAAGACAAAATGCTTAACAATTCATCCCAAAGGGGCACAGGCATATCATGCACGAATTAAACATGGCAAAAATGACAAAAGTGCATGATGAACTAACGGATCTGCGATTTAACTCACGAAGCCTACTTCTAACAGAATTTTGGGTATCAAGATGACCTCAAATGCAAATGATGCAATGGAATGAAATGATGTACATGTCGAGGCGAAGATTTTGATATATCATATGCCCAAAACGGAGCTACGGTTGCGGAGATACAAGCAGTCAAAGTTAGCACGAAAATTAGGGTTTCGGGGGAGAGAGGTCAACCCTGATCTAGATCCAGCGGCACGGATTACGAGGCGGCCGGGGCACTGTAGCACGAGTCGCCGGAGGAGCTCGTCGCCGGAGCCGGTGGAGGAGGGGAGGCCGGCGAGGCGGCGGGGAGAGGCCGGGGTGGCGCCGGGGAAGACCGGTGGCGGCGCCCGGCGGCGGTGGACGCGGCCCGCGCGCCG
>NC_041382.1:291073246-291079353 GCF_002162155.2 Triticum dicoccoides | reverse complement strand
GCCCGCGTCGGTGGCGGCGGCGAACTGGTCCCGCGGGGACACGTGGCGGCGGCGGGTTGGATGGCGGCGGCGGGCGGACGTTGTCCGGTCGGATCCGGACACGTCCGTCGGTGGCGGGGTTGATCTGTTTTTTTTTTAACTAGGGTTTCGGACGGGGGAAGAAGAGATCCGAATGGAGGGGGTATAAATAGGCATAAGTGGAGCTAGGAGAGTCCAAATGAGGTGCGGTTTTCGCCCACACGATCGTGATCGAACGCTCTAGGACATGGAGCAGAATTTGGTGGGTTTTGGGCCAAATTTGGAGGGGTGTTGGGCTACAACACACACGAGGCCTTTTCGGTCCCTCGGTTAACCGTTGGAGTATCAAACGAAGTCCAAATGATACGAAACTTGACAGGCGGTCTACCGGTAGTAAACCAAGGCCGCTTGGCAAGTATCGGTCCAATCCGGAAATGTTTAATCCCCACACACGAAAGAAAGCTAGAAATGGCCACCGGAGGAGAACGAAGCGCCGGAATGCAAAACGGACAACGGGGAAAATGCTCGAATGCATGAGATGAACATGTATGCAAATGCAATGCACGTGATGACATGATAAGAGATGCACGAAAAAGAAAAACAACACACGGAGACACAGACCCAAACCCGAGAAATAAATATAACTTAGCGCCGGAGACGGCAAGAGTTGGATACAAATATGGAAAGTATATCTGGGGCGTTACAACACTCCACCACTACGAAAAGATCTCGTCCCGAGATCTAGGACTGAAAGAACTCCAGGTACTCAGAACGGAGGTGATCCTCGCGTTCCCAGGTAGCTTCACGGTCAGAATGGTGAGACCACTTGACTTTGAGGAATTTGATTGATTTGTTGCGAGTCTTGCGTTCAGTCTCTTCAAGAATAGCAACTGGGTGCTCACGATAAGAGAGATATTCTTGGAGCTCAATGTCCTCGAAGTTGACGGTGCGGTCAGGAATCTTGAAGCACTTTCGAAGCTAAGAGACATGGAACACATCATGAACATTTGCAAAGTTTGAAGGAAGCTCGAGTTGATAGGCGAGGTCGCCTCTCTTGCTGACAATCTTGAAAGGTCCCACGTATCTAGGGGCAAGCTTCCCTTTGATACCGAAGCGACGAGTACCTTTCATGGGAGAGACGCGGAGGTAAACATGATCTCCGATCTCAAAAACCAGATCACGGTGCTTACTATCATAGTAGCTCTTCTGGCGGGACTGGGCTGCTTTGAGGTTATCACGAATGACTTTGCACATATCTTCTGCTTCTGTGATTAGGTCATTACCCAGCAGCTGACGTTCACCGGTTTCAGACCAGTTGAGAGGGGTATGGCACTTCCTGCCATATAGAATTTCAAAGGGGGCCTTGCCCGAACTTGCTTGAAAGCTGTTGTTGTAAGAGAATTCAGCATAAGGAAGACAGTCCTCCCACTTCATGCCGAAGGAGATCACACAAGCCCTGAGCATATCTTCAAGAATTTGGTTGACACGCTCGACTTGACCGCTTGTTTGAGGATGGAAAGCTGTGCTGATAAGGATGTTGGTGCCCATGGCCTTCTGAAAAGAATCCCAAAACTTGGAGGTAAAGATGCTGCCACGGTCTGAAGATATCACTTGAGGAATACCGTGCAGAGAGACAATGCGAGAGGTATAGAGTTCCGCCAATTGAGCTGCAGTGATCGACTCTTTGATAGGCAGAAAATGCGCCACTTTGGTGAGCTTATCGATGACAACAAATATAGAAGCTGAATCCAACGGAATGAAAATTGCAACATATAGTCTTCACATCCGAACAAAATGAACGAATGCATTCCTCTTCAAATGGTCACATATCCATAAATTGAGAAGCCACGTAGAATTAAGGTAGAGAAATAAATCAACAAGGTACGGATCAAGAACGAGTAATCGGTAAGAAATCCCAATCTCGAACCAATATCCGTGGAAGAAGAACTAGAGCTACTAGAATTCCCACCTATGAAACTCCCGAACCTTTCCGGTTATGCAATCAGGTGTTGGGGATACAGGGGAAGCATAATATCTCACCCAAACTAGCAAATCCTACATCCAGTTGTATCCATCCTTCAACACATAACCAAGAAAACTTCGGAAACCATCTACCTCAACCTTCGAAAAGCATCCGTTATACAAGTTATGGCGATACTCCCGAACTCCCGCCCCAGTACTGGGTGGCGTCGAGGTTATCTCACCAACGAACTGCATAAAAGAGATTTCCGATGTCGCGCACATATCTCAAGTATACCAGAATTGCAACGATAAAATTGTGACGACAACACCTCGGAGCTCAACTTCCCGGGACACTGCCACAACCCCTAAAGACAGGAGGCACCAAGAACAATGTTCTCGTCACAAAACCATCGGAACAAATCCAAAATACTCGCGTGATGCTAAATTTTTTTTTTTGTGAAATTTGAGAAGAGAAGAGTCAAAACTCTACGTCAGGATGCCTTACCAGAGCGATGAGGAGACTGGGAAGTAAAAATAATTCCTAAGCTCTCCGATATATAATTCCTAAGGAGTCAAAACATTTTTCTAGACACAACTCGGCTGCTAAAAACGATCAAGCAATGGGGGCTCCTAAGGTCGGGGAAGGCTCTGATTACGAACTTGTAACGCCCTCGATGCGGCTATAGCTCCCACGTGTCGAGGCACGACTTAGAGGCATAACCGCATTGAAAGCAATGTCGCAAGTCAGGCAATCATTACAACATCCCATGTAATATATAATAAAAGGGGGAGATAACATAGTTGGCTTACACTCTCCACGTCACATCAGAGTACATAAATAACATCCATCAAACAAACACTCATGGCCCGACTACGGCGCCAAAATAGAAAAGAACCCAACGTGCGACCAGGTCCTGAATCGATAACCCCAACTAGGCACCACTACTGATCATCCGGAAAAGACACATAGTATCGCTGAGAGTCCTCGTCGAACTCCCACTTGAGCTCGTAATCGTCAACTGGAGCAGAAACACCTGGACCTGCATCTGGAGTTGTAGTATCTGTGAGCCACAGGGACTCAGCAATCTCACACCCACGCGATCAAGACTATTTAAGCTCATAGGAATGGATAAGGCAAAAAAATATGTGGAGCTGCAGCAAGCGACTAGCATATGTGGTGGCTAACTTATACGCAAAAGAGAGCGAGAAGAGAAGGCGAAGCACGAGCGAGAAGCTAAAGGAACATCCTGCGCAAGCATAACTCCAACACCGTGTCCACTTCCCGGACTCCGCCGAGAAGGGGCCATCACGGTAACACACACGGTTGATTCATTTTAATTAAGTTTAGTTCAAGTAATCTACAACCGGACATTAACAAATTCCCATCTGCCCATAACCGCGGGCACGGCTTTCGAAAGTTCAATCCCTGCAGGGGGGTCCCAACTTAGCCCATGACAAGCTCTCACAGTCAACGAAGGAATAGACCTCCACCCGAGACACATCGATCAGACTCGGCAACCCGGTACAACAAGACAATTCGACAGGTTAAAACAAGACCAGCAACACCGCCCGAATGTGCCGACAAATCCCGATAGGAGCTGCACACATCTCTTTCTCAGGGCACACTCAGATGAGCGCTCCATACAACTAAAACCAAACCTCGAGTTTCCCCGAGGGGGCGCTGCACAGGACTCTAGTTTGGACCAACGCTCAGAGGAGCACTGGCCCGGGGGGGGGGGTTAAAATAAGATGACCTTCGGGCTCCGGAAACCCAAGGGAAAAAGAGGCTAGGTGGCAAATGGTAAAACCAATGTTGGGCATTGCTGGAAAAGCTTTAATCAAGGTGAACTATCAAGGGGTTCCCATTATAACCCAACCGCGTAAGGGACGCAACAATCCGGGAACATAACACTGATATGACGGAAACTAGGGCGGCAAGAGTGGAACAAATCACTAGGCGAGAGGCCGAGCCTTCCACCCTTTACCAAGTATATAGATGCATTAAGACAACATAGCAATATAATGATATCCCAACAAGAAAATAAATGTTCCAACAAGGAACGGCTCCAATCTTCACCTGCAACTAACAACGCTATAAGAAGGGCTGAGCAAAGCGGTAACATAGCCAATCAATGGTTTGCTAGGACAATGGTGGGTTAGAGGATCAACATGACAATTGGGAGGCTGACAAGCAAAAGGTAGGCATCGTAGCAGTGGCAAAGCAAAAGAGCGAGCAAACTAGCATAGCAAAGATAGTAGTGATTTCGAGGGTATGATCATCTTGCCTGCACAGTTGTCAGAGTTGACTGGATCCTCGCAAGCAAACTCAACGGGCTCCTCGGTAGCGAACTCGTCTACCGGCTCTACCCAATAAGACAAACAAGCAACAAGGATACAATCAACGACGGGCAAGACCAAGCAATATGATGAAATGATGATATGCTATGCGGGATGCGATGCGGGATGCAAAATGCAAGATATGACAGGAAATGCATGAACCTGGCATCAACTTGGAAAACCAAGTGTGCCACTGGATAGAGGGGATGAAATCGCTTGAAAACGATATAAAGATCATTGGAATCGGAGCTACGGTTTGGAAATGGCAAGCGTTTTAAGATATGACACCGGTCTGCGACTTACAGCAAGTAGGCATCTAAAATTTACATCGGAGCCATGGGCAAATTCATCCATTAAGAGGTTCAAACAAGCATGGAAAAAATGAATATGCAAAACAGATTCCAGACTTAGTGAAATTAACACTAGTCTGAAATTTCAGATCACGATGCTCTCTTCGGAGCAGCAAAACAACATGATAGAAAACCTGAACATGACAAGTAAGAACATGGCATGGAGCTACTCAACAAGCTTAACAAAACACCCAAAGTGACCTGGGGCCAAAAGGGTTCACAAAATACTCTACCGAGCTCACGAACATAGCTCGAACACAATCAGTTTTCAGACTTAGTGAAAACTGAGACATGCTGAAATTTAACTCACGAAGGCATGTAAACGAGCTCGATGCACTCACTACGGTGCAAGTCATGGCAAGGAAAGCATATAACCAGCAAGAAGGCACAATGTTCTAGCTACACATGGCAAGAACGAAGGAATAGCATGCATGGAACACTAACGGTAGCATCGGCAAAATCGCAAACAAGTTGACAATCTGCCCAGATTAACAACGAAGCGAAAGTTGAGCTCGATTGAGTCAACCTAGAGCACTCCACATATGCCAACAAAGTCATGGATGGATAGAGCATAACATAAATATCAAAACTCCCTTACTGATCCTCCTCAAAAGAGGCACGGATCACTAGGAAACAAGCTGGACATATAGCATCATGAACTAAAATATCCCAGACTTAGTGAAAATCACTAAGTCCCTGAAATCTGCAATCTCAGGTACCTCTCTTCGCAAGCTTGCACAAGACAACACAAACATCCTAAAAATGCATGGGTGGCACCTCTGGAAAGAAGACAAAATGCTTAACAATTCATCCCAAAGGGGCGCAGGCATATCATGCACGAATTAAACATGGCAAAAATGACAAAAGTGCATGATGAACTAACGGATCTGCGATTTAACTCACGAAGCCTCTTTCTAACAGAATTTTGGGTATCAAGATGACCTCAAATGCAAATGATGCAATGGTATGAAATGATGTACATGTCGAGGCGAAGATTTTGATATATCATATGCCCAAAACGGAGCTACGGTTGCGGAGATACAAGCAGTCAAAGATAGCACGAAAATTAGGGTTTCGGGGGAGAGAGGTCAACCCAGATCTAGATCCAGCGGCACGGATTACGAGGCGGCCGGGGCACTGTAGCACGAGTCGCCGGAGGAGCTCGTCGCCGGAGCCGGTGGAGGAGGGGAGGCCGGCGAGGCGGCGGGGAGAGGCCGGGGTGGCGCCGGGGAAGACCGGTGGCGGCGCCCGGCGGCGGTGGACGCGGCCCGCGCGCCGGCGAGGGCGGCGGCGGCCGGCGCCGATGCGGGCGGCGGCGGGGCGCGCCGGTGACGAGGGCGGCGGCCGGCGGAGCGTCGGGCGGCGGCGGCCTCGGGCGAAGGAGGAGGCGGCGGCGGATCGGGCCTCGGGGGCCGGCGCTGGGCCTCGGGCCCGCGTCGG
>NC_041382.1:291023173-291072874 GCF_002162155.2 Triticum dicoccoides | reverse complement strand
GCGGCGAACTGGTCCCGCGGGGACACGTGGCGGCGGCGGGTTGGATGGCGGCAGCGGGCGGACGTTGTCCGGTCGGATCCGGACACATCCGTCGGTGGCGGGGTTGATCTGTTTTTTTTAACTAGGTTTTCGGACGGGGGAAGAAGAGATCCGAATGGAGGGGGGATAAATAGGCATAAGTGGAGCTAGGAGAGTCCAAATGAGGTGCGGTTTTCGCCCACACGATCGTGACCGAACGCTCTAGGACATGGAGCAGAGTTTGGTGGGTTTTGGGCCAAATTTGGAGGGGTGTTGGGCTACAACACACACGAGGCCTTTTCGGTCCCTCGGTTAACCGTTGGAGTATCAAACGAAGTCCAAATGATACGAAACTTGACAGGCGGTCTACCGGTAGTAAACCAAGGCCGCTTGGCAAGTCTCGGTCCAATCCGGAAATGTTTAATCCCCACACACGAAAGAAAGCTAGAAATGGCCACCGGAGGAGAACGAAGCGCCGGAATGCAAAACGGACAACGGGGAAAATGCTCGAATGCATGAGATGAAGATGTATGCAAATGCAAAGCACGTGATGACATGATAAGAGATGCACGAAAAAGAAAAACAACACACGGAGACACAGACCCAAACCCGAGAAATAAATATAACTTAGCGCCGGAGACGGCAAGAGTTGGATACAAATATGGAAAGTATATCTGGGGCGTTACAATGGGCCAGGTGCGCCATTAGTAGTTTCAACACTAATGGCACATCAGAAGGTGGTGCTCCATTAGTATATACTAATGGCGCACCACTTGTCTGGTGCGCCATTAGTGCCAATCCCATCTATAGCCCTTTTTCTAGTAGTGACATGGTCGTGTAGTCTCCTGAGATCCCCTGATAGTGCCTCCAGCGGTTTCGGCGGTAGCATCGGCTCGCCCATGAGATGGAACATGGCCACACCTTTCATGGGAACACGCTCTTCAGAATGCATCTTCTGGATGCTATGTGCTCTGTCTTGTTTGGAGGCAGCTATCTTCCCCGATCTCTTTCTCTCCTTTTTCTTGGGCACACCTTCTAGACCCTTCCTTAACCCCTGCCCCGGTGTTCCTGGGCTAAGTATTGTATGACCCTCGCGCCCGGATAGTTGAGCCTGTGTTGAGGCGGCATCTTCAGGCGTGTCCTATGAGGATTTCATGAAGAGAGACTTTTTGCAATCCCTGCTACGACCTTCCTGCCCGGGCATATCATCCCTATCCTCATTAGCAAGCTGATAGCCCGATTCGTCATATGGTTGACTCATCAATTCTATGTCACAGTCATACGCGTTTGTATTGAGGAAACCCATAGGGTCGACCTCCGTCTCATCATCCATTCTCTGTTCTATAGGACAAATTACATCAGCCGACAATATTGCACCCACTTCGTCATGTCGTCCGCCGCTCTCACCCAGCACTACAGGAGCTGGTAATTGCGTAGGCGGGGTGGTGGTCTCCGCACATGCTTGTTGATGTGTGGTTATTGGTGTGCTCTCGGCCGGCTCCAGACGAATAAGATTCTTCGGCCATAGCAGCACCCAACCCTTGCAGCTTCCAATCCGCGGCGGGGTCTCGTCGTCCGCTCCCACATGCTGTACTGGAGGAGGCAAATCCTCGTGCCCCGATTTCACACTGGACAAGCTAACCCTGAAGTGCCCAGCAGGGATCGGCTAGTTGTGGAACATGGGTTGCAAGGGGTCCATTATCATCCCCTTTCCCACGTCCACCTTCTAGCCTTTGATCAAGTAGAGTATGGTGCACGGGGTTTCTTTCGCCTGCAAACGCATATGTCTGTGGCGTAAAACATCCGAAAGGCAACAAAAATGGAATATTATATATATATATATATATATATATATATATATGGTGGTGTGACATGTAATTACCGTGATGGTGTCGAGCTCAGCCAAAGACGAAGGCCCACCGAGTGCGCCAGAGACTGAGGATGGGCTGCTATGAGCGGGAGCGGCTGGGAGAGGAGGCCCGGTTGAGTGGGGAAGTGATGGTGTGATGATGTTGTTGTTCATGGAGTTGCTCCCGACGAAACTGGGCAATGGGAAATCATGTACCGTCTTGTTAGGATTTTCCTTCGTCCAGTTGATGATAACTCGAACCAAGTTAGTAGCGAAATCATTTCTGCAGGCAGTTATAGCTGCATTGACTGCCTGCTATAACAACTCATATTTGTCCCCGGCTGCTTTTTTCGCGTCCTTAGCTGATTTTTTATCGACCACAAGCTTCACCTTCGCGTGGATGTCCGCCTGACTAAACTTCTTTTTCTGCTTCTTGGCCTCCGGGCCCTCGTTGTAAAACACCTTCCAAGTGGTGTCGTCTCCAGCGCCGTGCACACGACCATATTGCGGCCGCTGGCCCAAAGGGAGTCCCTTAAGTACGTTCAAGGCCCGGTTGAGAGGGGTGTCCCACTTGGGCCTCATCGGAGAAGTAGGGCTTTCGGCTGCAAGCTGGTGTTGCTTCTCCAGTAGTGTAATCAATTTCCTCGTGATCTGATCCGTGTAAAAAACCTTTTTCTCCTTGTCCCACTTGTAGCGGGCCCTGATGAAGTCACGCTCCAAGGGGTTGGTGAACTTCGCGAAGGGGTCTGGGAGACCCGCGGCTTCACGTTCCGTGTCCTCCTTATCCCATATGGGCCTTTTACCGAGGTAGCCACGGCTTCCGAGGTGATGTTTCCCCGTGTTCCTTTGCTGAAGGCTCTTGAATTTCGCAGCCTTAGCCTTGGCGTCCTCGGTAGCGCATGTGTCCTTGAACATTTCGAACTCCTCTTCCGTAAGTGTCGGATTTTCCTCTAGAATCTTGGACAGGGGTTCCTCAGCCTCAATAGCTCGTTTCACCCTCCCTTTCCAGGAGGCCAAATCATTGCTGAACATGCCCATGGCGTGATTGTTAATCTTTTTCATCTTCGGATCATCCCACGGTAGTTCTATGTTATCATCCCGGTCAGGGAACTTGAATCTCTTGTGCAACTTCGTTAGGAGCAACTGCGTCAAATGTTCTTTACTCCTTAAGTCATCGTCGTTGATGCTCGCGCATTCCCGTAGGATGCATCCTACTTGGTTCCCATAGCACTTGTGTCACATCCCTAGTTCTGGTATGATCCTAGGCTTGCTTTGAGCATCATGTTTAAATTTCAAATGAATTTGAAACGGGGAAAGTTGCAAACCCTAGCACCAAAGTTTTTTCCAATAGGTTCAACTTTAAAATGGATTTTCATTGAACCCAAAATGCTCTCCAAAAATGTTCATGCTCTTTGGAAAATGTTGGGAACAACAAACAGAGGCGATGCACATTTTTGCTACACATTTTGGATTTTTGAATCAATACATAAATATTTGATTTGGAGCTGTTTAAATTATATAAATATTTTAATGGCTCCAAAAATGTTGGGAATTGGTAAGGGCCTCTGGAATGTTATATCTAGATGCCACAAATATTTTCAGCATTTATGAAAGTGTTTTAACATTTCTTTTGGATACAAAACAAATGTCAGAAATAGAAAAAGAAAACAGGAAAATGATTTACCTGACTTACCTGGCGCCCCACCATGGCCCAGCAGTGGCCCGGCCCAACTGGCTGTTGCCAGTCGTCTCCCTCGCCAGGAGGCAGCAGCGAAAGGGAGCACGGCGAGCGTGCATGCCCGCTTGCTGCCTCCTCGCCCTCCTCGGCGCTGTCCACCCCCGAGAGCTCCACCGAGCCCCCCTGGTCTCTCTCCATTCTCCCCGAGCTCCTCCCCATCCTCTGTCTCGCTCTCCCCCTTTGTCCCGAGCGCAGCGGAGAGCACCGTCGTGCGCCACCGCGACCACCGCCTTCCCCTCGCCTCTCCGACGTGCCCACGAGGTCCGCCTCGTCGCCCTAGTCCTCTCCGCCGGCCAAGCGGCGCCGGACGCCTCAAAGCATTGTCCCCGACCCCTTCATCCTCCTCGGGTCGCCGGAGATCCGCCTCGCCGCCCCGCTCGCTCCGACGCTCCTCGGCCTCACCGACCTGCTCGTCCGACTCGCCGTGAGCCACTGACCCGAACCACCCTCCTTTGCGCTCCGTTTGCACGTTGTAGCCGTCGCTCCGTCAGAGACCGAACCACGCCGCCGCCCGAGCTTCTCGCCGCCGTGGCCACAGCCGTCGTAGCTCCCAACCGAGCACACCCACGTGCTCACCGCGCCGCGTAGGTGCCGTAGGAGCTAAGCACGCCACTCCACGGCCACCGCAGCCCCGTTCCCGAGTGCGCCCGAACTCCAGCGTCGGCCCACTCGTCGGTGCCGTCGACTCCGGCCACCCCAGCCCCTCTCGTGTGCTTCCCTGGATGCGGCGCACGCCCAGCTCCACGCAGAGCCCCTCCGCCGTCCTTTTGGTTGCCTGAGGGTGAAACCCGAGCCTCCGCCATGCGTGTTGTCGCTGGCGACGAGCCGCCGGCGTGTTGGGCCTGTTACCAGGGGTTTGACCTCCCCTGGGCCATTGACATGTGGGGCCAGCCCCATCTAATTACCTAGTTTAGTGTTAACTAAAATAGGATTAGCCCTGTGACACTAACACGCGGGCCCCACCATCCAGGTTTGACCTGGACCGAGCCGTTGACCTGCTGACGCCTCTATGACATCAAGCTGACGCAGTAATTGATTTCTGGATTTTAAATAATTCAGAGAATTCCTGAAAATAGTTAAAACTTCTAAAAATCATAGAAATTAAACCGTAGCTCAGAATGAAATAATTTATATATGAAAAATCATCAGAAAAATGCAAGGAATCCATTTATGCTAGTTTCATGCATGAAAAACCAACTTATACTTGCTGTATAAGTGAAAACGTAATAATGGCATGTTATATACTTAATTTGGGGTTTGCATATGAACCCTTGGTTCATATGGACTTCAACCAAATTGATGCTAGATGCATTAGGGAAAATCATAGAATCGTTGAAATGTCATCATCATATTGTTGCATATGGTTGTTTATTGATTGTCGGCACCGTCCCCTCTCGATAGGTTCTACTCCGGAAGGTGTCCCAAGTACCTGTCTGAGGAGCAGTGCTTCTTCGTGGATCTATCAGGCAAGCAAACCCCCTTGAGCATCTCAATAAATCCCACTCTCTCGCTCCTGCTCCTTTTACTGCATTAGGACAACAACGATTCAAACTGCTACTTTCTGCTGCGGTAGCTGTACCCATTCCTCTGCATGACCTGTCATTGCCACAGTAAATAGTTGAAACCCTCTAGCATGAGTAGTTGTTGCTTGAGCCTTGATGTGCCTGCTCATCCATGCTTGTTTTTCTTTATCCCAGCTATGCTTAGAGTTGTGTCAGGTCTGATTCATCGGGAATGAATCGGAGTGGTGAACATGTCCTACCGATAAAGGCTAAGTGTGTGAACACATTTTGGTAAAGGTAGCGATGAGAGGCCATGTAGGAGTAAATGGTGGGTTGTCTCATTGGAACCGTCCTTAAGCACTGAGTTCTATGTATGTTATCCAAGTCCAATTACTACCACACATTGGGTTCCGGTTATCCGGCCCCTCTCGGCTTATTAATCCGCTTGATCTCTGTCCAGGAGTTGCAACTAGTTTCTGGCGTTTGTAGGTAGTGCTACTTGTCTACCAGGTGGTGTCCGACGGGACGGGCTTGGGACAGACTAGGCACCGTGGCACGGTGTACCAAGTGGCACCCGGATGGTGGGCTTGGGAACCCTGCACATCGTTTGGGGCCGTGAGCGACACCCCGGCCGGATCTCCTTGCGGATGGAACCCGAATAGGCGATAAACCTAGACGAGAGACTTGTGTGGTTAGTCAGGTCGTGGCCGACTCCCTAGCCCGGCTTCCGCTTGAAGGTTGCCGAGGTACATGACGTGTACAGGGCTATAAGTGGCGGGAGCGTGTGTGAAGAAGTACACCCCTGCAGGGTCAATATCATCTATTCGAATAGCCGTTTTCCTCGGATATGGAAACTTGGAGGACTTATGTAGTACATAGACAACTTGAAGTGGATACTTTAAAATCCGCAAGATAAGCATGAGTGCTATGGATGGCCTTCTCGTAGGAAGACGGGAAGGGATCCATAGTGGAGTATTGATATGGTGAACATGTGGACTCGTGTGCGTCTTCTTACCTCAAAGAAGTTTCTGATACTCGTAGTATAGGTTAGCCACTAAGTTAAAGCTGGCTTGCTGCTGTTAAACTCCACCACCCCCTTTGTTGACAATGTTGCATATGTAGATAGCTCTGATGTAAGACTTGCTGGGTACCTTTGTACTCACGTTTGCTTATTTATGTTTTGCAGTTGGTTACACTAGTGGCTTTGCCGAGTAGCTTGTATCCTAGCTACGATCTTGTACCCTTGGTAGGGTCGTGTTTAGTCAGGCTTCTTAGTCTTTTCCTTTGTGGTTGTCTGTACTCAGACATGTAATGTTTTTGTTGCTTGTATGCTCTGAATGATGGGTCATGAGACCCCTGTTTGTATTAAATGCTATGTGGCTCTTCTGGGCCTTTGTCTATATGAGTTAAAGTTATGTTGTGATGCCATGATGTACAACACATACTTGCATGTTATGCGTACGTGTAACGTGTATTGCTATGTGTGGGATCCGACAACCTAGTTGTTTACCTCTGATAGCCTCTCTTATGGGGAAATGTAGTCTTGAGCTTCCATGTGCCATAGTAGTCCGCTACAGCCCAGTTCACCGGAGTCCTGCTAGCCCAGCACTACTGCTCCGGAACACTTGACTGGCCGACATGTGATTCACTTCGTTCCTGTGTCTGTCCCTTCAGGGAAATGTCACGCGGTGACATTCGGAGTCCTGTCTAGCCTGCTACAGCCCGGGTTCCCGGAGTCCTGTTAGCCCAGTGCTACAGCCCGGATTCATACGCTGTTGACCGACATGCTCGAGGTTGATTCATGTATGCATGTCCCTGTAAGTTAGTGCTACTTTGGGTTCACGACTAGTCATGTCGGCCCGGGTTCTCTGTCATATGGATGCTAGCGACACTATCATATACGTGAGCCAAAAGGCCCAAATGGTCTCGGGCCAGGTAAGGTGGCACCCGTGGGAATACCATGCGTGAGGCCACAAAGTGATATGAAGTGTTACATGCTAGATCGGTGTGACTTAGGATCGGGGTCCTGACAGCATTGGTATCAGAGCCTGGCTGACTGTAGGATTACCAAGCCAAACTGGTCGAAGTTGAGTCTAGAAATGCTTTAGTTATATAAGGGAATTGATTGTGGAAGGGAACGTAAGGCTCTTTTTACTCCTTTACCTCATGTCATTCTTTCTGAGTCAGCCTCTTCTTTTCTACGAGGGTTAAGGCCTAGGTTTCTCCTCTATCTCTCAGGATGACGTGTTACTAAACCATAAAGTCTTAGGATTGTTGGGTTGTATCACCATATAGTTCTACTACTTCCGTGTTTCCTCAGTTTGACCCAGAACCTTGATATTATGATGCTGATTGATTATGCTATTCCTTTGATGAATGTCTCAAAATACCTATTGAGCATTTACAGCCGTTATGCTGCCGAAATTGTCCTAGGATTTCAAGAGTTTCTAATGCTTTTGCATTACATTTCGCATCCTGATGTCGATGCTAATTCCATCCTTGTTTTTCATTGAACCCAAAATGCTCTCCAAAAATGTTCATGCTCTTTGGAAAATGTTGGGAACAACAAACAGAGGCGATGCACATTTTTGCTACACATTTTGGATTTTTGAATCAATACATAAATATTTGATTTGGAGCTGTTTAAATTATATAAATATTTTAATGGCTCCAAAAATGTTGGGAATTGGTAAGGGCCTCTGGAATGTTATATCTAGATGCCACAAATATTTTCAGCATTTATGAAAGTGTTTTAACATTTCTTTTGGATACAAAACAAATGTCAGAAATAGAAAAAGAAAACAGGAAAATGATTTACCTGACTTACCTGGCGCCCCACCATGGCCCAGCAGTGGCCCGGCCCAACTGGCTGTTGCCAGTCGTCTCCCTCGCCAGGAGGCAGCAGCGAAAGGGAGCACGGCGAGCGTGCATGCCCGCTTGCTGCCTCCTCGCCCTCCTCGGCGCTGTCCACCCCCGAGAGCTCCACCGAGCCCCCCTGGTCTCTCTCCATTCTCCCCGAGCTCTTCCCCATCCTCTGTCTCGCTCTCCCCCTTTGTCCCGAGCGCAGCGGAGAGCACCGCCGTGCGCCACCGCGACCACCGCCTTCCCCTCGCCTCTCCGACGTGCCCACGAGGTCCGCCTCGTTGCCCTAGTCCTCTCCGCCGGCCAAGCGGCGCCGGACGCCTCAAAGCATTGTCCCCGACCCCTTCATCCTCCTCGGGTCGCCGGAGATCCGCCTCGCCGCCCCGCTCGCTCCGACGCTCCTGCGGCCTCACCGACCTGCTCGTCCGACTCGCCGTGAGCCACTGACCCGAACCACCCTCCTTTGCGCTCCGTTTGCACGTTGTAGCCGTCGCTCCGTCAGAGACCGAACCACGCCGCCGCCCGAGCTTCTCGCAGCCGTGGCCACAGCCGTCGTAGCTCCCAACCGAGCACACCCACGTGCTCACCGCGCCGCGTAGGTGCCGTAGGAGCTAAGCACGCCACTCCACGGCCACCGCAGCCCCGTTCCCGAGTGCGCCCGAACTCCAGCGTCGGTCCACTCGTCGGTGCCGTCGACTCCGGCCACCCCAGCCCCTCTCGTGTGCTTCCCTGGATGCGGCGCACGCCCAGCTCCACGCAGAGCCCCTCCGCCGTCCTTTTGGTTGCCTGAGGGCGAAACCCGAGCCTCCGCCATGCGTGCTGTCGCTGGCGACGAGCCGCCGGCGTGTTGGGCCTGTTACCAGGGGTTTGACCTCCCCTGGGCCATTGACATGTGGGGCCAGCCCCATCTAATTACCTAGTTTAGTGTTAACTAAAATAGGATTAGCCCTGTGACACTAACACGCGGGCCCCACCGTCCAGGTTTGACCTGGACCGAGCCGTTGACCTGCTGACGCCTCTATGACATCACGCTGACGCAGTAATTGATTTCTGGATTTTAAATAATTCAGAGAATTCCTGAAAATAGTTAAAACTTCTAAAAATCATAGAAATTAAACCGTAGCTCAGAATGAATTAATTTATATATGAAAAATCATCAGAAAAATGCAAGGAATCCATTTATGCTAGTTTCATGCATGAAAAACCAACTTATACTTGCTGTATAAGTGAAAACGTCATAATGGCATGTTATATACTTAATTTGGGGTTTGCATATGAACCCTTGGTTCATATGGACTTCAACCAAATTGATGCTAGATGCATTAGGGAAAATCATAGAATCGTTGAAATGTCATCATCATATTGTTGCATATGGTTGTTTATTGATTGTCGGCACCGTCCCCTCTCGATAGGTTCTACTCCGGAAGGTGTCCCAAGTACCTGTCTGAGGAGCAGTGCTTCTTCGTGGATCTATCAGGCAAGCAAACCCCCTTGAGCATCTCAATAAATCCCACTCTCTCGCTCCTGCTCCTTTTACTGCATTAGGACAACAACGATTCAAACTGCTACTTTCTGCTGCGGTAGCTGTACCCATTCCTCTGCATGACCTATCATTGCCACAGTAAATAGTTGAAACCCTCTAGCATGAGTAGTTGTTACTTGAGCCTTGATGTGCCTGCTCATCCATGCTTGTTTTTCTTTATCCCAGCTATGCTTAGAGTTGTGTCAGGTCTGATTCATCGGGAATGAATCGGAGTGGTGAACATGTCCTACCGATAAAGGCTAAGTGTGTGAACACATTTTGGTAAAGGTAGCGATGAGAGGCCATGTAGGAGTAAATGGTGGGTTGTCTCATTGGAACCGTCCTTAAGCACTGAGTTCTATGTATGTTATCCAAGTCCACTTACTACCACACATTGGGTTCCGGTTATCCGGCCCCTCTCGGCTTATTAATCCGCTTGATCTCTGTCCAGGAGTTGCAACTAGTTTCTGGCGTTTGTAGGTAGTGCTACTTGTCTACCAGGTGGTGTCCGACGGGACGGGCTTGGGACAGACTAGGCACCGTGGCACGGTGTACCAAGTGGCACCCGGATGGTGGGCTTGGGAACCCTGCACATCGTTTGGGGCCGTGAGCGACACCCCGGCCGGATCTCCTTGCGGATGGAACCCGAATAGGCGATAAACCTAGACGAGAGACTTGTGTGGTTAGTCAGGTCGTGGCCGACTCCCTAGCCCGGCTTCCGCTTGAAGGTTGCCGAGGTACATGACGTGTACAGGGCTATAAGTGGCGGGAGCGTGTGTGAAGAAGTACACCCCTGCAGGGTCAATATCATCTATTCGAATAGCCGTTTTCCTCGGATATGGAAACTTGAAGGACTTATGTAGTACATAGACAACTTGAAGTGGATACTTTAAAATCCGCAAGATAAGCATGAGTGCTATGGATGGCCTTCTCGTAGGAAGACGGGAAGGGATCCATAGTGGAGTATTGATATGGTGAACATGTGGACTCGTGTGCGTCTTCTTACCTCAAAGAAGTTTCTGATACTCGTAGTATAGGTTAGCCACTAAGTTAAAGCTGGCTTGCTGCTGTTAAACTCCACCACCCCCTTTGTTGATAATGTTGCATATGTAGATAGCTCTGATGTAAGACTTGCTGGGTACCTTTGTACTCACGTTTGCTTATTTATGTTTTGCAGTTGGTTACACTAGTGGCTTTGCCGAGTAGCTTGTATCCTAGCTACGATCTTGTACCCTTGGTAGGGTCGTGTTTAGTCAGGCTTCTTAGTCTTTTCCTTTGTAGTTGTCTGTACTCAGACATGTAATGTTTTTGTTGCTTGTATGCTCTGAATGATGGGTCATGAGACCCCTGTTTGTATTAAATGATATGTGGCTCTTCTGGGCCTTTGTCTATATGAGTTAAAGTTATGTTGTGATGCCATGATGTACAACACATACTTGCATGTTATGCGTACGTGTAACGTGTATTGCTATGTGTGGGATCCGACAACCTAGTTGTTTACCTCTGATAGCCTCTCTTATGGGGAAATGTAGTCTTGAGCTTCCATGTGCCATAGTAGTCCGCTACAGCCCAGTTCACCGGAGTCCTGCTAGCCCAGCACTACTGCTCCGGAACACTTGACTGGCCGGCATGTGATTCACTTCGTTCCTGTGTCTGTCCCTTCAGGGAAATGTCACGCGGTGACATTCGGAGTCCTGTCTAGCCTGCTACAGCCCGGGTTCCCGGAGTCCTGTTAGCCCAGTGCTACAGCCCGGATTCATACGCTGTTGACCGACATGCTCGAGGTTGATTCATGTATGCATGTCCCTGTAAGTTAGTGCTACTTTGGGTTCACGACTAGTCATGTCGGCCCGGGTTCTCTGTCATATGGATGCTAGCGACACTATCATATACGTGAGCCAAAAGGCCCAAATGGTCTCGGGCCAGGTAAGGTGGCACCCGTGGGAATACCATGCGTGAGGCCACAAAGTGATATGAAGTGTTACATGCTAGATCGGTGTGACTTAGGATCGGGGTCCCGACAGCGTTGGTATCAGAGCCTGGCTGACTGTAGGATTACCAAGCCAAACTGGTCGAAGTTGAGTCTAGAAATGCTTTAGTTATATAAGGGAATTGATTGTGGAAGGGAACGTAAGGCTCTTTTTACTCCTTTACCTCATGTCATTCTTTCTGAGTCAGCCTCTTCTTTTCTACGAGGGTTAAGGCCTAGGTTTCTCCTCTATCTCTCAGGATGACGTGTTATTAAACCATAAAGTCTTAGGATTGTTGGGTTGTATCACCATATAGTTCTACTACTTCCGTGTTTCCTCAGTTTGACCCAGAACCTTGATATTATGATGCTGATTGATTATGCTATTCCTTTGATGAATGTCTCAAAATACCTATTGAGCATTTACAGCCGTTATGCTGCCGAAATTGTCCTAGGATTTCAAGAGTTTCTAATGCTTTTGCATTACATTTCGCATCCTGATGTCGATGCTAATTCCATCCTTGTTTCCTTGGTTCCTGTGCCAGGATGTCGTCTGCTAACCGAGGTTCAGTTGCTCATAGCAAGAATCACGGAGATGGTAGGGACGAGGATCCTCCTGACCAGCCTTTGATGGCAGAGTTCTTGTTAGCATCCGAGAGGAACAAAGCGTGAGACTAACCGCTTGCTGGCACAGATTGAGCAGAACACCGCACATCAGCGTAAGAAGTTGGTTTCCATCACCGACTTCATTGGTCTGAAACCACCCACCTTCCATCATTCCATTGAGCCACTCGATGCAGATTACTGGCTCCGGAGCATCACTCACAACTTGCATTCTGCGAACGTAGCTGAAGGTGACAAGGTCACCTATGCTACCTATCACCTGTAAGGTCCTGCTAGTATTTGGTGGCAGAGCTATGAGGCTATGCTTCTAGCTAGCCAGTTTCCTACGTGGAAAGATTTCACCGAGGCTTTTCGTGAGCACCACATTCCTTAGGCTCTCATTGACCGTAAGAGGGAAGAGTTCTGTAGTTTTACCCAGGGTAAGCTGCCTATTGATGCTTACAGTAGAGAGTTTGGAAACCTCGCCCGCTATGCTACAGAAGAAGTGTCCACGGACGCTAAGAAGCAGGCTAGGTTCCGGAAGGGTCTCAACCCTAAGTTGCGTCGTGATCTCCACCTGCATCATTGTGATACTTTCCAGGCTCTTGTGAACAAGGCCATTAATGCAGAGACAGCTCAACTCACTTACGAGGAGTCTTGAAAGCACAACCATGATCTGGGTTCTTCCTCCCGCTCTGGCTCTCAGAAGCGACGGATTTGGATTCCGAACTCGGCTCTCCCACCTGGATATGCACCGAGGCCATCCGATGTGGCGCCTCACCCAACTCACCAACGTGCTCCACCCAGGCCTATTAGTGAACCACTTGCCAATGTAGGTCCACGTCCTACCCCAGGAACTTGCTTTACCTGCGGAGAACCAGGACACTATGCACGCAACTGCCCTCAGTCTAGTTATGCTCCACCCCAGTCTGAGAGGTATGTTGGCCGTGAAAAGCCATCAGTCAAGATGATCAGTACCAAGCCAGCCTCCATTGAACGAGCATGTGTGCACCATGTCTCAGCTACAGGAGCTCAAGATGATCCCGACGTCGTACTGGGTACGCTTCTTGTCAATTGTCACTCAGCTTCAGTTCTGTTCGATACTGGAGCATCCCACTCCTTCATATCCGAAGGTTATGCTCGGTTGCACGACATGTCATTTTGTGATATGCCGACTCCACTAATAATCCAGACTCCTGGTTCCAAATGGCAAACCTCCAAGGTAAGCCAAGGTAATGAAATCCTTGTAGACAGACTGGTATTCCTTGCTTCTTTGATATCTCTCAAGTCCTCAAATATTAACATCATCTTGGGTATGGAATGGATGACAGCTCATCATGCCAAGATCGATTGTTACACCAGATCTGTTCAACTTACACATCCATCTGGCAAAATAGTCACTGTCTCTACTAGAGTTGCAAGGCGCCAACTCTATTCTCTCAATGCCAGCCCTCTTCCAGACCTTGAAGATATTCCGGTAGTCCGTGACTTCCCGGATGTCTTTCCAGAAGAACTGCCAGGTGTCCCACCTGACAGAGATGTAGAGTTTGTCATAGAACTTATCCCAGGAACTGTTCCAATCTCTAGGAGACCATACAAGATGGCACCTTTGGAGTTAGACGAGCTTAAGTTACAACTTGATGAGTCCTTGCAAAAGGGTTTCATCCGTCCCAGTTCTTCTCCTTGGGCTTGTCCCGTCCTCTTCGTCAAGAAGAAGGATGGTACGGATCGGATGGTTGTAGATTATCGTCCCGTTAATTTGGTCACGATAAAGAACAAGTACCGCTCCCCAGGATCAACGACCTGTATGATCAGCTCGCTGGATCCTCAGTCTTTTCCAAGATGGATTTGAGGTTAGGCTACCACCAAATCAAGATCAGAAACGGGGACATTCCCAAAACGGCCTTTGTCACTCGTTATGGTCAATACGAGTACACCGTGATGTCTTTCGTCCTAACCAATGCTCCAGCTACTTTCTCCCGCTTGATGAACTCGATCTTTTTGGAGTACTTAGATAAGTTCGGCGTGGTTTATCTTGATGATATTCTTATTTACTCGAAGAATGAGGAAGAGCATGCCGAACATCTTAGACTCGTGTTAGAAAAACTCAGAGAGCACCGCCTTTATGCCAAGTTCTCCAAGTGTGAATTTTGGTTGCCAAAATTGACCTATTCGGGCCACGTGATCTCTGGTAAGGGCATTGCTCTCAATCCCGAGAGAGTCAAAGCCGTCCTCGATTGGACTCCACCCGAAACGGTCAAACAAGTTAGGAGTTTCCTTGGTCTAGCCAGTTATTGTCGCTGCTTCGTTGAAAACTTCTCCAAAGTGGCCAAACCCCTCACGGGGCTTCTCAAGAAAGATAAAAGGTTTGAGTGGACCCCACAGTGTGAGCACAGTTTTCAGGAACCGAAAAGACGCCTGACTTCTGCGCCCATACTCGTGCCACCGGATTTCACTAAAGACTTTGTTATCTATTGCGACGCTTCACGTCAAGGACTAGGTTGCATTCTTATGCAGGATCGTCATGTGATTGCCTATGCATCTCGACAGTTGCATCCACATGAGGAAAATTATCCTACACATGATCTGGAGCTTGCAGCCGTAGTTTATGCACTTAAGACTTGGCGACATTACCTTCTTGGTAACCGTTGCGAAATCTACACTGACCATCAGAGTCTCAAGTATATCTTCACCCAACCGGATCTGAATCTCAGACAAAGACGTTGGTTGGAGTTGATCTTGAATTACAACTTAGGAATCACCTACACCCCAGGCAAAGCCAATGTCATGGTTGATGCTTTAAGTCGTAAATCCTATTGCAACAACCTGATGTTGCAACAATGTCAACCACCCCTCCATGAGGAATTTTGTAAGCTTAACCTTCACATAGCTCCTCGTGGTTCTCTTTCTACCTTGGTGGCGAAACCTACCCCGACGGATCAGATCATAGAGGCTCAGAAGCATGATACAGGAATTTCCCGGATCAAGAAGAATATTTCCAAGGGAGTTGCTGGTTGTTTCTCTATGGATGAATGAGGTGTTGTTTACTTTGGAAACCGTTTGGTGGTTCCCAAATGTCAACAGATGCAGCAACTGATCCTTAAGGAGGCCCATGAATCCCCTCTCACGATTCATCCCGGTAGTACAAAGATGTATCAGGACCTACGCCAGAGGTTCTGGTGGACTAGGATGAAGAGAGAAATCGCTTAGTATATTACCAACTGTGATGTTTGTCGTCGCATTAAGGCAGAGCATCAAAGACCTGCTGGCACCCTTCAACCTTTAGCTATTCCCAAGTGGAAATGGGACAAAGTTGGTATGGACTTCATCACCGGCTTTCCCAGGACCAAGAAAGGAAATAATGCTATCTTCGTAGTCATTGACCGTCTTTCCAAAGTGGCTCACTTCCTACCTGTTCGAGAGAGTATCACTGCTAGTCAGCTCGCTGACTTATATATCTCCCGAATAGTGTCACTCCATGGTGTTCCACTAGAGATCAATTCAGACCGTGGCAGTCTTTTCACCTCTCATTTCTGGGAAAGTTTCCAGAATGCCATGGGAACTCATCTTTCTTTTAGTATTGCTTTCCACCCTCAGTCAAGTGGTCAGGTGGAAAGGGTCAACCAAATTCTTGAAGACATGCTTAGAGCTTGCGTTATCTCATTTGGTATGGATTGGGAGAAATGTCTTCCCTTTGCCGAGTTTGCTTATGACAATAGCTATCAATCCAATCTTAAGAAAGCACCCTTCAAAGTTTTGTATGGACGAAGATGTCGAACACCTTTGAACTGGTCAGAAACCGGTGAAAGACAATTCTTTGGACCGGATATGATCTAGGAGGCAGAAGAGCAAGTTCGCATCATTCATGAGAATTTGAAAACAGCCCAATCTCGTCAAAAGAGCCAGTATGACCGTCGTCATAAGGAAGTGGCTTATGAAGTTGACGACAAGGCTTACCTTCGGGTTACTCCTTTGAAGGGTACCCATCGTTTAGGAATCAAGGCAAGTTGGCTCCTTGCTACATTGGTCCTTTTCGCATTCTCGCTAAACGAGGAGAGGTTGCCTACCAGTTGGAACTACCCCCATATCTTTCTCGAGTTCATGATGTCTTCCACGTCTGTCAACTCAGGCGTTGGTTCTCGGATCCCATCCGCGGAGTGGACCACGAAACACTTGATCTCCAAGATAACCTTACTTATCGAGAGTACCCTGTTAGCATTCTGGATCAAGCAGAGCGCGTCACTCGATGTCATAACATCAAGTTTCTCAAGGTTCAATGGTCTCATCATTCCGAGAGAGAAGCTACTTGGGAGCGAGAAGATCGTCTTCGACTTGAGTACCCCGCTTTTTTTCCACCAACTCCTGAATCTCGGGACGAGATTTCTTCGAGTGGGGGCGAGTTGTCACATCCCTAGTTCTGGTATGATCCTAGGCTTGCTTTGTGCATCATGTTTAAATTTCAAATGAATTTGAAATGGGGAAAGTTGCAAACCCTAGCACCAAAGTTTTTTTCCAATAGGTTCAACTTTAAAATGGATTTTCATTGAACCCAAAATGCTCTCCAAAAATGTTCATGCTCTTTGGATAATGTTGGGAACAACAACCAGAGGTGATGCACATTTTTGCTACACATTTTGGATTTTTGAATCAATGCATAAATATTTGATTTGGAGCTGTTTAAATTATATAAATATTTTAATGGCTCCAAAAATGTTGGGAATTGTTAAGGGCCTCTGGAATATTATATCTAGATGCCACAAATATTTTCAGCATTTATGAAAGTGTTTTAACATTTCTTTTGGATACAAAACAAATGTCAGAAATAGAAAAAGAAAAAAGGAAAAGGATTTACCTGACTTACCTGGCGCCCCACCACGGCCCAGCAGTGGCCCGGCCCAACTGGCCGTTGCCAGTCGTCTCCCTCGCCAGGAGGCAGCGGCGAAAGGGAGCACGGCAGGCGTGCATGCCCGCCAGCCAGCTGCTTGCTGCCTCCTCTCCCTCCTCGGCGTTGTCCACCCCCGAGAGCTCCACCGAGGCCCCCCTGGTCTCTCTCCATTCTCCCCGAGCTCCTCCCCATCCTCTGTCTCGCTCTCCGCCTCTGTCCCGAGCGCAGCGGAGAGCACCGCCGTGCGCCACCGCGACCACCGCCTTCCCCTCGCCTCTCCGACGTGCCCACGAGGTCCGCCTCATCGCCCTAGTCCTCTCCGCCAGGCCACGTGGTGCCGGACGCCTCGAAGCATCGTCCCTGACCCCTTCATCCTCCTCAGGTCGCTGGAGATCCGCCTCGCCGCCCTGCTCGCTCCGACGCTCCTCCGGCGTCACCGACCTGCTTGTCCGACTCGCCGTGAGCCACTGGCCCGAACCCCCCTCCTTTGCGCTCCGTTTTCACGTTGTAGCCGTCGCTCCGCCGGAGACCGAACCGCGCCGCCGCCCGAGCTTCTCGCCGCCGTCGTAGCTCCCAACCGAGCACACCCACGTGCTCACCGCACCGCGTAGGTGCCGTAGGAGCTAAGCACGCCACTCCATGGCCACCGCAGCCCCGTTCCCGAGTGCGCCCGAACTCCGGCGTCGCTCCGCTCGTCGGTGCCATCGACTCCGGCCACCCCAGCCCCTCTCGTGTGCTTCCCTGGATGCGGCGCACGCCCAGCTCCATGCAGAGCCCCTTCGCCGTCCTTTTGGTTGCCTGAGGGCGAAACCCGAGCCTCCGCCGTGCGTGCTGTCGCCGGCGACGAGCCGCCCGCGTGTTGGGCCTGTTGACCAGGGGTTTGACCTCCCCTGGGCCATTGACATGTGGGGCCAGCCCCATCTAATTACCTAGTTTAGGGTTAACTAAAATAGGATTAGCCCTGTGACACTAACACGCGGGCCCCACCGTCCAGGTTTGACCGGGACCAAGCCGTTGACCTGCTGACGCCTCTGTGACGTCACGCTGACACAGTAATTGATTTCTGGATTTTAAATAATTCAGAGGATTCCTGAAAGTAGTTAAAACTTCTAAAAATCATAGAAATTAAACCGTAGCTCAGAATGAAATAATTTATATATGAAAAATCATCAGAAAAATGCAAGGAATCCATTTATGCTAGTTTCATGCATGAAAAACCAACTTATACTTGCTGTATAAGTGAAAACGTAATAATGTCATGTTATATACTTAATTTGGAGTTTGCATATGAACCCTTGGTTCATATGGACTTTAACCAAATTGATGCTAGATGCATTAGGGCAAATCATAGCATATTTGAAATGTCATCTTCATGCATCATATTGTTGCATATGGTTGTTTATTGATTGCCGGCACCGTCCACTCTCGATAGGTTCTACTCCGTAAGGTGTCCCGAGTACCTGTCTAAGGAGAAGTGCTTCTTCGTGGATCTATCAGGCAAGCAAACCCCTTTGAGCATCTCGATAAATCCCACTCTCTCGCTCCTGCTCCTTTTACTGCATTAGGACAACAACGATTCAAACTGCTACATTCTGCTGCGGTAGCTGTACCCATTCCTCTGCATGACCTGTCATTGCCTCAGTAAATATTTGAAACCCACTAGCATGCGTAGGAGTGGCTTGAGCCTTGATGTGCCTGCTCATCCATGCTTGTATTTCTTTATGCCAGCTATGCTTAGAGTTGTGTCAGGTCTGATTCATCGGGAATGAATCGGAGTGGTGAACATGTCCTACCGGTAAAGGCTAAGTGTGTGAACACGTTTTGGTAAAGGTAGTGATGAGAGGCCATGTAGGAGTACATGGTGGGTTGTCTCATTGGAACCGTCCTTAAGCACTGAGTTCTGTGTATGTTATCCAAGTCCAGTTACTACCACACATTGGGTTCCGGTTATCCGGCCCCTCTCGGCTTATTAATCCGCTTGATCTCTGTCCAGGAGTTGCAACTAGTTTCTGGCGTTTGTAGCTAGTGCTACTTGTCTACCAGGTGGTGTCCGACGGGACGGGCTTGGGACAGACTAGGCACCATGGCACGGTGTACCAAGTGGCACCCGGATGGTGGGCTTGGGAACCCTGCACACATTGTTTGGGGCCGTGAGCGACAACCCGGCCGAATCTCCTTGCGGATGGAACCCGAATAGGCGATAAACCTGGACGAGAGACTTCTGTGGTTAGTCAGGTCGTGGCCGACTCCCTCGCCCGGCTTCCGCTTGAAGGTTGCCGAGGTACATGACGTGTATAGGGCTATAAGTGGCGGGAGCGTGTGTGAAGAAGTACACCCCTGCAGGGTCAATATCATCTATTCGAATAGTCGTTCTCCTCGGATATGGAAACTTGGAGGACTTATGTAGTACATAGACAACTTGAAGTGGATACTCTAAAATCCGCAAGATAAGCGTGAGTGCTATGGATGGCCTTCTCGTAGGAAGACGGGAACGGATCCATAGTGGAGTATTGATATGGTGAATATGTGGACTCGTGTGCGTCTTCTTACCTCAAAGAAGTTTCTGATACTCGTAGTATAGGTTAGCCACAAGTCAAAGCTGGCTTGCTGCTGTTAAACTCCACCACCCCCTTTGTTGATAATGTTGCATATGTAGATAGCTCTGATGTAAGACTTGCTGGGTACCTTTGTACTCACGTTTGCTTATTTATGTTTTGCAGTTGGTTACACTAGTGGCTTTGACGAGTAGCTTGTATCACAGCTACGATCTTGTACCCTTGGGAGGGTTGCGTTTAGTCAGGCTTCTTAGTCTTTTCCTTTGTAGTTGTCTGTACTCAGACATGTAATGTTTCTGTTGCTTGTATGCTCTGAATGATGGGTCATGAGACCCCTGTTTGTATTGAATGCTATGTGGCTCTTCTGGCCTTTATCTATATGAGTTTAAGTTATGTTGTGATGCCATGATGTACATCACATACTTGCATGTTATGCGTACGTGTAACGTGTATTGCTATGTGTGGGATCCGACAACCTAGTTGTTTACCTCTGATAGCCTCTCTTATGGGGAAATGTAGTCTTGTGCTTCCATGTGCCATAGTAGTCCGCTACAGCCCGGTTCACCAGAGTCCTGCTAGCCCAACACTACTGCTCTGGAACACTTGACTGGCCGACATGTGATTCACTTCGTTCCTGTGTCTGTCCCTTCGGGGAAATGTCATGTGGTGACATCCGGAGTCCTGAGTCCTGTCTAGCCTGCTATAGCCCGGGTCCCGGAGTCCTGTTAGCCCAGTGCTACAGCCCGGATTCATATGCTGTTGACCGACATGCTCGAGGTTGATTCATGTATGCCTGTCCCTGTAAGTTAGTGCTACTTTGGGTTCACGACTAGTCATGTCAGCCCGGGTTCTCTGTCATATGGATGCTAGCGACACTATCATATACGTGAGCCAAAAGGCGCAAACGGTCCCGGGCCAGGTAAGGTGGCACCCGTGGGAATACCGTGCGTGAGGCCGCAAAGTGATATGAAGTGTTACATGCTAGATCGGTGTGACTTAGGATCGGGGTCCCGACTACTTGGGAGGTTCTTCCGGCTCTAACGGCTCAAGTTTGCCAGGTGCCATCTTTGTGATCACAAGTCGTCCAATCCCTAGTTTGTTATGTTTTCATATCCTCTACTACTTATGCTTCCTCTTTTCGGTACCGGCATCGGCGCCGGTACCTTCCCCGCCGGTATCTTCCCCGCCGGTACCTTCCCCACCGGTCTCGGGGCCGCCATCGGTGCCGGAGCCGTCGGTATCGATGTCGGCTTCAGTACCATCATCGAGGCGGACCTGCAAACCTTGCTTAGCAGTCAAAAAGTCGAGGTAGTCTTGTTCACCCTAATAATCCATCTCGTATGCATCTTGGTCAGAAGGCCCAGTTTCTTCGTTGTTCGACATGTTTCCTATGATGAAGTGTCCTCATTTATTTCTAAAAGTATGAATAAATGAGAAATGACATAAAAAAGAAATCTATGTGCCAGCACTCGATATGCCAACTATGTAGCACAAATCATGCCTTTATTCACGGGAAATTTCGGCATGACCTTTGCTAAAAAATGGACATATCGAGCGCCTGAAATTCACCGGAATGGAAATGAATCAACATTCCGGCGTAACATAGGCCACTTGGATCATTTACCAAAACATGACATGCCCAAAACATGACATATCCACATATCACATGTCCAGTTCAAATTTGCATATAAATTCAGCTAATTTTGAAACCTATCTAAATTCATAACTAAATAGATAACCTAATTAACATAACTAAAACCTAGGTAAATTAACCGAAGAACCCTAGCTAGCAGAGAGAGAGATAGAGGGGGGTGGTTTACACAGGGTGCAGGGGCGAGGAGGTAGGCCCGATGACGACTGAGGTTGGGAGGGGAGGAAGCAGAGGAGGGAGGCGAGGGCCGATGGGTCGGGGGCGAGCACGCCGGGGTCGGGGGCGAGCGTCGGCGCCGGGGGCGAGCACGCCTGGGTCTGGTGCGGCGGGGTCGGGGGCGAGCACGCCGGGGTCAGGGGCGAGCGCGCCTGGGTCGGGCGCGGCGGTGCGATGGGGCACGGGAAGAGAGTGGGGATTTGGGGGAAAAGAGGTGGGATGAAGTAGGGAGAGTGAGAATTTTGGGTTAAGTGGACGTAGCAGTAGCGCGTTTACACGAAGCGCGCTACTACTATTACGGGCAACTATAGCGGTTTTCTACAGAAACCGCTACTGCTACCTTGACTAGCTGTAGCTCTTTTTCAGTAAAGAGCTACTACTATAACCAGTTTCCCTTATTCTTTTCCTCAGTGCTGAACGAAGGGAAGGTGATATATATTGCATCATTTGATGGTTAAATATGTATGCAAAATAGGAACATATATATTACATCATTGGACCCTTGCATAATAATGGCTAAGTGTGTATAAAAAATAGGAACATATATATATTACATCATTGGATCCATGCATAATAATGGCTAAGTGTGTATACAAAATAGGAACATATATATATATATATATATTACATCATTTGACCGATTCCTCAGCGCTGACGTTTTCGTTTTTGAGTCAGCTTCTTTCCCTTCTTGTTCGTCGAAGAATAATTGAGCCCCTCATTGTGACTTTGCCTTTTCCATGGAGTGCGATTTTTCTTTGGTAATTTAGTATTGATTCTTCTTTTGACGTATACTTCATCATCTTCGTCATCTTCCCTCATTGGGTTGCCGTACTGATCATAGTCTTCCTCGTTGGCGACTCCATCCATTCCAATGATGTTTCTTTTGCCTTTCCTCACGACAACACGACTGGGATTGCATGGGTCGGTTATGAAGAAGCATTGTGTCACGTGCTTAGCGTGTACCCATGGCTCGTTTTTTGCGATAGCGTTCACAGTAGCGCTCTTGGCGTCGGGTATAGTCATGGTAGTGAAAATCCGGCTTTCTCTTTCGACATTCTTAGCCCATCTGACATGGAACATCGTCGTGTTGTGCAGTACAGAGTAGTCAAGCTCCCAGATCTCGTCGACCCTTCCATAAAATTGTTCAGTTGCGCTGTTGTCGTTGCCGGTCATGCATTCCATCGTCACCCCTGAGTTCTGATCATCACTGTCCATATCTTTGGCCTTCATGTAGAACGTGTATCCGTTGATATCATATGCCTGATAGGTTACGAGGTTGGGCGAGGGGCCATGTGCTAAGGCGTATATGAGCAATCCGTCCTTAGAGCCCTCCTCTGGGGATTAGCAATAATATGCTCTTTGAACCAATGCAGGAAAGTGGAGTTGTGCTCTCTAGTAACTTCGGCGTCCGTCCTGCATACCCCCCAGTCACGATACTTCTTTGCGATAATTTCTTTGTGCAGTTCCACGAAAGGATCTACCTCATCTAGGTGTTGTAGCACTACCAAGTTTGCTCTGTCAAAGTCGCTGCATCGATCTGAGTATGCCATGTGGAGTTCCCTGCGACCGTTGCAGTGACCTTCTCCTTCGAGCCTCCCATCGTGCTTGTTAACGGGCAAACCAACACTAACACCAGGCGGCTGGTCTGCGCCATATAGAAAATTCTCACAGAAAGAGGTGCACTCTTGTGTCAAATAGCCCTGGACGATGCTTCCATTCGGACGGGACATGTTACGAACAAATCCTTTGATGATCCCATTCACCCTCTCAAACGGCATCATGTTGTGCAGGAATGATGGCCCCAGGTCTATTATGTCATCCACAATATGGACACATAGATGCACCATCATGTCAAAGAACGCGGGCGGGAAGTACATCTCAAGCTCATTCAGTATCACAACAATCTCTTCCTGTAGCCTTCGGAGCTGCTTCACACTGATCGACTATTTAGCAGCAGCGCCTCTTTTTATGCCGCGCTGCTGCTAAGATTCTGTGTATAAGGTTTTCCCTAGTAGTGTCCGTGTGCGAGTCTGTAACGCCCTCCATGCGGCTATATCTCCCACGCGTCGAAGCACAACTTAGAGGCATAACCGCATTGAAAGAAATGTCGCAAGTGAGGTAATCTTCACACAACCCATGTAATACATAAGGGAAAACAGATACATAGTTGGCTTACAATTGCCACTTCACACATTTACATGAATAAAGCATTACATCAACCAGATACAATCAAGGTCCGACTACGGAACCAAAATAAAAGAAGACTACCCCAAATGCTACACAGATCCCCGATCGACCCCAACTGGGCTCCACTACTGATCAATTAGAACTAAACAACATAAAGGACAAGATCTTCAACGAGCTCCTCCTTGAGCTTGGTTGCGTCATCTGCATGGTTCAACGGCACCTGCAAGCTGGTTTTGGAAGTATCTGTGAGTCACAGGGACTCAGCAATCTCACACCCTCGCGATCAAGACTATTTAAGCTTATAGGTAAGGTAATGGTACGAGGTCGAGCTGCAGGAAGCGACTAGCATAAATGGTGGCTATCATACGCAAATGAGAGCGGGAAGAGAAGGCAAAAGCACGGTCGAGAAATCTATGATCAAGAAGTGCTCCTAGAACAACCTACGTCAATAATAACTCCAACACCGTGTTCACTTCCCGGACTCCGCTGAGAAGAGACCATCACGGTTACATACGCGGTTGATGTATTTTAATTAAGGTCAACTTCAGGTTTTCTACAACCGGACATTAAAAAATTCCCTTCTGCCCATAACCACGGGCACGGCTTTCAAAAGTTCAAATCCCTGCAGGGGTGTGCCAACTTAGCCCATCACAAGCTCTCACGGTCAACGAATGATATTCCTTCTAGCGGGAAGACCCGATCAGGCTCGGAATCCCAGTTACAAGACATTTCGACACGTAAAACAAGACCAGCCAGACCGCCCGGTGCGCCGACATCCTGATAGGAGCTGCACATATCTCGTTCTCAGGGCAACACCGGATGAGCGCTCCGTACAACTAAAACCAGCCCTCAAGTTTCCCCGAGGTGGCGCTGCAAAGGACTCTAGTTCGGACCAACACTTAGACAAGCACTGGCCCGGGGGGGTTAAAATAAAGATGACCCTCGGGATGCGCGACTCACAAGGGAAAAAGGCTAGGTGGTGAATGGTAAAACCAAGGTTGGGCCTTGCTGGAGCAGTTTTGTTCAAGGCGAACTGTCAAGGGTGTCCCATTATAACCCAACTGCGTAAGGAACGCAAAATCCGGGAACATAACACCGATATGACGGAAACTAGGGCGGCAAGAGTGGAACAAAACACCAGGCATAAGGCCGAGCCTTCCACCCTTTACCAAGTATATAGATGCATTAACTAAATAAGAGATATTGTGATATCCCAACAAAATATCCATGTACCAACAAGGAACAACATCTCCATGTTCCAACAAGGAACAAACTTCAATCTTCACCTGCAACTAACAACGCTATAAGAGGGGCTGAGCAAAGCGGTAATATAGCCAAACAACGGTTTGCTAGGACAAGGTGGGTTAGAGGCTTGGTTCAACAATATAGGAGGCATGATAAGCAAGTGGTAGGTATCGCAGCATCTAGCAAGCAAAGATAGAAGTGATTTCGAGGGTATGATCATCTTGCCTGAAATCCCACAAGGAAGAAGAACGAGTCCATGAAGAAGACAAACGGACTTAGACGAACGGGTCCTCACAAAGGCGACGTTATCGGAACCAACCCAAAGAAGCAAACAATGGAAAGAAGCACACAATATAGTAAACAACCAACAGACGAACATGGTATGATATTCGGGATGCGGTATGCGATGCATATGCATGATTTGCAAGGGAATGAATGAACCTGTACCCAACTTGGGAATCTAAGAGTGCCACTAGAAAGGTGAGAAGATTTCGGTTGAAATCGATATAAAGATCACCGAATCGGATGCACGGTTTGCAAATGGTAAGCAAAACAAATATGGCACCGGTCTGCGATAATCAGCAAGTAGTCATCTAAATGCAACAAGATAAATATGCTACAACACTCAAACATGACAACAAAATACATTAACAGGTTCAAACAAGCATGGCAAAAGTGCAAATGATAACAGGTTTCAGACTTAGTGAAATTAACACAAGTCTGGAATTTATCATCAGGAAGCAAACTTTAGAGCATTAACATACATGCTACAGGAACTTAACATGGCAAAGAAAGGCATGGTATGAAGCTACTCAAAGCACTTAACAAAAGTCCCTTAGTGACCTTGAGCCAAAAGGGATCAGAAAATACAATTGCAAGCATGTGAACATAGCAAAAACATAAACAGATTCAGACTTAGTGAAAAACTGGAGCATGCAAATCAGTTAACGAGTAGGCATGTGTACGAGCTCGATGCACTCACTATAGAGCATGGCATAACAAACTAAGCATACAATCATCAAGAAGACATGTCATAGAAGCTAGACATGGCAATAACAACAATATAGCATGCACGGATCAATAGCAACATCCTCGGCAAAATCGCTAAACATGTCAACAATCTGCCAGGATTCACGATATAGCAAAAGTAGAGCTCGATTGACGCAAGCTAGGTTTCTCCATAAATGCAAACAAGGACATGGATGGATAGATCACCACAATGTTAACAAAACATCCTTACTGATCATCCTCAAAAAAGGCACGAATCACTAGGAAACAACATGAACATATGGCATAACGACAAAATCAGGACAAGGACTTAGTGAAATTCTAAGTCCCTGAAATCAGCATTACCGGTTACGCTACTTTGCAAGCTTGTGCTAGTCACCACAAATATCAAAAAAATACAAGGCATACACCCCTGTAAAGATGGCATGGCATATAACAAAACACATCTAGAGCTCAGGATCATAGCATGCACACATTAATCATGGCGAAAATGACAAAATGCCATTTGATGAAACAGATCTGAGAGATTCATCAAATAGCCCTCTTCCAACAGCATTTCAGGCATCAAGATGAGCTCAAATGAAAATGATGCCATGAGATGAAATGATATACTCGTCGAGGCGAACATTATGATATGCTACACGCACGAATCGGAGCTACGGATGCAGAGATACGATGCGACGAATATGCCAAAAAGTTAGGGTTTCGGGAGGAGAAAGTCAACCCTCGTCTTCCAGATCCAGATCTGCACGGTTCACTGTAGCAGCACAGAAAATGATGATGGCCGGAAAGCTCGAGGTCGCCGGAGTGGAGATCGAGGCGGCCGGAGCAGGGCGGATCCGTCGAGGTCGGTCGGGTGGCGAGGCGATGCGGGCGGCGCCGGCGCTTCGGCGACACGCGTCGGCCTCCGGCGGAGCAGTCGCGGCGGGCGGCGCCCGGCGACGAGGTGGCGAGCCGGCGATCGTCGGTGGCGGTGGGGCGCTGCCGGCGTTGAGTTGGGGCGGCGCGCCCCGGCGAGGACGCGGCGGCGCTGAGCGAAGCAGGCGGCGGCGACCGGGCCCGGAGGGCCCCGCGTGGGCCCTGGCGGGGCGGTGGAGGCGAGTGGCGGCGACAGGTGGCGGGTGGTGGTTGGTTGCGGCGGCGGTGAAGCTGAGGTGGCACACTCTCATTGGGCGGGGTGAGGTGGCCGGCTGGGTGGACGCGTCCGCCGGCAGGCGGACATGTCTGGCGGCGCGGACAGAGGTGAGATCTAGGGTTTCGTCCGTGAATTTTTAGGAGGGGATCACATATATATAGGTAGAGGGAGCTAGGAGAGTCCAAATAAGGTGCGGTTTGCGGGCACGCGATCGTGATCGAACGAACGAGATGATAGAAGGGGTTTAGGTGGGTTTTGGGCCAAATTGGAAGGGTGTTGGGCTGCAACACTCACGAGGCCTTTTTGGTCTCTCGGTTAACCGTTGGAGTATCAAACGAAGTCCAAATGGTACAAAACTAGACAGGCGGTCTACCGGTAGTAAACCAAGGCCGCATGAAAAGTCTCGGTCCAATCCGAGAATGTTTAGTACCCGCACACAAAAAGGGGTAGAAAGGGACACCGGGTGACATAGGAGCGCCGGATTGCAAAACGGACAACGGGGAAAATGCTCGGATGCATGAGACGAACATGTATGCAAATGAAATGCACATGATGACATGATATACAATGCATGACCGCAAGAAAAGACAAGGTAACAACAATGAATAACTGGAGGACACCTGTCACATCAGTCTCGGGGCGTTACAACACTCCACCACTACGAGAGGATCTCGTGCCGAGATCTAGAATGGCACCGGAGGGAAAAAATGGAGGAGGAAGATAAGTGGTAAAACTGAGTTTCTTATTTGACAAACGAGTGAAACCACGAGCCTTGAGAGGTTAAGCCATTTTGAGAAAAGAATACAATGGAGGTGACAGAACTTGAAAAGAAACACTCCGTTAGAAAAGAGAAACAAGGAAGAACGAATTCGGACAACACTCCGGTTGAAAAGAGATGAAAGACTTGATAAAATGAAAGAGCTTGAGTAAAGGGGCACAACACTCCGGTTCAAAGGATAAGCATGACAATGACAAGAAGAAGGTTTGAAGAGAGCAGCAAAACAATGCCTCCGGGAGAAAGAAATAGAAGATAGATGATTAAAATAAAAGAATGGAGAAGAAATTGCCAACTTCTGCCACAAAAGAGTTTGAAAAGGCATCTTTAGGAGAAGGGTCGAATGGGGTTGTCGGGAAATCAACAACGAGAAAGAGTGAGCTTGTTGTGGGCTTATGGAATACATCTCAAATTATGAGGTGACAACCTGCTACTCACGGGAAAAGAATTGGATTCATATGAACAAGTAGACGAGTAAATATTTCACCGGGAGGATAAATGAAGAACTTGGATCATTGATAAACACCATAAGAGAGACAATCCTTAAAGGAAAGCTTTAGGTGAAATATAGCCCAAGATAATTCCAATGAAGAAAGTGATGGGTTTAAATACCTCATTCTTGACAACATGTGAATCATGAAACATGAACTCAAATTATCAAGAATGATATAATACCACGTCTATTGATACAGAAGAAAGAATTGCACTCCTGATAGCAAAATGAAGAATGCTTGAACTCCTCTGAAAAGAATCTTGATGAACACTTCTGGAAGGAATTAAATCTTTGATGAACCATTATGTAGAACGTCCATGAAGAACTCCGTTAAACAAAAGAATGATCAAACGGAAGGAAAGGGAAGTTAAAGACCCAAGGTGAAACCATGTAATAATTTAAATGGAGCTTCGCGACAAGATAAAGTGGATACTTGGAACTCCGGAAAAGGAAGATGAGCAAAAGAAACCAAGAATTTTGATGAACCTGTGAACTAAGGAATTAATCACTTGGATGAACAAGAATAAGGATTATGTTATGTGTATCCTTCACCAATTTAAATTGATGACAAACAACGGATTTGGCATACTACAACGGATGAACAAGAACAGGAAAGGATTAAGATAGATATTGCGCCAACTTGATAAGGTCTTCAATGAAACACAGGTGGAATCGAAACAGCGAATGAATTGATATGATAACGAAAGAAGAGGAATCTTGCACGAACCACTGTAAGAATTAAAATGACTGAAGGGAAGATAAAGGAACACCGGGCAGAATTATGAAATGAACGAAGATACTTGGGAGAATTTATATATGGGAGAACGAAGAGATCACGAATTGATTAGAGAAAACTTGAACGAAGCACCGATAAGATTTCGAGAATGCAAGCTGAAAGCTGAAAATGAATAAGCCTGAACTGATCGACTCCGGATAACAAACTGAGAACACTCTTGAATTGCTCCAGAAGGATGAAAAGATTTGTCACAATTTAAAACAATTTTGAGAGGATAAGCTCAAACTAGAGTCACGAATCTCTGAGAGAATGGATAGATATGGAGGAAAAGTCTTCTTCGGTCTTAAAAACCTGAGAATGACGACGAGAAACACCAACAAAAATTGTTGAGGCACTCCGGAATGAAGAATAGAAAGGTTGAGCCAACGATGAAAAGAATTTGAAAGATCTTGGAGAAATACATTTGACTGATGATAATTCATTCTTATGTCAAACTTTAAAAGATTTGAGAATAGCACCGGTAAAAATTGGAAGAGTCAGGTAAGATCCTGGGAAAAGACCTGTGGGTTAGGGCCCACTCAAAAGAAACATCGTTGAAAAGATTACTTGAAAAGGAAAATGCACCGGTTGAATTAAATGACTTGAATGAGATAACATCCTCGAAAGAGCTTGAACGAATGTAGAGTGGAAAACACGAATCTTTGAGATATCTTCAACACTCTGGAACAATTAAATAGCAAGAAGTGAATTATTATGAGGTGCACCGGCATAAGAAAAGCATTGAAACGAGGAAAAGATATGATCGACAAAGCTTGAATTGAATCCACCGGAGAAGAAAAGGAATGAATAATGATGAACTTGAAGCTCCGTTAGTATCTTCATGAGCATCACCGGATAAGAACATTGACGGAAAAGAATGGAGAGGCTTCTCATCAATAACAAGATAGTTGATTAAGAAATCTGAGTCCTTGAAGAAAAAAGGGTGGGTGGGTGGGAAAAACAAAGTCAACTTGGAACGGATGAAGACAATACCGTTGAGAAGAACTGATACTTGATCTTGCTGATATTGAAACGATCGGATCCACTTGAAGAGAGACACACCGGTTAAAAAGGATTGACATGACACTATCGATTATCATGAAGTATTAGTGTCCGCATAGGAATATGAGAACACCGTTTAGAGAAGGTATGGAATCAAAATTTGACTTCGAAGCAACTCGAATACCACAACTCAAAACAAAACAAATGATTGGCTTGCAGAAAAGCCGGAACAAACATATGATAGAGATTCCGTCCGAAGTTTTCGTGGTCGGGCCTACACGGGCTCGATCGTACAACACCATCATGTACAAGGCAGTGCACATGACATACGAAGCGTCCCCGAGTCGGCATAGCCAAGGACTCTTTAAGACACAATGAGACCACTGTAAAACCAACCGTGGATAGGCGGACCACTAGACGTCGAACCCCAATTTCATATCATACATCTGACGGAAAGATATCCTAAGAGCTACTTGAATTCCCACTTATAAACTCCCGAAATTTTCCGGTTATGCAATCAGGTGTTGGGGATACAGGGGAAGCATAATATCTCACCCAAACTGTATCCATCTGTATCCATCTGTATCCATCCTTCAACACATAACCGAGAAAACTTCGGAAATCATTTACCTCAACCTTCAAAAAGCATCTGTTATACGAGTTATGGCAATACTCCCGAACTCCCACCCCAGTACTGGGTGGCGTCGAGGTTATCTCACCAGCAACTGCATAAAAGAGATTTTCGATGTCGGCGAAACTCAGGTATTCCAGAATCTCAACGAAAAAATTGTGATGACAACACCTCGGAGCTCAACTCCCCGGGACACTGCCACAAGCCCTAAATGACAGGAGGCACCAAGAACAATGTTCTCGTCACAAAACCATCGGAATGATTCCAAGATACCCGTGTGATCCTAATTTTTTTTGTGAAATTTGAGAAGAGAAGAGTCAAAACTCTAGGTCAAGATGCCTCACCAGAGCGACGAAGGGACTGAGGAGTAAAAAGAAGTCCTAATTCTCCAATATATATAATTCATAAATGACTCAAAACATTTCTAGACTCAATAACGCCAGCGATTCGATCAAGCAGGGGGCTCATAAGGTCGGGGATGGCTCTGATACCAACTTGTAACGCCCTCGATGCGGCTATATCTCCACGTGTCGAAGCATGACTTAGAGGCATAACCGCATTGAAAGCAATGTCGCAAGTGAGGTAATCTTCACACAACCCATGTAATACATAAGGGAAAAGAGATACATAGTTGGCCTACAATCGCCACTTCACACATTTACATGAATAAAGCATTACATCAACCAGATACAATCAAGGTCCGACTACGGAACCAAAATAAAAGAAGACTGTGACACCCCAAAATTTTAACCTTGTTTTACTAATTAAAATTTTGCCAGGAAAATTAAACTTTTCATTTTTCTAGGTTTTCTTTGATTTCAGTACCAACCTTTCTTGGATTTTTATGGAGTTTTATCCCAAGTGAAAGTTTCCAAATATATTACTGGACTAGTTTTCTCCCTAGAGAAAAAGGAAAAAACATTTCTCTTAAAAGTGGATTTAATTGCATAACTAATTCTCACTGAGATTTATTCCTTGAAAAGATTTTTTTAAGTTTCAGGACCCAATTTGCACTGCAACCTCTTGATATATTTATCTAAAATTCCAACCAAAATTTGGAGATGTCATGTGATGTTTTTAAATCACTTTTACGCAAAAATATATTTCATTCTTTTAATATTTTGGGCTCTACACCAATTTTTCAAATCTGGTCCAGTGGGCAATTTTGCACTACAAGCCATTTAAATATTTCTTTCTAGCCTCCACCAAAATTATGGGATGTTAATAGGAGTATATTATTCAACTTTCTGCAAAAACCCAGTGGTGTTCTTTGAAAAATTTGAGTGAACCAACCTCTTTTGCTCTCTGGTCCAGTTTGGCTTTTTCTACAGCAACCCTAGTTTAATTTGCTCTAGTACCATTGAGTTTTCTCCTGCTTATAGCCCACCTTGCAAAATCCTTATGTCCAGAAGAAGGGACCCATTGGAAGATTTCTGGATCATGAAACAATGCCATTTACCTGTTGTCCAGAACTGAAGTTTTGCAGAACTTGCACTAACAAGTGTTTGTTTTTGTTAAACTAACCTCACCACCCTCTTACTCATCCAAGGAGACACTGATCTGGAGAATTTGGCCACCCCAGGAATTGCCTAGATGCCTTTGGCATTTTGTCAAACACCCTGTGTGCACAACCAGATTTGGCATGATTTCAAGTTTACATTGTGAACTTGATCCCCTGACTAGACCAGCATGTCACATGGATTTACCCAAGCCTATAGCCCCACCCTGCTAACTCTCTTGTGGATTGGAGCCACCTAGCATGCCCTGGCATTTGGTCGAACACGTCATGTACATGCTCTGGGCGCGCCCAGAGCGCACGTTTTGCACGCGCGTGCACCGAGCCGCCGCATCGCACTGCCATCGCCTCGCGCTCATTCTGGCCCTTCCCCGCTCGCAGCCAACACCGCGCCCCTTCCCCTCGCCGCAGAGCCGCCCCTGGCGCCCTACAGCGCCGCCGTCAGGTCGGCAACGGTGGCTAGTGGGCGGCCACAGCAGCTTCTGCCATGGACGGCGCCGCCCGAGCCACCAGCGCTCGCCAGCTGCCCCCTTGAGCAGCTCAAGCTTATCCGCAACCTTGTCCGCATACCCTCGTCGCCGCCATGTCGCCCTGCAGCACAGTATGATGGTCACCGGCGTTCTTATCCTCGGCCATCGGCGGAACCGCCCCGATCGCTATATAAGGACCCCGCAAGCTCACCAAACCCTCAAGCAACCTCCCACACCCCCTCACCGATCCGCCCGTAGCAGTAGAAAGACCAGAGAGGCCGTCTTCCTCATCTCCGGCAACCACGGCCGCCGCCACTGTCTCGTTCACTCTGGCGCCACCAGGGCCTCCCCCATCCATCCAGCGCCACCGTCGACTTCCCCTCGACCTTGCGGAGCTGACCGACCCCTCGAACGTGATCAAAACCCACCATAACCCAAATCCCCAATCATGCCCGAAGCTCCCTCCACCCCGGTGGTCGACTGGCCGGCGATTCCCTCCATCCCCGCCGGCCAGTCGACCACCGGGAGGACCGCCTAGGAGTGGCGGATCCATCCCTGGCCTCGGATGCCCTCGAGGAGCCCCCGTTCGCAGGCGACGATCGCCGGAGTCCCGCCCCCGCTCGGGCAGAGGAAAGGGGAGGGAGTGGAGACCAGTCAAACCTGACCAGTGGGTCCGCTGGACCCACTGTCAGTGACCACGAGCCGGTCCACGCTTGATAAGTGAAGACGTAAACCCCAGAGTACGTCTTCGCTACCCCGAAAGCGTATCCCTTTTGAAACGTTTTCTTTTCTGTTTTGTTTTAAAAACAGATTTGACCAAAGCTTTGACTGGCTATAACTTTTTAAATATAAGTCCAAATGAATTGATTCTTTTTCCTACCTCTCTCAAATTTCACCTAGTTTATTTTAAGATTTATTTCAAAAATAATTAAGACAACTTTTTGTACTGTTTTTAAAGTATGTGTTATTTGCCTATTTTCGAAATAGGATTTTGGAGAGAGAGAAGAGAGCTTTCAAAAAAATATTGGAGTGCACCTCACCTCTCCACACCTTGAAGGCAAGCATTTATGAACTCCGGCATAATATTATCGTGTTTTGTTTGATACAGTTACAACACCACTGTGACACGGAGTATCCATTATGTGTTTGTGACGAGATGATCACAAGCTTTGAGTGCAAAGATGAATTTTTTTTTGCTGTTGGCAATGGACATACTTGTGATAGCAATCACCCTCATATGCCTCTCATGCCTACCGGGAAGGATCCGGGAAAGTCTCTGTCTTGGGTAGACACGAGCTTGTCCCTCGTCGAGACGGTTACGACTGGCGGGGCAGGGGGAGATATGATGAGTGGTGGTTGTGTCTGATGGATGCGAAATCTTATCCTTGAGCTAATCATGCAGGAAATACCTAAGCCTCCTGAGTCGGCCGTAGATCGAGTCTTGTTCTAGTAACCCCCATACTTGTTTCGTGCTGCCACTTGTCCCTCCCGTAGGTAGGGTACGGTTCAGTAAGTTGTCAAACCCCTTCCTAGCACACACCGTACAGAGGGGCCGCGATGAGGGTTCCATGGCCCTGGATTAAAGCCAGTCATCCGGTCAGGGGGCATGGGTGTTTCGGTTGTAGCCGAAGGGGTAGCTCCCCTAGTTTGCGCGTGGTATAAATTTTGTGATCCCATGCTAGTCGAGGTTGTAGCCTTCCCGCTTAGAGTTTTGCTTAACAGGTGTCAAGGGTGATTCCGGACACCGGTAAGTTAGGCTGGTGTGTGTGGTTAGGGTGTTTTCAATTAAAAGACCGTAGACATAGTTAGTCCCGATGGACTAAAGGAATCCGTTACTCGTGGGTAAAGAGTACACCCTCTGCAGAGATATTAAACCTATTCGAATAGCCGTGTCCATGGTTAAGGACTACAGTCTGGGATGGGTCAAGTGTCGGTCTTAGTGTCGGTCTTCGAAGGAGAAACTATTAAACCAGAATATTGATCATGACTTGTGATGTATGATGATTATGATTATTATTATTATGGACTAACCATTTGCATTATTTGAAATAATGAATATCCCTGGGACGGTACTACCTCCTGGATATTCACCGTGATTATGTGTATATATAAGCCCTTTATGTGGTGTCGCACAGACACCCGACTGTGGCATGCTTGTTATTTCAATTACTTATAATTCCTTTATGTGGTGTCGCACAGACGCCCGACTGTGGCATGTTTGTTATTTCGTTTAATTATAAGCCCTTTATGTGGTGTCGCTCAGACGCCCGACTGAGGCATGCTTCATATTATTATCCTTTCGAGGCGTCGCTTCAGACACCCGATCGGTGTTCTATATTTCTACACCCTGATTGCTTTACTCATGATTTATTTAAATGATCTACTGGCGTGCATCATTAACCTTATTTCATAACTGATGAAGTGATCATAGAATATTTTAAAGCATGATTATCAGTGGCTATATTATACCTGTGTTCTTAATGTTTGCGAGTACATTCAAAGTACTCACTGGCTTGTCCCTGGCTATTATCTTGGCCAGATTTCTTGCGTGGAAAGGAACGTTGCGATGACAGCGCCGGAACCTACGCAATGGAGATAGCAGCCTCGCGAAGATAGGAGTTATCCTGGTCAGCTGTTCCTATGGGAAATGGAGTCCCATAGACGCTGATGATCCGCAAACCGCTTCCGCCATCAACCACTAGAAACCAATTGTTGTACCCATAGGCCAGAATGGTCTTGTACTACATATTTTGTAGTTTGCTTGGAGTTTCTGTAACAAGTTGGTGTCTCATCAGCTAACAGTAATCCTGGGGCTGGTGAGCACAAGGGCCACTTTTGGGAAATTAATATCCCAAAAAATTGGTCCTGACAAACTTGGTATCAGAGCCAGGCTGACCATTGGCTAATCCTATCTTAGCCAGATCGATAAACCTAGGTAAACCAACCCACGAGACCCTAACCAAACCCCGACCAAGCTTCCCATGCAAGATAGCACGCAGTGAGCCCGTCACCTTTTTGGCAGTCGGTGCCCAACCTACCCACCTAGCCTGTCGATCACGCGCCAGTGACTGGCCCCTAAATAGTCTCTTTCGCAAGCGTGCGAGGGAAGACTCCGTCCCCTTTTTCTATAAAAGGGCACTCTAGCCTCAACCCAGCACAACACAGCATCTAACCCCAAACCAAGCTAAATGCCTGGCCCCATTGTTCACAATGAGACCACAGCGACCAACCTTAGAGGTTTTGTGACCGTGCTAGCAAACCTCACCCGCCGTGCCTTTGCACTAGAAGAGCCCCCAGAATATGTTGTGTACCAAGGGTCCATGAGCGGTGAGAGCCGTCAATTTTGGGCCACTGTGCACATCTATGGTAGGGGTCTATCACCAGAGCGCCCCTACAGGTTCACCGGAAGGACAACTTCCTTGGAGCCACAAGCCATCCAACTAGCCGCTCGAGAAGCTATAGTTCAACTCCGGCACTGGTCGCCCAGAGTTAATTGTCGCTCCTTCTACTACTACCCCAGCCGTGATGGGTATGGTAGACCACCCCAAGTTGCCAACGGAGACCACGAGATGGACCCTGCATTATTGCATCTGGTGCGCTATGTAAGTGCACTAGAGGGACTGTTCGATCAAATCACCCTTGATCTGATCGCAGCTCGTGGAGAACTGATCCACCGAGCCCCAGCCAGAAGAGAAGATGAACCCGACGCCGACAACCCAGCCGTGCTGTTCGGACAACCGATCGAGACCTTGAGGTCAGCCCCAGCCATCAACCAAGGTGCTTTGATGACCCCAGAAGTGCTTCATCGTCTTTTGGGAACACACTCCAACGGGATTGTGGCCAACAATCCCCACGATGGTCATCATCACTACCCCGACCCTGCAGTTCCTCAGCCACCTGCAGCTAACTCCGACGGTGAAGCCCGTGGAGAAACCTCGGCAGCCACGAGGCACGCCCGCTTAGATATAAACGAGGTGGACTAAATCACTCGAGTAGTACCGAGTCTCAGCATGTGCACACCCTGTAATTGTGTGACCTTGTATCGCCACAATGTTGCCTGCCTGTGCGCCCCTATTTAAATAGTAGCTATATAAATAACCACCTTGTGACCTTGCCGAGTACCCCTCATCTTGTGCGCAACCCTCAAAACCATTTCTTGCCATGCCGAGCCCTAGCATTTATCTGAGAACCCCAGATGCAACCCCAGGTAGCTTTGTTAAAATATTGTGGGACTTTACCTGCAGTACCATGGGTTCTACCCAGCCACCCCAGTACGAGTTGCTCAAGTCGAGGATCAACTCATCTGCCTCGAAATATTGGGCAGTAGTGCACATCCCTCCTGTAGACTCAAATCAAGACCCAATGGAAGTCTCCTTCCTGGGGAAATCTATGCCAACTCCGCAGATGGCCATAGAAGCGGCTGCACACGAAGCGATTGTTCGCCTTCGATTCGCGGTACCCTATGCCAGCGAGCGAGGGTATTATTACTTTCCGAGCCGTGCAGCACCCGAAGAAGTAGCATCCTTCCCCGGTGGAAGAATTGAGAGGGACCCAGTACTAGCCAACCTTGTCCAGTATGTCATCGCTCAAGAGCGTTTGACCCAGTGAGTGATGGGTTATCTCCAGAGCCTCGCTGATTTAAATCCTCAGATCGCCATCGGCAGACCACTGAGGCCCGGCCAGGAGAGACACGTTCATCGACTGATCAATCCACTTCCCCCGATACAAGAAGAGTGCGCCCCAGTACCAGAGACGTTTTCTCGGGACCCCGTCCAGTTGCCGTTTTCATTCTAGACGTCACCGCTATGTTCTTTTATCCCTGCATTTAGTGAAGTGTTGTAACTCATGCGTGTTTCACTAAATCTTGTGCGTTGAGATAAATATTTGGTTTCTATTGTTGTGAGTAGTTTTTGCCGCTGTAAATTTTGAGTAACTAATTTTCTCTCACGAAAATCCTGGAGTGAGATTTCTTTTCCCTGAGCTGATGCAGCATATACCTCCTCATGCAGCACCACGGCAATAGACTCACAACCACAACCACTCGAACACATACACTACTTGCAACACCACGTAACCGTGTTGCATCTGGCTAATCATCCCCCTAACCCACCATAGTCTCTGAAGGAGAGATTAGTGGATATTCATCCGGGTACAAGTTACCTCTCGCGCACCGACGACCGTTAGCACCCGACACCCCACCTACTCCTCGTGATCACCGCCACCGCGGAGAGCCAACACTCGGGCGGCAGCATCACGACGATCATCGCACACAGGAGCACGGAGAGCCCCAGCAATGTCGCCAGCCCTCCGCACACCAGGATCACGTACCAGTCCGGCATCGCCTCCGCCATTAGAGCCTCACCCGAGCTTCTGTCAACGAAGATGGAGGAAGAAGGGGAAGGAGAAGCGAGGCCAGATGTGAGGAAGAAGAAAGGAACACCTCGGCCGTTTTATAGCTCGAGCTCGGTGTACGGTGGGTGAAGTCCACCAGCGCCGCTCGTCGCCGGATCGCCGGTGTTCGGAGGCGAATCCGCGAGGAGTGCCGACAGCACGCTGGCTCGCAAGGTGAGTGCACGCTGCACCGGCAGCTAGCACGTCGCGCACTACCGCAGGTACGGCCTAGATGCCCGACGCGCTAAGCTTCGCCGGTGGAGAACGCGCGGGAAAGCACGCGGGAGAGAGGAAGAAGAGAGAGCCAGAGGAAGAAGAAGAGGCTAATAGTGGGCCCCGGGTCCACCTGTCGGCCATGGAGAGCACTGTGCTCTCGGGTACGACCAGCGTATTTTAAATTTAGAATTTATTCTAAATTTACTGTATCCAACGTATAAATCTCTCGTTTTCCCCCTAACCGTGGATTTTTCCACGCAGCGCCAGTGTTCCACACTGTGGTTTTACACCACTTATTGCCCTCTCACTTAGCCACATTTTATTGCATAGATTTTCTTAAAACAACTTTTAACGAATCTCGAGGACGAGATTTTTCTTAAGGGGGGTACTGTTGTGACACGCCAAAATTTTAACCTTGTTTTACTAATTAAAATTTTGCGAGGAAAATTAAACTTTTCATTTTTCTGGGTTTTCTTTGATTTCAGTACCATCCTTTCCTGGATTTTTATGGAGTTTTATCCCAAGTGAAAGTTTCCAAATATATTACTGGACTTATTTTCTCCCTCGAGAAAAAAGAAAAACATTTCTCTTAAAAGTGGATTTAATTGCATAACTAATTCTCCCTGAGATTTATTCCTTGAAATGATTTTTTTAGAAGTTTCAGGACCCAATTTGCACTGCAACCTCTTGATATATTTATCTAAAATTCCAACCAAAATTTGGAGATGTCATGTGATGTTTTTAAATCACTTTTACACAAAAATATATTTCATTCTTTTAATATTTTGAGCTCTACACCAATTTTTCAAATCTGGTCCAGTGGGCAATTTTGCACTACAAACCATTTAAATATTTCTTTCTAGCCTCCACCATAATTATGGGATGTTAATAGGAGTATATTATTCAACTTTCTGCAAAAACCCAGTGGTGTTCTTTGAAAACTTTGAGTGAACCAACCTCTTTTGCTCTCTGGTCCAGTTTGGCTTTTTCTACAGCAACCCTAGTTTAATTTGCTCTAGTACCCTTGAGTTTTCTCCTGCTTATAGCCCACCTTGCAAAACCCTTAAGTCCAGAAGAAGGGACCCATTGGAAGATTTCTGGATCATGAAACAATGCCATTTACCTGTTGTCCAGAACTAAAGTTTTGCAGAACTTGCACTAACAAGTGTTTGTTTTTGTTAAACTAACCTCACCACCCTCTTACTCATCCAAGGAGACACTGATCTGGAGAATTTGGCCACCCCAAGAATTGCCTAGATGCCTTTGGAATTTTGTCAAACACCCTGTGTGCACAACCAGATTTGGCATGATTTCAAGTTTACATTGTGAACTTGATCCCCTGACTAGACCAGCATGTCACATGGATTTACCTGTAACACCCCGGATGTAACTTTCCCTATTTGTACTCCAACTCTTGCCGTTTCCGACGTTAAGTTATATTTATTTCTCGGGTTCAGGTCTTTGTCTCCGTGTGTCATTTTCGTTTTCATGCATCTCATATCATGTCATCATGTGCATTGCATTTGCATACGTGTTCATCTCATGCATTCGAGCTTTTTCCCCGTTGTCCGTTTTGCATTCCGACGCTTTGTTCTCCTCCGGTGGTCATTTCCAGCTTTCTTTCATGTGTGGGGATTAAACATTTCCGGATTGGACTGAAACTTTCCAAGCGGCCTTGGTTTACTACTGGTAGACCGCCTGTCAAGTTTCGTACCATTTGGACTTCGTTTGATACTCCAACGGTTAACCGAGGGACCGAAAAGTCCTCGTGAGTGTTGCAGCCCAACACCCCTCCAATTTGGCCCAAAACCCACAAAACTATGCTCCATCACCTAGAGCGTTCGATCACGATCGTGTGGCCGAAAACCGCACCTCATTTGGACTCTCCTAGCTCCACTTATGCCTATAAATAGCCTACCCCGTTTTCGGATCATCTCCTCCTACGAAACCCTAGCCAAAAAAAAGGATCCCCGCGCCGGTCGGACACGTCCGATCTAACCGGACGCATCGCCGCAGCCAACCAGCCGTTGCCACATGACCTCTGCCACCTACCGCGTCGCCGGCCCGGGAGGCCCACGCCCGGCCCCCGACTCCGCCACCGCGGGCCGCCGCCTAGCGCTCGTCTCCGCCGCCAGCGCCCACCTCCTCCGCCCTCTTCCTCGCGCCCGGTGGCTGGAGCCACCGCGCCGCCTCTCCGGCGCCACCGCGCCGCCTCGCCAACTCCGGCCGTCCCCGGCCTCGTCTTCTACACCGGCGGCCGCCGCCGCCCGCCGCCTCGGGCCACCGCTCCGCCCCGAGCCGGCCGGCCACCGCCCCGGCCTCTCCTCCACTCCCGCGAGCTCCACACGCCCGGCCTCCTCCTCTCCAAGTCCGGCAGCTACAGTAACAATGGCGAACCTCGGGAACCGCGCCAGATCCAGATCTGGAAAAAAAATCATCTCGGTTGACTTTTCTTCCCCGAACCCTAATTTTTGTGCATACTTTGATCGACGAGTACATCATTTCATTCCATTGCATCATTTTCATTTGAGCTCATCTTGATGCCCGAAATTCTGCTAGAAGGGGGCTTCATGAGATATTTGTCAGATCTGCTAGTTCATCTTAGACTTTTGTCATTTTTTCCATGATTGTTGTGTGCATGATTTGCCTGTGAGTCCTTCATATATTTTGTTAAGGATTTTGTATTCTTTCCAAAGGGGCAACCCATGCATTTTTAGGATGTGTGTGGTGACTTGTGCAATCTTGCAAAGTGAGGCACCCGGTAAACCTGTTTTCAGGTACTTAGTAGTTTTCACTAAGTCTGGGATTATTTAGTTCATGATGCCATATGTTCTTGCTGTTTCCTAGTGATCTGTGCCTCTTTTGAGGATGATCAGTAAAGGAGTTTTTGTTAATCTTGTTATGATCTATCCATCCATGTCTTTACTTGCAATTATGGAGAACCTAGCTTGAGTCAATCGAGCTCTAGTTTTGCTTCATGGTGAATCTGGGCAGATCGTCAACTCATTTGCGATTTTGCCGATGTTATTGTAGTTGATCCGTGCAGGCTATGTCATTGTTCTTGCCATGTCTAGCTAGCAATTTGTGTCCTATTTATGGATTTATGCTTGCCTTGCCATGACTTGCACCGTAGTGAGTGCATCGAGCTCGTTTACATGCCTTCATGAGTTATATTTCAGCATGTCTCAGTTTTCACAAAGTCTGAAAACTGATTATGTTTTTGCTATGTTCGTGTGCCCGTTAGTATATTTTGTGAACCCTATTGGCCCTAGGTCACTTTGGGTATTTTGTTAAGCTTGTTGAGTAGCTCCATTCCATGTTCTTACTTGTCTTAATCAGGTCATGTATCATGTTGTTTTGCTGCTCCGAAGAGGGCTTTGTGATCTGAAATTTCAGACAAGTGTTAATTTCATTAAGTCTGAAATCTGTTTTGCATTTGCGTTTTTGCCATGCTTGTTTGAACATCATAATGGATGAATTGGCCATGGCTCAGTGCTAGTCTTTTGTTAAGCATCTTGTGTGCATCCCTACCATGTATTTTGTTGTCATGTTTGGTGCCTGTAGCATGTTCATCTCATTGCATTTAGATGCCTACTTGCTGTAAATCGCGGAACGGTGTCAATTTTGAATCGCTTGCCATTTCCAAAACCGTAACTCCGATTCCGGTGTTCTTTATATTGTTTTCAAGCGATTTCATCTCATCTTTCCAGTGGCACCCTTGGAATTCCAAATTGAGGCTAGGTTCATGCATATCCTGTCATATCTTGCATTTTGCATCCCGCATCGTATCCCGCATAGCAAATCATCATTTCGTCATATTGCTTGGTCTTGCACATGGTTGATTGTATCCTTGTTGCTTGTTTGTCTTGTTGGGTAGAGCCGGGAGACGAGTTCGCTACCGAGGAGCCAGTTGAGTTTGCTCTTGAGGATCCAGTCAACTCTGACAACTGTGCAGGCAAGATGATCATACCCTCGAAATCACTACTATCTTTGCTATGCTAGTTTGCTCGCTCTTGCTATGCCAATGCTACGATGCCTACCATTTGCTTGTCAGCCTCCCAATTGCCATGTCAAACCTCTAACCCACCTTGTCCTAGCAAACTCTTCTTTGGCTATGTTACCGCTTTGCTCAGCCCCTCTTATAGCGTTGCTAGTTGCAGGTGAAGATTGGAGGTCGTTCCTTGTTGGAACATTTATTTACTTGTTGGGATATCATTATATTGCTATGTTATCTTAATGCATCTATATACTTGGTGAAGGGTGGAAGGCTCGGCCTCTCGCCTAGTGTTTTGTTCCATTCTTGCCGCCTTAGTTTCTGTCATACCGGTGTTATGTTCCCGGATTTTGCGTTCCTTACGCGGTTGGGTTATAATGGGAACCCCTTGATAGTTCGCCTTGATTAAAGCTTTTCCAGCAATGCCCAACCTTGGTTTTACCATTTGCCACCTAGCCTTTTTTTACCTTGGGTTCTGCAGACTCAAGGGTCATCTTATTTTACCCCCCCCCCCGGGCCAGTGCTCCTCTAAGTGTTGGTCCACCTGTCAGCTGCCGGTGGCCACCAGGGGCAACTCTGGGCTGGCCTACCCGTACCTAAGACAATCTGAGTGTGCCCTGAGAAAGAGATATGTGCAGCTCCTATCGGGATTTGTCGGCACATTCGGGCGGTGTTGCTGGTCTTGTTTTAACCTGTCGAAGTGTCTTGAATTACCGAGATACCGAGTCTGATCGGAACGTCTTGGGAGGAGGTCTATTCCTTCGTTGACCGTGAGAGCTTGTCATCGGCTAAGTTGGTACTCCCCTGCAGGGTTTGAACTTTCGAAAGCCGTGCCCGCGGTTATGGGCGGATGGGAATTTGTTAATGTCCGGTTGTAGATAACTTGAACCTTAATTAATTAAAATGAATCAACTGAGTGTGTTACCGTGATGGCCTCTTCTCAGCGGAGTCCTGGAAGTGGACACGGTGTTGGAGTAATGCTTGCCCAGTCTGTTCCTCTAGCTTTTTACGCTCTCGCTTTGCCTCCTCTTCTCGCTCTCTTTTGCGTATAAGATAACCACCATATATGCTAGTTGCTTGCTGCAGCTTCTCATATTTTTGCCCTACCCTTCCTATAAGCTTAAATAGTATTGATCGCGAGGGTGCGAGATTGCTGAGTCCCTGTGGCTCACAGATACTATAACTCCAGATGCAGGTCCAGGTGATTCCGCTCCAGGTGACGAGTACGAGCTCAAGTGGGAGTTCGACGAAGACTCTGAGCGTTATTACGTGTCTTTTCCTGATGATCAGTAGTGGTGCCTAGTTGGGGTTTGATTCGGGACCGTTGTCGCATGTTGGGTTCTCTTTTATTTTGGCGTCGTAGTCGGGCCTTGAGTGTATGGATGATGCAATTTTATTTATGTACTTTGATGTGACATGGCGAGTGTAAGCCAACTATGTTATCCCCCCCTTTATTATTCATATTACATTGGTTGTTGTGAAGATTGCCTAACTTGCGACATATGCCTTCAATGCAATTATGCCTCTAAGTCGTGCCTCGACACGTGGGAGCTATAGTCGCATCGAGGGTGTGACAAGTTGGTAATCAGAGCCTTCCCCGACCTTAGGAGCCCCATTGCTTGATTGTTTTTAGCGGCCGAGTTGTGTCTAGAAAAATGTTTTGAGTCTTTAGGAATTATATATCGGAGAGATTAGGAATTCTTTTTACTTCCCAGTCTCCTCATCGCTCTGGTAAGGCATCCTGACGTAGAGTTTTGACTCTTCTCTTCTAAAATTTCACTAAAAAAAATTTTTAGGATCACGCGGGTATCTTGGAATCGTTCCGATGGTTTTATGATGAGAACATTGTCTTGGTGCCTCCTGTCAGGGGTTTAGTGGAAGTGTCCCGGGGAGTTGAGCTCTGAGGTGTTGTCATCATAATTTTATCGTTGCAGTTCTGGAATATCTGAGTCTAGTACGCCGACATCGAAAATCTCTTTGATGCAGTTCGTTGGTGAGATAACCTCGACGCCACCCAGTACTGGGGCGGGAGTTCGGGAGTATCGCCATAACTTGTATAACAGATGCTTTTTGAAGGTTGAGGTAGATGGTTTCCGAAGTTTTCTTGGTTATGTGTTGAAGGATGGATACAGCTGGATGTAGGATTTGCTAGTTTGGGTGAGATATTATGCTTCCCCTGTATCCCCAACACCTGATTGCATAACCAGAAAGGTTCGGGAGTTTCATAGGTGGGAATTCTAGTAGCTCTAGTTCTTCTTCCACGGATATTGGTTTGAGATTGGGATTTCTTACTGATTATTCGTTCTCGAGCCGTATCTTGTTGTTTTACTTCTTCTACCTTAATTCTACGTGGCTTCTCAACTTATGGATATGTGACCATTTGAAGAGGAATGCATTCGTTCATTTTGTTCGAATGTGAAGACTATATGTTGCAATTTTCATTCCGTTGAATTCAGCTTCAATATTTATCTGTCAATGTGCTAATGGTGGTCAACCTCTTAAGGATGGCTCCTCCAACGCGCATGACTCTGAATCCTGATCCGCCACCACCTCCACCTCCTCCGGAGGCATGGCAAGCTGTGATGGCCGCAACCAATGGAAACACACAGCTGATCATGCAAATTCTTCAAGAGCGCAATCAAGGCAGTCAAGGGAATCAAGGCAGCAATCAGAGTCACTTTGCTACACTCAACCAGTTCCTTGCTAACGGGCCAAAGACTTTCAGCAATTGTGTTGAGGCAACCGATGCTGACGATTGGCTTGTGGATCTGTGTAAGCATTTCGAGTGCTTTAACGTCAGGCCTGAGGACTTTGTCTAGTTCGCTTCCTTCCAACTCAAAGATCAAGCTGTAGAATGGTTCCAGCAGTACAAGGACTCCATAGGTGGACGTGTTATCACTTGGGATGATTTCCGTCGAGATTTCCAAGCTCATCATATTCCCCAGAGCGTGGTTGAAAGCAAGCATGAGGAATTCCGCAATCTGAAGCAAGGCTCTTTGTCTGTCTATGACTACAACAAGTTGTTCCAGAAGCTTGCCCGCTTTGCCAAGTAGGACGTCCCTGATGAGAAGAGCATGATATATCCGTTCAGGGGTGGTCTCAGAGAAGATATTCAGCTCGCTCTTGTTCTCTTCGAGCCCTTGAGATACGATGAGTTCTACAACATGGCACTGAAGCAAGAGGCTGCTCAGTTGAGGTGTGATGCTTCCAAGAAGCAAGTCAGAGATGTTACTCCTTCTTCCTCTACTCAAGTGGCCAAGCAACAGGAGTTTTGGCTTCCTCCTCCTCCGTTCCGTCAGCCGTATCAACAGAAGTGCAAAGGTGGCAGTGGTTCTTCCCACCCACCCAACCCTGGCTTTCAGAACAAGACTTCGTCTCAAACTCCAAGATCGAGTGCTCCGTATCACCGTCCGCTTTAAGAGGTCACGTGCAACAAGTGCCAACAGAAGGGTTACTATGCCAACAAGTGTCTCAACCAGAGGCGTCTTCCTCCTCCTCCTCCTGTCAGATGGACAAGTTCAGCTGTGGTCAAGCATAACCCCAAGCATGCCAAGGTCAATTTGATGAATGCAGCTCAGGCAGAGGACTCGTCAGATGTGATCATGGGTAACCTTCCTGTTAACGATATTCCTGCAGAAGTTCTTTTTGACACTGGTGCATCGCATTGTTTCATCTCGAGACCATTTTCATCTAAGCATGGTTTGCCTTTGCAAATTTTGCCTAGTCCTTTAGCAATTGTCTCTCCCGGTAAGCGCATGCAGGCTAACTCCATAGTTCCGGATGTTTCTATCACATTGGGTGACTACAAGTTTCTATCTTCTCCAATGGTTCTCGGTGACTCGGATATTGATCTTATTCTTGGGATGGATTGGCTTTCTAAGCACAAGGCTCAGCTTGATTGTGCAGCCAGGCAGATTCAATTGACTCATTCGTCTGAGGATGTAATTGTCTTTGCCGCTCGGGATAATACTATCCGTCTGTTTTCTCTCAATGAGAAGGGTGAATTGGATGCCATCTCTCAAATTCCAGTCGGTTGCGAATATCAAGACGTCTTTCCAGAAGAGCTCGCAGGAATGCCTCCGCACTGGCCAGTTGAATTCGTTATTGAGCTTGAGCCTTGCACGGAACCTGTGTGCAAACGTCCTTACAAGCTTGGACCTGAGGAGTTGAAGGATCTGAAGAAGCAACTCGATGAGCAAGAAAGAATGGGTCTTATCCGGCCTAGTTCTTCTCCGTGGGGTTGTGGTGTTCTTTTTGTGAAGAAGAAGGATGGAACGGACCGACTTTGTGTTGATTACCGTCCAATGAATAAGAACACCATCAAGAACAAATACCCACTTCCCAACATCAATGAGCTGTTCGAACAACTCAAAGGTGCCCAAGTATTCTCCAAGCTTGATCTCCGTATGGGTTATCACCAAATTCGCATTCGTGAAGAAGATATTCCCAAGACAACATTCAGAACAAGCTTTGGTTCATATGAATACACTGTCATATCTTTTGGCCTCGCCAACGCTCCTCCGACGTTCTCTCGCATGATGAACTTCATCTTCAACGCCTACACCAATGACTTCGTTTTGGTCTATCTCGACGACATTCTGGTTTTCTCCAAGAACAAGGAAGATCATGCCAAGCACTTGCGTTTGGTTCTTGATAAGCTCAGAGAACATCAGTTCTACGCTAAGTTCTCCAAGTGTGAATTTTGGCTCGATGAGGTTCTTTATCTTGGCCATATCATCTCTGCCAAGGGCATTGCCGTGAATCCTAAGAAGGTGTCTGCAATTGTGAATTGGGAACCTCCTCAGAACGTGAAGCAACTCCGCAGTTTTCTCGGTCTCGCAAGCTATTGCCGAAGATTCGTTGAAAACTTTTCCAAGTTCGCGAAGCCTCTCTCTAATATTCTTCAGTAGCACGTCAAGTACATTTGGTCTCCGGAGTGTGATATCGCTTTCAACACTTTGAAAGAGAAGTTGATCTCTGCTCCAGTTCTGACTCCACCTGATGAACCCAAGTCGTACGAGGTCTTTTGTGATGCCTCTCTCCAAGGTCTTGGCGCAGTTTTGATGCAAGAGAAGAAAGTTGTTGCTTATACATCTCGCCAGCTGAAGCCTAATGAGAAAAACTACCCCACTCATGATCTCGAGTTGGCGGCAGTTGTGCATGCTCTTTTGACTTGGAGACATCTTCTATTGGGGAGAAAAGTGGATATTTTCACTGATCACAAGAGTCTCAAGTACATCTTCACTCAGCCTAATCTCAACCTCAGGCAAACTCGATGGGTCGAAATGATTCAAGAGTATAATCCAATTATCGAGTATACTCCAGGCAAGGCAAATGTGATTGCTGACGCTTTGAGCAGGAAGGCTTACTGCAACAGTCTGATTCTTAAGCCTTTTCAACCCGAGCTTTGTGAAGCTTTCCGCAAACTGAATCTGCAAGTTGTTCCTCAAGGTTTCCTTGCCAACCTTCAAGTCTCTCCTACCTTAGAAGACCAGAATCACCAAGCCCAGCTTCTTGATGCTATGGTGAAAAAGGTGAAGATTGGGATTGCCAAGAGTCAGTCCAAGTACAAGTGCTACCGCCTTGATGACAAGGACACTCTCTTCTTCGAGGATCGTATTGTTGTGCCCAAAGGTGACCTCTGTAATGTGATCATGAACGAGGCTCACAATTCTCTTCTCTCTATCCACCCTGGGAGCACGAAGATGTATCAGGACCTCAAGCAAGCTTATTGGTGGACTCGAATGAAGCGCGAGATCGCTCAATTCGTGAATGAATGTGATGTCTGCAGAAGAGTGAAGGCAGAACACCAAAGGCCAGCTGGTCTCCTCCAACCTCTAGCCATTCCAGAATGGAAGTTTGACCACATTGAAATGGACTTCGTGACTGGGTTTCCAAAGTCCAAGCGTGGCAATGATGCTATATTTGTTGTCATCGACAAAATCACCAAAGTGGATCACTTTCTGCCTATCAAAGAGTCGATCACTGCAGCCCAATTGGCGGAACTCTATACCTCTCGAATTGTCTCTCTGCACGGTATTCCTCTAGTGATATCTTCAGATCGTGGCAGCATCTTTACCTCGAAGTTTTGGGATACTTTCCAGAAGGCCATGGGCACCAACATCCGCTTCAGCACATCTTTCCATCCTCAAACTAGCGGTCAAGTCGAGTGTGTCAACCAGATTCTTGAAGATATGCTCAGGGCTTGTGTGATCTCCTTCGGCATGAAGTGGGAGGATTGTCTTCCTTATGTTGAATTCTCCTACAACAATAGTTTTCAAGCAAGTTCGGGCAAGGCCCCATTTGAAATTCTGTATGGCAGGAAGTGCCGTACCCCTCTCAACTGGTCTGAAACCGGTGAACGTCACCTGCTGGGTAATGACTTAATCACAGAAGCAGAAGAAATGTGCAAAGTCATTCGTGATAACCTCAAAGCAGCCCAATCCCGCCAGAAGAGCTACTATGATAGTAAGCACTGTGATTTGGCTTTCGAGATCGGAGATCATGTTTACCTCCGTGTCTCTCCTATGAAAGGTACTCGTCGCTTCGGTATCAAAGGGAAGCTTGCCCCTAGATACGTGGGACCTTTCAAGATTGTCAGCAAGAGAGGCGACCTCGCCTATCAACTCGAGCTTCCTTCAAACTTTGCAAAGGTTCATGATGTGTTCCATGTCTCTCAGCTTCGAAAGTGCTTCAAGACTCCTGACCGCACCGTCAACTTCGAGGACATTGAGCTCCAAGAAGATCTCTCTTATCGTGAGCACGCAGTTGCTATTCTTGAAGAGACTGAACGCAAGACTCGCAACAAGTCAATCAAATTTCTCAAAGTCAAGTGGTCACACCATTCCGACCGTGAAGCTACCTGGGAACGCGAGGATCACCTCCGTTCCGAGTACCCGGAGTTCTTTCAGTCCTAGATCTCGGGACGAGATCCTTTCGTAGTGGTGGAGTGTTGTAACACCCCGGATGTAACTTTCCCTATTTGTACTCCAACTCTTGTCGTTTCTGGCATTAAGTTATATTTATTTCTCGTGTTCAGGTCTTTGTCTCTGTGTGTCATTTTCGTTTTCATGCATCTCATATCATGTCATCATGTGCATTGCATTTGCATACGTGTTCATCTCATGCATTCGAGCTTTTTCCCCGTTGTCCGTTTTGCATTCCGGCGCTTCGTTCTCCTCAGGTGGTCATTTCTAGCTTTCTTTCGTGTGTGGGGATTAAACATTTCCGGATTGGACCGAGACTTGCCAAGCGGCCTTGGTTTACTACTGGTAGACCGCCTATCAAGTTTCGTACCATTTGGACTTCGTGTGATACTCCAACGGTTAACCGAGGGACCGAAAAGGCCTCGTGAGTGTTGCAGCCCAACACCCCTCCAATTTGGCCCAAAACCCACCAAACTCTGTTCCATCACCTAGAGCGTTCGATCACGATCGCGTGGCCGAAAACCTTTCCTCATTTGGAATCTCCTAGCTCCACTTATGCCTATAAAT